>NC_133365.1:35706255-36035253 GCF_049309525.1 Garra rufa | reverse complement strand
TGCCAAGATTTTTAGAGCTTTTATGAATCTTTGTTATTGTTACTAAAATATAATTGTTTGTTCATGTTAGATCAATAATTAGTGCAATAATTAATGTTAACTACAACTACTAATAAATGATGTACTATTTATGGTTAGTTAATGTTAACTAACAGTTAATTAATGTTAACAAATGAAAAGTGTAAAGTGTTACAAATAAAAAACAAATAAAAATAACACAATACTGGTATAGGTTCATAAATATTCACTCCTTCACAGCCGCTATTGTCGACAGTTTTAAATGTACAGTATTACTCATTTCTACTACTGATTTTATGCAGTTGATTTTATATATAATGTTGTATTATGTAACTAATATAAAATGAACAGAGTATATGCTTTAATATCTAACATTTAATTGTGTATCTATATAAAATAAGCACATATAAATAATTATTGGTAGTAAATAGTTTATCTATTGATCTATTGGCTTAATAGAACATAAATGATGTCTCTTACTGAAATATAACAGTTTTACGTTATTTAAAAAAAATCCATTGTCTTATACATATTTTGGTTTATGAGGGGTATCATTATTTCGATGACATTTAATGGTTGTACTCGATGAACAACTGGCGCTACCTGTTGCTATTTTTACCGCAACACAACTCGGTAAATAAAATACTGATATGATACCACAATGTGCAGCTTATGGTCGTAATTTTCAGTCAAAGGGCAACTACAGAAGCAGTGTAATGCCGAGTTCAGACTGCACGATTTTCAAAGCAATCGCGTCACAGATGTTTTCACACTGCATGACTATCTGGGGTAGCATTCCGTCGCTGCTGTGTTCACACTGCACGATGGATCGGCGACGGGGGGTTTCACACTGCATGACTTTACAATAGGAAGAATCGCCGACAACTTTGTCCCGGTCTGCAAACTACGTCTCACAACCAAACACACGCGAGAAGTGACATGGAAACAACGTGAGGTCAGTCGTGCAAGTTCTCACGTGAGTTCTCATGTGAGACTGGGATTATTATAAAAAAAATGGTAGCCCGCAAGAAGCTTGTCATACAAATTGCATGTGCACTCATTTGCAAGCGAAAAGAAAAGAAGCCGAAGCTATGCTTGTTGATATTGTGGTCTACCTTCGTAACTCCTCCCCCAACTTCCCTCTGGCCTGGATGTTGCTGTCTCATTGGCTGAAGGTAATCGCCGATGTGATTTTCAGTCAGATCACCTTTCACACGGCATGATTTTGAATCGCCGACAGGTCCAGATATTTAGCATGCCAAATATCTCACGGGTGTCGGCGACACGCTGGCGATTCTCTCAGATCGCGTCTTTGATATTTCACACTGTGTGATTGTCATTCGCGTGAACGAGCAGCGATTTGCCTGTGATTTCGGGCATTTGTCGGCGATTTCTCAAAACCTGTCGGCGAGTCAAAATCGGGGCTAAAATCATGCAGTCTGAACTCGGAATAAGTCTTCACTGCTTTTTCTAGTGATAAGAAAAGGAGAAAAGAATGGAAAGTTTCTTGTGGACAGATAAAACTTCCTAAAGACCCGCGTCTTTGTTCTCTTCACTTTGGCCCTGATGCCTTTGAGGCTTTTAGTAGACCACAGCTACTGAAAGAGCTTACATACGGCAGAGACAGGAAACACTAGATGCCATTCTGGCTTGTCATGATGCCACAGCCCCTGAAGGAGTTTCTCAGCACGGATTTTACTCGATATCTAGGAGCGTTTAGACTCCTTGAGGGAAAAATCAATGATATGGCATTTGGTTTATGCCTACGCTTATATTCATAGCCACCTGTAAGCTCTTTTAATAGCTCTGTTCACTGCATCAGTATTTTATTTTTTGAGTTGTATATTTTGTGTTGTGGTAAAAATAGCAACAAGTAGCGCCAGTAGCTCACAGAGTGCAACCATTTCATGTCAGCAAAATAATAGCACCCCCATAACCAAGATATGTATAAAACGATGGGATTTTTTAAATAATGCAACTCTTTGATGGGTTTTCTGCTACATATTTCAGTAAGAGACGTTATATTATATAATTTAAGAGAAATTATATATATCATTTACGTTATATTAAGACATACAAGTTCCCTTCAAAAGACAAGCACAAAAATCCTTATTGTTCAGCCAATCAAATGTACACTTTCAAAGCATCACATCTATATGAAATTTCAAGAAAAACCACAGTACAATAGTACAATCTAATGCATAAAATAAACTCAAACTGTAGAATAAACTTTTTGATTCTGAGACTGAGAAATTGGAGATCTTACCTCCAGAATTGGGTACAACTTGTCTTCTTTGACACAAATACCCAGATACCTGAAAAAGAGATGTAGGACGTCATGAGCCATTCCCTAAATTCGCATTGTCGAATAGGTCCAGTCTAAATACAGTGCAAAGCCCCTGTCATTTGTCAAATGCACAACAATTGAACCGAAACTCAAAATTATGTAGATCTGATGTTCAAATGATGTTTAGGCTTTTACTTGTTTTTACTAACATATTAGAGAACCATGAATTAGTGAAGCAGTGAATATGGGTGAATGTAATGTATCACTGTGTCATGGTGACCTCATGTGGTTTCTGTCACATACAGCAGTTATGTTCATAGGTTAACATGACTGCCATCTGAAATAGGGTGATGACAGCTGGCAGGAACTGAAAAGCTGTGATAAATTAACGCTGCAAAGGCAGTTTTGAATATGGCAATGTCCTTCCATAACGCACTGGAAAAAGCCATTCTGAGATTGCTTAGACAAACACACGTCATAGTGCAAGATTAACAGCAGTATAAGAGTGCTCATGGCTTAGTGTGATTCATAACCTGTAACAGTTTGTCAGGATTCATCCAAATCGAATATGAACAGTACATCTCTACAGGCGTTTGGAAACAACTACTACTCATTCTTCATTATTATGGTTTAACTGTTTTAGAATACTAGTAAGGGAAAAATCCTTTGAAATAGCACAAATGGAAACCGAAACTAATTGCAAACCTTAAAGGAGAAGTCCGGTGTGATATTGACCTAAAGTGTATTGAATCATGATACCGAGTGTGAATGTACCTTGCATATCTCATCTCGGTTTGTGTCCTGCAGTCCGAAATCTGGGGTCAGTTAGCCGATGCTCACAACAGGTTGTCAATGAGGGTGAATCGGGCATCGGAGAAGCCATGTAAATAAATCACAGTTTTACACCATTTACGAGGCACAAAGTAGCTCCACACTTCATTGGTAGACTTCCAAGGGCCCTGACATTTAAAGGTTGTATCAGCGATTTCTAGCCTGAAACATAAAGTGTCAAATTCAGCTGACCTTTCATCACGATCCGCTCGCTGCCTGCCCCATAAATTGTCTGTGAAAAAACCGCGTCTCTCTGGTCAGCCTAGGGTCCGAGATATGCCAAAAAAACAATCGGCACTACCAACCTTTCCACAGATAAACAAACAGTGTTCCAACCAATCAGCGTCAGGGGTTTGGCCACAACACCAAACCCCTGACGCTGATTGGTTGGAACACTGTTTGTTTATATGTGGAATAGTTGATAGCGCCGATTGTTTTTTTGGCATATCTCGGACCCTAGGCTGACCAGAGAGACGCGTTTTTTTCACAGACAATTTATGGGGCAGGCAGCGAGCGGATCGTGATGAAAGGTCAGCTGAAATTGACACTTTATGTTTTAGGCTAGAAATCGCTGATACAACCTTTAAAACGAGACGTTGAGAACTTTGAAAAAGCACCGGTAGTTTATTCTTCTTGAATTTAGTCACGATAAGTCGAGTGTCGAGCACGAAGGAAACTACAACCTGATAAGTTGATAACCTGATAAATTCCTTGGTGCTCGACACTCGAATTATCATGACTAAATTCAAGATGGTGGCGACCGGTCTGTTTCTGGTGGAAAATGTCTGTATAAATCTTCTTGTAAATAAACTACCGGTGCTTTTTCTGAGTTCTCAATGTCTCGTTTTAAATGTCAGGGCCGTTGGAAGTCTACCAATGAAGTGTGGAGCTACTTTGTGCCTCGTAAATGGCATAAAACAGTGATTTATTTACATGGCTACTTCAATGCCCTATTGACTCTCATTGACAACCTGTTGTGAGCATCGGCTAACTGACCCCAGATTTCGGACTGCAGGACACAAACCGAGATGATATGCAAGGTACGTTCACACTTGGTATCATGATTCAATACACTTTAGGTCAAAATCACACCGGAGTTCTCCTTTAAAGGAGACATCAAATGCAAAATTTGCATAAATGTGTCCTAGCAGTGTGTGGACACAACCACCCTACAATGATAAATATCCATTTAGGCTTTTTTATTAATCCCCCAAAAACCTAAACAATCTCAATTATCAAGCTGTTTTGATTTTCTAAGCAGTATGAAATCATACTGCTCAGGCTCCGCCCACGACTGCTGACAGACTGTCCCGTATTAGCATATTTCCGCCCTCAGCAAGTTGTACCCTGTACACCATTTTCTCTGTGCTCAAGCAACTGTAGCGACAACAATGTCTCGTAAGCAATGTAGTTGTAAAAGTGAACATATGAGTCTTCGTTTACATCAGAGCCACTGAGGACGCAGTGGATTAGTTTTGTTTTTGATGGTAATGCATCACTGAATACACAAAAAAATGGAAGAGAGGGGTGGGGTGAGCAGTAGCTCATTATCATTTAAAGAGACATGCACCGAAAAGGGGCCCTGTGAGCAGAGCTGTTTTTGACAAGGTAAAAATGGTGTTGTTTTACATGACATTTGAGGAATTTTAACTAAAGTGTGTTGCAGACATTTTATGAAGACCCTAACGAATGTGAGTAAAATTGTAAATAATAGGCCTGAACATCTATCAGGCATTTAGGAGTTAAAAATAATAAAATGAAATAAATAAATATAGTTAATAACTGGCTTACCTCACTATGTTGGGATGTGAGAGTTTCTGCAGAAGGCTGATTTCTCGTACAATGCTGTCCTGATCAACATCATTCTTATAGATCTTTACTACCATCACCTTCCGTGTGGTATTGTGGATCACCTGAGAATAAATGATATCAAATGACAAAAAAAAAAAAATGAAAGCAGAACAGTGAAGAAGAGAATGAATCCTAAAGCGGTATTAAAACATTCCTTTCTCTCTCTAGTGTACAATAATAGAGAAACACTTCCATGATAATATACAGGAAGGGACAGAACTGCTGGGATGGTTGAGCTGTGCAATCATCGGTTATGTAATTTACACAGCAGGGACTCATCAGGAAATCATTAATGCGTATGTGGCACGAGGGCCACCTCAATATGGGCTTAGCTGTAAAATATGTCCTAATTAGTAGAACTACAATACTGCACTGTATGAGTGCCACTAGGATACACACACACACACACACACACACACACACACACACACACACACACACACACACACACACACACACACACACACACACACACACACACACACACACACACACACACACACACACACACGGAGACCTTCTGCAGAACAATAGGATGATGAAAAGCCATTTATATTTAGACTGAATTTATCACTCTTGTCTTATAATAAACTTTTATGATATAATTATGCAAAATATTATGTAATAAAATATTTATTGCAAAGTTAACAAAGTAAATCAATATGCACATATGAAGTCAACATTTTACACTGCTTTATTTGTTGTGAGAATCATTTTTCAACAGCCAATGTGTTAAAACACCAAGGAGAAAAATCTGTCAAAATTTCTTAGCACTTACTGTACATATATTATTAACTGCATATTTAGATGTTATCACTTACAGATTCAAGATATTTTGAGTATTACCTTATAAACCTTTGAGAAGAAGCCACTGCCAATCAGCTCATGTGTGAAGTTCTCCCAGAATTCCAGCTTGCGGACGGCTGTGCGCAGCTTCTGCCAGCGGTCCACATGGCAGTATGTATCAGAAGACTCTCTGTACAGCGTCGGGCTGGTGGGCTCAGACGAAACGTCCACCTCACACATCCTGGATATCTCCGCTGAGAACCGAACACACAAATCGCTGAGAAAAACACCAAAGCTTTACAATTAAAAAATGATGTTAAAAAGTGTTACAATTACAGAAAAACACTTCTTTGTAAAAAGCCTCATAAAATATTTATCAAGCACAAAGCTTTAAAAATTAGTTGCTGGATTTTAAAGGAAGCTGTATGTGTTTATGGATGAAAGTGAAGCTCTGGTTTGAAGCTCACAAGCACTCGATTAGCTCAATGAGTAGGAAGGCTCTCGTCTGCCACGGCAGGGTATAAAAGTGGCAGAATAACGATGTCTTAAAATAGTCGCGGACAGCATGCAGAGGATGCAGGTGAAAGATTGACTGTTCGTGATCGAAGCACAAATGAGACATCAACAACTTGCAAACAATTAAACATTAGGACTGCAATTTACTGCTGGAACTCATTAAGATATACTGTACAGACACATTTAAAAGGGTAATTCACACAAAGTTTTAAATTCTGTCAACATTTAATCGCCTTTATTGTATTTCAAACACGTATGACTGTCTTTTTCCCATGGGGCAGGAAAGGAGATATTTTGAAGAATGCTCAGATTGATCTTTTTCATCGAGTGAAAGCATAAATTATTACTGAATACAGATGAGCAATGTTACTGTTAAACTAATAACTAATTAAATTAAAGTCACATGAGTTTAGAAAAAGGATAGATAGACAGACAGATAGACAGATATAGATATAGATATAGATATAGATAGATAGAAATTAATACTTTTATTTAGCAAGCATGCTTTAAATTGATCAAAAGTGATAAAGACATTTAAAATGTTACAAAAGATTTCTATTTTAGATAAAGGCTGTTCTTCTAAATGTTCTATTCATCAAAGAAACCTGAACAATTCTTCTTAGCTGTGTTCAACAAAATGATATTAATAATTATAATACATGTTTTTGAGCAGCAAATCAAAATATTAGAACGATTTCTGAAGAATCATGTGACTGAGTAATGATGCTAAAAATTCAGCTTTGAAATCACAGGAATAAATTACATTTTAAAATATATTCAAATAGAAACCAGTTTTTTTAAATAGTAAAAATATTTCAAAATTTGTTTTCGCTGTACTCTGGATCAAATAAATGCAGGCTTGGTGAGCAGACGAGAATTCTTTTAAAACATTAAAAATCAAATGCAAATGAACAATGCAATGCAATATACATTATTGTTTACAAGTCTGGGGTCAGTGATATTTTTATTTAAATTCTTCTTCTTTTTAAATAAAACACTTCACCAAGACAGCAATAAATTGATAAATGTAAAAACATTTCTAAATGCCCTTCTTTTAAACTGTCTATTCATCAAAGAATCCTGAAAAATGTTGTAATTTCCACAAAAATATTAAGCAACGGAACTATTTTCAACATTAATGATAATAAGGCGTGTTTCCAGAGCAAACAGTATTACAATGAAATCTGAAGCACCTTGGAACACTGCAAATGAGTAAATTACATTCTAAAATATGTTCTAAAAACATTATTTTAAATTAAAATAAAAATTTTCACAATATTACTGAGCAAATAAATGTAGCCTTGATGAGCACAGGAGACTTTTAAAAACCATTTAAAAATTACCTTCCCCAAACATTTAAACAGTGGTGTACTTGTGTATTTGGTGGGCATCTGAAGTCTAAAACCACACAGGATATTTGCAACATGGAATAAACATTGTCACACATTTCTGTGGTTTTCTTGCAAGGTTAAGCAGCAAGTTGCAAAACTACACAAATTCGGCAAAGATAATAAAACAGGAAAAACTCTTTAGCCTCTGGAAAAAAAAAACAGACTATACAGCATAACTCTAGTAAAACAGTAATCTTTAACTTGTATATGATGAGTGTCATCACTATATAATAACTAACAACACAATCTACTGTCAGTTTGGACTTTGTGCATGCAGGATATGGAGTCTAGACTTGTGTTTGCAACCTAATGCATCAGTATTTCCGTGTTGGGGAGACACTGAGAATAAAGTAGGGCATTCAAGTCAATAGGGACTTTCATCACAGGCCAATGATGCTGCTGGGGAACAGCACAGAGTGGCACGCTTGCACAACCCGCCGTCACAATCGGGAATCATCTAGCGGTATTCATCATGGGTAGAGCACACACACATGCGGTCTTTGTGTTTCCAGCAGCAGATGCACAATCACAGCCCTTTCAGTTTTACAACCTCACTAAAAAGCAAAACGCTTAGAGTGCAATCCCGACGGGTCTCTGTCGGTTTCACTTTCCAGAATTATAAATAAAAGATTTCATGAGTGAATTTTGAACCTGTTCCTCATTGAACATTTTTGAGCAGAGTAACAGAGTAACTTTCAAAACAACATTTGACATCTGCTGAAGCTTGAGCACATGATACATTCTGAAAATAACAAAAATAACAAAAACGGTATGTTCCGGTTATTGCACCAAGGTGCAAAATTAGGCACCATCCAACAACATGCTGATTTAGGAGAACAAAAAACATGCTTTCCAAAAGAGTTGACTTCACAACCATAGATCAAGCATGCAAGTTTATTTAGTTTCAGACAAAACCACAAGTTAACACTGCAGTGATAAAATTCACCAATGAAAGTGGACTCAACCTCTTATTTACTCTTCGAGGAAATATCTAAGTGGCAGCTGACATCTGGCAAAGCAGAGGAGACTCGGGGTTTGTAAAATATGCGGGTCAAAGGGAGACACTGACTCAAAGTTTACAGAGTGCACAGCACGTCAGAGGATGCCGTCACAAGGCTGCAACCCGACTTCACATGCACACGAGAGGAAATCAACCCTCAACTTTTACAGGAAGACCAACGCTTCAGCAAGCAGAACTAATAAGTTAAAGGTCCCATATCGTACACATTTCTGGAGGTTTATTTTATTTGTTGATGTCCTTAAGAATATATATTTGCGGTATAAGTGCCAAAATCCATCTCAATATATTTTTACAGCTCCTTTTTTAGGAGCTCTGTCAAAAACAGGTCGATTTTGGCCCATCTAATTAATATTCATGAGCCTCTCTTCTGATTGGCCTGTTGTTTTCTGAGTGACGCACAACCAGGCCAATCACAGGTAACTACGGTCATGTATACTGTAAGCGTAAGCGAGCTCAGAGGAGCAATAGAGAGAGCTGATACTCAACAGGATATTTTAGAATGATCATTAATGTTTTTTCTTTTACAAACACCGAATGCAGTAGGCTACATAACTGTTGCTTTAGTAAAGCCCCTTTCACAATGCGCGCTGATTCTGGAAAATTACGGGAACTGTGTGAACCAAAGCCAGAACCTAAAGGCAGTGTTGTAGTAATGATGCACGTTATCAAGCGACTCTTCACAACGAAAAATAACGTTACGTGCAAAGTGGAATGAAGCAGCGATCATCAGGCAGAGCCAGCTCCTCACTATCAGCGCTGAAGCACAGTTTGTTCAGGTTAGTTTCAGTTTAGTGAAACGTACGCATCGCATTACATCTCACATCCAAACGTCACATGTCTTTATGGTTTGTGTGTAAAGCAAGCACAGATTCCGGAAAACAACTGTGAATTAACCAAATTAAACAATTCCGGAACAAATCGTGGGACACATTATGCGTGTATTTACCGGAATCGCTGTGTGAAAGAGGCTGACGTTGACGTGCCGCTGGTCTCTTATATTAACGTTGTTCTGAAGCCTGTGTAATGATCGTAGCTTGACATCTATCGACTGAACAGGGTTTTCTCAACTTGTTTTCCTGTTGTTGTTGCTCAATGGAATGGATGCGTTGTTGTCTGGGGGTTTGACAAAAGGAGGGTGGGACGTTGGTTTGTGACTGAAGGCGGTGACTTGAGTCGATCGGACGTCACATCGTTACGGAAGTCACAGCTGCTCGTGAAAATGAACAGCTACTTTATGCAGGCTGTGTGCAGTTTACTGTGGATTGACTGTTTTGAAACTCATATGGTAGTTAGATAGCCCCTAGACCTTAGTTATCATGAAAAAAGCCAGGAAATTTTGATTTTGACGATATGGGACCTTTAAGTAGAAGCTAGAAATTGCATTAAAACTCTGAAATACAAATAAATGATTTCTAATAAAAAATATTATAATATATAACTCTTATAAAACATTAAACAAACTTACACCTATTTTCTGCCTAGGTTATTAACCACAAAACTAGTTTAGGTCTTGTATAAGCACAAACCTGAGAATTAGATTTATACCAAATGTATGATAATGACACAGGGCGCAGAATGGATTTTATTAGCATTATTTATTAGCCTAATGACTCACGTCTGCAGGGATCACAGATCTGCTCTTTAAACACTCCATAGTTGATGTGACTCACTGATTAACACCAGAACAGGAAGCGTGTGGCATGTTTACAACTTTCAAAAGGCAGAAATGTGAAAAACATGTCTGAATTTAGATGTCACTATATATAATTTTGCTTGTAATTATAAATCAGATTTCAAATGAAAATATTTGTGATTTGTGACTTGTCCAGTGTTATTTTTTGGTCACACTTTCTTTTAAGGTCCAATTCTTGCTATTAAAGGGTTAGTTTACTCAGAAATGAAAATTAGCCCATGATTTACTCATCCTCAAGGCATTCTAAATGTATAGGACTTTCTACTTTCAGTCCAATCCAATCAGAGTTATATTAAAAATTGTCCTGGCTCTTCCAAGCTTTATAATAACAATGGGCAGGTTTCAACAGTGCAGAAGAAGTGCAATAAAGTGCATCCATAATGAAAAGTGCTCCACATGGCTTTGGATTGTAAATAAAGGGCTTGTGTGGTGAATTGATGCGTTTTTGTAAGAAAAATACCCAGATTTAAAACGTAATAATCACTTTACTCTAGCTTGCACTGTCGCACATGGAAGTCGTTCTGGGTAAATGATGTAGGACCTATGCATTGTGCATGCCCGCTGAGAAGTGATGAACCCAGAAGCGTAGAGAGCAAAACAAAACACTGGTCTCAAATTAGAAGTACAGAAGTATTCAGAGATCAGCGGCGCATGCGTCATACACCATCCACCTTGATTGGATTCCATTTACAATAGTTACCGCAAGCTATAGAGAAAAGTGATTATTATGTTTTAAATATGACTATTTTTTCTTACAAAAACACATCAATTCACTACAGGAGTTTGAGTAAATTATGGGTTGTTTTCATTTTTGGGTGAACTATCCCTTTTAAAAAAATCATTAACTATGACTTTTGTCTCAAATTGCTAATTTGGTGCTTGTTAGTTAGTAAGGTAGAACTTTGTTTAGGTATTGGGTAGTATTAGGGATGTAAAATATTCTATCTATCTATCTATCGACAGACATTTTTGTATATAGGTGCAGATCTATGACAGATCTATAATATCACATTTACAGTATGACTGTACCATATTACATTTACAGTAAACAAATGAGGAGGAATATAACAGCAAAAGCTATTCTTCCTAAGGAGGACATTCAAAAGAAGTGAATATGCTTAGAAAAGTCCAGGCCAGAACAGAGATGAGATGGTGATAAAAACATGTGAAGACATCACATGTTCAAGTCATGAAATACACAGCACTCAAACTATAATTAGCATCAATTCACGACATGCCACGCATTTTTTGTTTAGTTTTTTTGCATTCTTTATATCCACATCATGACAAGTTGTCTTTCTCTTTCCAGACATGGTTTCTCATGTGGCTGCTGGGATTGGTGTGAACTGCAGGGGCAGGAGCTTGTAGTGTGTTCCAGACTGGATCTGTTGGAGAAGAGAGAGTTTTGGCATCGCTCCAGAGATCTCCCCCTCACATTCTCTCCCACTCTCTTTCTCTAAACAAAACAACATTCAGCACAGTGGCATGCCAAACATCAAAAATGTCAAAAGTCTCTTGCTGATGTCTTTCTCTTTTCCATCTCTTGTCTTAAGAGTTTTGGGAGCACTGGTTCCTGCACGTCCAAACACAGCATACTGAATTGATCAAACTCACATGCGTGCATGCACAAACTCAATTTTATAAGCAATTTAGGTGTGATGGCTAGTTGTAATGAGTTTGTTAAGACTGGAGCCCACCTGTCTGGGAAAAATCGATCAAAGGAACAGCGGGAGAAATCTAGTTTCCTAACAATGACTCTGAACAGAAACTACTTTGTCACAATGATTTGCTGCCTAATAGGCTGCAGTTGCAAACAGTGACAATATAATGGTGATCCTGCGAAATGTATATCTGCTGAACTCATACGTCAATGATATATCATGTCAAAGCTAAAGCATGGAAAGGCTCAGCTTCTGTGCAAGTAAAAATAAACATGGAGAGGGAAGAATGATTTTGCTTCTTTGCAAAACAGACACTAAAAATATACTAAAACTAAATGACTAGGTATCGGATATTCTGAATCCTGATAATTACATAGAGTACTGTATATCGACCAGCACTGTAATATTACATGTACACTCCTGTTCAACAGTTGGCAAGAGTTGGAGTTGGTAAGATTTTTTCAGTTAAGTCTCTTATGCTTATTAATCTGCATTTATTGTTCAAAACAACAATATTTGGAAATATTACTACAAATTTAAAACAGCTGTTTTCTATTTGAATATCATTTAAAAGGTCATTTCCTATGATAAAGGCTGAATTTTCAGCACCCATTACTCCATTATCACAATCTTTCAGAAATCATTCTCATATGCTGATGTGGTGCTCAAGAATAATTTCTTATTATTATTATTAATGTTGAAAACATTTGTACTGATTATTCTTTTTGAGGAAACCACTATACTTTTTTCCGGATTCTTTGATGAATACAAAGTATTTTCTTAAAAAAATAATACTTAGTAATGTTATATACAATTTCAGTTATAATATATACAGTACCAGTCAAAAGTTTTTGAACAGTAAGGTTTTTTTTTTTTTTTTTTAATCTTTTGCTCACCAAGCCTGCATTTATTTGATCTGATTTTCTTAATGTTTTACCATTTAAAATAACTGTTTTCTATTTGAATATATTTTAAAACGTAGTTGTGATTTCAAAGCTGAATTTTTAGCATCAATTCTCCAGTCATCAGTGGATGAATTATAAAAATTATCATTAAAAAATTAAAATTTTAAAATTAAATTAAATCACATGATCCTTCAGAAAGCATTGTTAATATTCTAATTTGCTGCTCCAAAAACATTTATTATTATTAAATAAATAAATAAAATATATACTGACTCCAAGCTTTTGAATGGTGTAGTGTATAATGTTACAAAAGCTTTTTATTTCAGATAAATGCTTATCTTTGGATATTTCTATTCATCAAAGAATCCAGAAACAATATCCCTAAATGTTTTAAATATTGATAATTATAATAAAAAAAAAATTCTTGAGAAATTAGAAATTAGAATGATTTCTGAAGGATCATGTGACACTGAAGACTGCAGTAATGATAGTGAAAATTTAGGAATTAATCACAGGAATAAATTCCATTTTAAAATATATTCAAATAGAAAGCAGTTATTTTAATTAGTATTTCTGAATTTTACTGTTTGTGCTGTACTTTGGATCAAATAAGGCTTGGTGAGGAGAAGAGACGTTTAAAAAAAAACATTAAAAATCTTGACTGGTAGCGTATGTAATTACTGCTGTTGCATTTTAAAATCAACAACTGCATATCCGGATGTATGCGAGCACCACTTTTATTTTATCAGAAGGATTCAGTCACTAATCAGAAATTTCTTATGCCATGCATGCAACTTGCCTCCAAACACATCTCAAGGTTTGATCAACACAACCATCAGGCACTTCCTCAAACCATCTTATCTTCTAATGACTTATTACACCATTACATTTTTGTGTTTCACAAGTCTTTACTCAACATGCATCAACATCTATGCTGCACTTGTGAAATAGCATAAGGACAAACAAGACAGCATACTATTTTCAGAACTATTTTCACAACTGGGCAGTGTACTTTTGGAAGGAGCTGGAGGGAGGAAAGCTATGTTTTCCTGTCGCACACCAAAGGGCAGGGAGGATTTCAGCTACGTCAATGCAAGGGCACAGACTGAACGACATACACCCTCATGAACAAAAACTAGTGGACTAATATCCATCAAGAGGAAAGACAACACAATACCAAAAACAATGACAATATGTGACCCTGAACCACAAAAGTTTTAAGCAGCACTTGTATATTTGTAGGAATAGCCAAAAATATTTTTTTAATGCCAAAAACATTAGGATATTAAGTAAAGATCATGTTCCATGAAGATATTTTGTAAATTTCTTACCGTAAATATATCAAAACTTGGCTAGTAATATGCATTGCTAAGAACATTTGTACAACTTGAAATATTTTCTCAATATTTAGATTTTTTTGCACCCTCAGATTCCAGATTCAAATAGTTGTATCTCGGCCATATTTTGTCCTAATCTAACAAACCATGCATCAATGGAAAGCCTATTCGTTCAGCTTTCAGATGTAGATATGACTACTATATATGTTTTAGGGTCACATATTTTTTACTACAGACTGTACAAAAACATTGAACCTTACTGTATGGGACAGACGTAAAACTACTGATCATGGGCACAAGATCAAGACTTTGAGTGTTAGAGCAAACCACTAGAAGATCTATGAATATCCATTCCCCATGCTTCTCTTCATGACACATGCTCAATGTGAATCCACTAACATATTTCCAGCCACAGTGAGATTAAAATGTCAAGTGCAGATTATAAAACTCTCTCTAATGAGCCAGACATCTCTTTCACTTCTCAATTATAACATCACCCAGTGCATTAAGCAAAGTAATGCAGAAAATCCGTTCGTCATGACACATGCAGGTGTACAGCAGCATGGCTTTATGGAAAACTAGCTGTTTTATGTAATCACAAAACATGGATTAATTCCTAAGTGTTCTTACTTACTGCACTGGTTTAATAAGCTATTCATGTGCATCTTGAGGTGGGTGGAGGAGAGGCGGTCCGCCTGAGCTCACAACACAGACAAGCTGGGAAGAGCCTATTTGACAGAAGCTATGAGGGAAAAGGACACACATAGAAACAACCATGAACAGACACAAACACAGAACTGGAACACAATCAGCAAACAGCACATAAATGCAACATAAACTCTGATAAAGTGTCAAAATTACACTGCACAGTGAGAGAGAGCTTTTGAAATAAATTATTTCTGTAACACATAATTGTCAACACATTATCAGTCAAAATTGTAAATGAGAACATGAAAATGACAGACGGATGAGTGGGTGGATGGATGGAGCGAGATGCGGTTAGTAAGCAGAAATGTTTTGAACATTAAATTTGCACCTGTAGTTTACAATTACTTCAGACAAACAAATACAAAAAGTATTAGAAAATAATCAAGATGCTTAACAACAACCTATCACCCGATAAAAATAAATAAATAAATAAATAAATAAATAAATAAATAAATAAATAACGAAATAAATCAATCGCTTACTCACAGCACAAAGCACCCCGGCGTCTTCACCTCCGCTTCTCTTGATTGATTGCTCAGCGATCAAATAAAATTGACTACAATCACCCGAACAAGTTCTAGTCGGAGACAAACCGGTGGCATCGCTTCTACCGCGCTTCTTGGTAGAACTCCATTTACCGACACTTACTCAACCCGACAATCCTCACATACAACGAAACCGCCCTCTTTCAGACTGACAGCTTCTCAGTAGGGTTTAAAGCGGTCTAGCCTAGATGAGAAATGCATGTTTAATGGGCTGTGTGTAGTGGGAGCCAGTTGCCATGACGTCATAATAGTTAGCCTACGTTCAGCCCCACCCACCTGTAGGTCCATGGCTGCAAGTGGCTGTGGTTCAAAACCAGTGAGCTGCTTTCTCAGAACTAGTGGTGATTTTGATTAAGGGAATCGATTCTTTCGAATCTTTGACCAAATAGATTCGTTTAGTGGCTATTTGCGTTTATACAAATTTAAGAGACCATAGAAACGTCAATTCTTGTAAGATAACCTACCATATGGCTTGCCATACGAGGCATTGTTTATTTCTTCCCATGAGGTGTTTTGTTCATATCTTTTTTAAAACAAGTCGTGACGCTGATTTGCTTAGTGAGATGAGTAACACATATTTGAATCTGTTGAATTCGTTCACTCAAAAAGATTCGTTCAAAAACACATGTTTGTTCATGAACGAAACACGTTTATGTGGCAAACTCACTGAAACTCTGTCAATCTGTTGTAACACAACAAATCCGACGCTTATCATCCAATATAATTAAACAGCCTGAATTTACTTGTCCATGGTGTGTTCAATTATGGCAAGCCGTTTAGTCTAAAATATACTAAGCGTTACTCGTCGTAATTGCATGTTTACTAGTAACAATTCAATTGGATAGCTCTAACATTCAATTTTAACTAGTAACAATGTCAATTGGAGAGCTCTGAAATTCAATTTTTACTAGTAACAATTAAATTAGAGAGCTCTAAAATTCAAATTTTACTAGTAACAATGCCAATTAAAGAGCTCTAAAATTAAATTTTTACTAGTAACAATTCAATTAGAGCTCTAAAATTAGATTTTTACTAGTAACAATTCAATTAGAGAGCTCTAAAATTCAATTTTTACTAGTAACAATTCAATTAGAGAGCTCTAAAATTCAATTTTTACTAGTAACAATGCCAATTAAAGAGCTCTAAAATTAGATTTTTACTAGTAACAATTCAATTAGAGAGCTCTAAAATTCAATTTTTACTAGTAACAATTCAATTAGAGAGCTCTAAAATTCAATTTTTACTAGTAACAATGCCAATTAAAGAGCTCTAAAATTTAATTTTTACTAGTAACCATTCAATTAGAGAGCTCTAAAATTTTATTTTTTACTAGTAACAATTAAATTAGAGAGCTCTAAAATTAAATTTTTAGTAGTAACAATGCCAATTAAAGAGCTCTAAAATTAAATTTTTACTAGTAACAATTCAATTAGAGAGCTCTAAAATTCAATTTTTACTAGTAACAATTCAATTAGAGAGCTCTAAAATTCAATTTTTACTAGTAACAATGCCAATTAGAGAGCTCTAAAATTCATTTTTACTAGTAACAATGCCAATTAAAGAGCTCTAAAATTAGATTTTTACTAGTAACAATTCAATTAGAGAGCTCTAAAATTCAATTTTTACTAGTAACAATTCAATTAGAGAGCTCTAAAATTCAATTTTTACTAGTAACAATGCCAATTAAAGAGCTCTAAAATTTAATTTTTACTAGTAACCATTCAATTAGAGAGCTCTAAAATTTAATTTTTTACTAGTAACAATTAAATTAGAGAGCTCTAAAATTAAATTTTTAGTAGTAACAATGCCAATTAAAGAGCTCTAAAATTAAATTTTTACTAGTAACAATTCAATTAGAGAGCTCTAAAATTCAATTTTTACTAGTAACAATTCAATTAGAGAGCTCTAAAATTCAATTTTTACTAGTAACAATGCCAATTAGAGAGCTCTAAAATTCATTTTTACTAGTAACAATGCCAATTAGAGAGCTCTCTAATAAAATTCTTACTAGTAACAATTATAATTAGAGAGCTCTCTAATTCAATTCTTACTACTAACAATTCCAATCAGAGAGCTCTCTAATTTAATTATTACTATTTACTAGTAAAAATGCAATTACAGAGCTCTACAATTCAATTTTTACTAAAAAACAGTGTTACTAAAAAACACATTAAAGATGTTTAATTGCAGAGCTCTGTAATTGAATTAAAGAGCTCTCTAATTCAGTTCTTGCTAGTAAAAATTGATTTAGAGAGCTCTCTAATTGGAATTGTTACTAATAATAATTTAATTGTAGAGCTCTTTAATTGAAATTCTTACTAGTAAAAATTCTGTTGTACAGCTCTGTAATTAAAAATGAATGGAAGTCAGTGGAGATATATGACTAGTAAAAATTAATTTGTAGAGCTCTCTAATTGGAATTGTTAGTAAGAATTGAATTAGAGAGCTCTGTAATTGAAATTGTTACTAGTCAGAACTGAATTAGAGAGCTCTCTAATTGTAATTGTAACTAGTAAAACTTGATTTAAAGAGCTCTCTAATTGGCATTGTTACTAGTAGGAATTGGATTATAGACCTCTCAAATTGAATTGTTACTTGTAAAAATGCATTTACGACCAGTAACGCTTCGTATATTTTAGGCTAAAACGGCTTGCCATATTAAATGCTTTGTTTATTAGTATGTTTGAGCAGCTGATTTCTAGGCACAAACTGCACCACAGGCTGTAAATGCAAAAGAAAGTGATGACAGTGCTAATCATTTCTGCTTCATTATACAAACAAGCTCTCAAATTGTCTGTGCTCTGAGCAGTACATTTACTGGACATGACCATATAGCAGATATTTGGAATGTAAATAGAGAAATATTAACCTTTTCATCTATCAATAAATATTTTCTTACCAAAACATAATCTAAATATTCACTCAGAGCGCTGTTTCCTCCACTCGCTATTTTAAGGAAACTGCACCCTCTTCTGTTTAAATCACGCAACAGCATCTCAAAATGTAACACACAGAGGAAACTATTTTTTCATTATACAAATACATGTTTTATTGTTTAAATTGCATCCCTGGGTGATAAACAACTCCTTTATAATGATATTTGCAACCAAAGTACAAAAATAAAATCATGCTTTGTTCATATGAAATCTGGTTAATAAAACAAATTGCTGATACATAAGGACAGCAATGATTTCTAAACTGAAAGTAGTTACAAAAGGACACATAAAAGAACCAATAGGCTGCATTTTATAAGTTGTAAACAAACTAGGAGATTGTTGTTTATATGATTAGGACTCACACTCAAAGACAAATCCTGAAAATAGTACAGCAGTATCTCCTCTTCTTGAGAACTCAAATCCTCAGGTATTATAAGATCCCTCTCACCCATTTCAAAGTGTTTTTATTTTTCTGCCATCCTCCAGAAGGCATAGCTAAGTGTAAAAACACTGTGAAATAGGTGAGGGGTCATTTATAATACCTGAGGTGTGTGGCCCACATCCAGCATTAAAAATTGTCTTTGAAATAGTTTGTTATCTAAGGAAGTGTTTTACATAATCTCTTTCACTTCCACCTGTCCTATATATATTTACTTTCCCTCTCCTCTTATCTCTATAGATTTTGCCCTTACATTTAAATATTTTTTTTCGACATTTCAGCACACACTGCCTTTTTGTAAGCATTCTTGGCCCATTTCAGTCAAAAAATATTTTGTTCTCCCTTGCATATGTTAAAATGCTGAATCTCAATGATGTAAACTTTGTTAAAAGAATAAAGAGTACTAGCAAATACAACACATACAGTCAAACCAAAAAAAATATTCAGACACCAGATATCATTTTAGATATTTTTTTACTAGTGGGTGCAGGACACTATAGTGTAAGTGAGTATAGCAAAATAAAGCAAACTGTGATATAACTAAAAAAATCTTCATATAGTGGACTACCAGTAAACTGATAAAAATTTGGGCCACTTTGACCTGACCTGTCAGGACACTTTGACCTGACCATGTTTTGTTACATACCTTTCTATCAAAGTTATCTGACATTATCAAGATGAATTTGTTCTGACTCTTGAGTTCTTGTCATATTTTATTACCATTTTTTTACACTATAGCGAATATAGTTATAATATGTTATAATATGAGAAATGTTGAAGGTGTCTGAATAAATTTTGGTTTGACTGTACGTTTAGCAACTTCAAGGTACTTAAAATACAGTTTTAGTTATTTCTATTGCATAAAGGTATCAACATGTAGAATAAGACTTCTGAAAGTCATGCCAGATGCGGAGAAGATTCTGTGGGTTAAAGCCATTCACTATAATGTGCTTGGCAAAAGTGCACCTTTCATACTTTAGTCTGCGCACCTCAAAAAGATTCCTAAGTCTCAGAAATCTTGTTGCGTAAACTGGTTTTACACCCAAGACATGAAGGCACAACCCCACATAGACATCTTCAAGTGGAATTGGTCGCACAAATCTAGAGGCCTGTAATATTTTTCTGGCCAGGTCAGTGGAAAAGACATATGCAGCTCCAGACAAGTATGGAGGATACCATTTGTCTGGGTAAAGATCCTCTGAGATATACCACTTGTTGAAGCTGTCCCTGTGAGGAGCAGCATCTGCGATGACTGATCCAGTGATGTAGTCTTTCCTTGAAGACTCGCCCTGGCCATGCAGGTAGTCCACCAGGTAACGCACATTCAGAAAGATATCTGCATCGATCTTCATGGCATACTGGGCACCCTGGCAGTAAGTGGCTATCCAGTTCATAATCATCATTGTCTTGATTGTGAGATTTTGGTAGCTGTCCACGAAGTCCATTTGAATGATATCACCATATTCCATGCTCTCCTTCTCAAGGTGTTCCTGCAGTACTGGGTCACTTTGTGCAGGCTGGCCAATGACAAATAGATGCAAAATGGTCAAATGAGAAATCAAGCCATTTTGACCCCATGTTCTTCTAATAGCGGTCCTCGCCTCTGTGTCTTTGAGAGTCGCTGGGATCATAAGGATCAGGAAAGGACTCTTCCCACACAATTCTGGTTGGTTCAAAATGAATCTGTATGTTGACGGTGAGATCACATCATAGAGCTCTTTGGGTGTTGGAGTCTTCTTCGGAATAGACGGCCGTATTTTGCTGTTAAAAACGAGCATAACTGCAAATGTTATAAGTCCAGCTCCAGCAAAATACATCAAAAGTTTATAACGCGATCGTTTTCGCATATTTACACAAATTAAAACTGCAACACAAACGTAACATCAAGTTACAAAACTTGAATGTCAGGTTCGCCCATTTTCCTCGAGACGCGCTTGTTTTTAGTTAAGTTGCCCAACCACTTCCCCTTCCTCAGAGGTCTTGAATCGCTCTCATAAGGTTTTTTAAACCTCCAAGGAATATAAACCACCTGCGAACCTACTTTTAAAGTAAAGTTACGTTAATTATCTATTGAATAGAAGCGGACTTTATGCATAGGATAATCTAGCTAAGCCATAAAGGTTAATTATTTGAAATATTTACAATGTACAGTGTCACGGGGGAGTGTTTTAGTCTGGGTTGCCAGAGTACTCTGGGACATTCAAAAGCGAATGAGTGATTTTCTGATTGAGAGAGGAGAGACATTTGCTTGATTTTAGTTTCACAATTAAGTCATTGCGTTTGCTCATTTAAAATGTTAAAGAAACCCACACAATTATCCAAATATCCAAATCCGCTCCACCCATCTAAGCGCATTTTTAAGGCGCAATCTGGCAACAAATTATGTTACTAGACTGTAAAAAAGATGGACAACGCGTTTCCGCTTCTTTCCACTATTCATGGGCATAGACTTTTTTTTTATTTTTTTTTTTTATTGCAAGACAAAAGAAAAACAACAATAAACAGCACTGCATAGAAATACAATAACAAAAAAGAAGGAAAGAAAAAGAAAATAAATAAAAACAGCACCTCAATCATTAAGAAAAAGATCGTCATATGCCTTAAGAAACTTGTTATTCTTGTTATCATCAATAAGTTTAAGAGAATGAACAATGAGCAAAATCTCTGCGAGAAAGACATCAAATCTAGGTAACATATTAAGAAATTTGGATTTATGAATAAAAAATTTACAATGCAAAACAAAAAAATTTACAACAAGTTCAGTAGCATGGTCACTACTAGAAAAATATAGAAATATTCCTTTTAGTGTAAATTTTACATTAAATTTTACAAAAGAAGATAGATAACATCTTAAGTTCTCCCAAAGAATTTTAACCTGATCGCAAATCATGGGCATAGACATATATAGATTCATGGGTACCAAAGACGTCACTTCCGCTATGCTCGCCGCCATATTTGTGTCCGATATGACAACAGACACAGCGCATCTCAATGAGATTTAATAATAAATTGAAATAAGAAATTACTTTTTACTACTACTTCCCACACTATGTATTTGACTTGATTGTATGTTTAGGACAAAAAGTGTAAATTGTTGTGAACGTAGTCCCTCGATGAAGGCTTTAAGACCTTGAAGAATCCTCTGCCGGCTGGTCACTAACTTACTTCACAGCGAACGGGACTCGCGCTGACGGCACTAATTCCCACAGTCCGCGCTTAGATGTCGGCAAATTAGTTTTGGCGAATGCAAAAAAATTAGATTATTGAGCATAAGCGCAACATCCAGAAAGCCAAGAAAACATAAAATATACCTGAGGGAAGACGTCTTTCACGTCTTGTGTATTCCTAAAACTGGATCTCATTATTGAAGCACAAATTCAAGCACCAAAAGCATGAGATTTCTTTATTTAAAATATGCATTTTTATTCATTCAAGCTATATGGCTGCAATAACATTTTAGTTTAATTTAGTTTAGTTTATTACACCACTTGTGCAGCCAGTCACAATTCACAATGGTACCATTTACTTGGGACGATGGTTTGTGTGTAACTTGTGTGCCATTTTTGTATGACAAATCATTTTTTGAGTAATTGTACATAAATAGTTTTACTCTTTGGCTCCACTCGCATCCACGGTCTGCAGCCAGCCAGACCCTTCTCGCTTCTGCTCAATATGGCCGCTACCATCTTGGGGGAAGTTACGTCATTTGGAGCCAGAGCATGCGCAGTAGTGTCGTGAGGCGGAGCCGCGGTGTCAAAGTCCCGCCCAAACTCCCGCAGACCCAATCGCACGATCACAATCATGACACCACACCCCGTTTTTATAGCATCAAATAACTACTTAAAAGCAAACTTATTAGAAAAACGAACACCTGAGCATGAATCAACATTATAAGAACTACCTCACACGATGGAAATCACCTTTGGAAAAAAAATATTTGCCGTGTAATTCGATTATTTAGTTTGGCTCACGCTTTAATAATAATTACCAAATTTTTATTGTTCATTTAGTCATTGGTTTATTGTGATTCATCATTATTGTAATATTTAATTGTGCAATAAAAAAAGATCTACTTTCTAAAATATATTTATATACACATATAACTTGCCACGGTAAACATTTTAATGATAAAATGTACAGAAAATGTAAATATTACGAACATGTATATATGTAACTATAAATAATACAAAACGAAAAATTAAACAATAAGTTTTAAATATGCAATGTCTTAAAATTTTGCCCGGACCATCAAGGCGACCGCGTCATGCCCGGACCAATATGGTGTAACATACGTCGGAAGTGGAGGTGACGTATTTCCGTTCTTGAGTGGAGCTCCACCAAAGAGCTCTTTTCTCACACTACCATCTGCTTTTACCTGGCTACCGTTATCCAGGATTGGTACGGTGATAAAACGGTCTTGGAAAATTAATGGCTCGAATGTTATTGAGCCAGCCAATCACTTTGCCTTGCATAAATTAAAAACTGCTGCATGCACTTAGGAAATGCCTGTTCTGAATACATGTGAAAGTTGTAAATGTTACTGTGGGGCCAAATAAGCACACTCTGCAAACGTGATTTATTAAACAAAATCTGTTTTATTGTAAGAGGGGTTACAAAGAGACACCTGTTGTACACCCATTTAATAAACAAACAAACAAACAAACAAACAAAAATATTCAAATACCAAAACAAGACATAATTTACACAGGTATTGTATAGGGTCAGTGGTTTAGTCGATAGCAGGGTAGGGGCGAACACGAAGACTTATTCTGTATATTAATTCTTTTTGCCAACAGAACGTTCATATGAGGCTACGTTTACAATAATTCCAATAACCTCGCAATTACTTTTCTTTTATGAATCTTGAACATTATACAAGCTCATAACTGGTGAACACAGTATCACTTAAACCAAAGATTGAACATAGGTCCTGCCTTAACCTTTGCTTCATTTAAATCTTTTTTTAGAGGATAACAAGCAACAAATCAAGATTCTTATGCTCTGTGACTCAATGCCAATATAGTTATAGGGTACAGGAAACACGACAAAAGGTGCATATAAATGAACACTTAGCAGTACTCCGTATGTACCGGATTCAGAAACGTGCCACTTCAGAAGTGATGGATGCACTGATGAGTTGCGGAAGAGAGAGAAAACAGAAAGCATGGGTACTTCGATTTGTCACGGAGAGACTAGAAAGAGGTGAAAAAAATCTGTGAGCCTCCCCACTAGAAATTTGTATGCAGTCCTGCATATTAAATGCTGAGTTTTTATCATGTGCCATTAAACTTCTCACCCTAATTGAGAAGTTAAAGGATAAAGTATTCTCGAGGCTAATTCACAGGCTCTAATGCAAAATACCACACACAAACATTCAACTCTCTCCGCTGTAACTGTATGGGATATACAGAAAGAATAATATTATTATTTTTTGAACTGGAAAGCACCAAGCCAAACTCAAAATCTCCTCTCCGTCGGCATTGTATTTTATAGATGTTACTGGAGCGTCTGTCTTTGGTGTGCTTATGATGTACAGGCACAGTGTGTAATGTTAAACACTTCACTATGAGTCTATTGGTTTACTGTCAGATTGACGTGCACAGAAGTGGTACACACACAACTGTGTATGGACTATAGCTTTGAATGGGGGGAGGGGGTGAAAACTTTTTTGTAATGTCCTCCATGAATTGGAGAGCGTAAAGAGCAGGCTGGGCTCCTGGCAGTGGCTTTGGTAGATGAAGGGGATGAGATGATGCAGGAGAAACAAGGGGCGATGGGTCAGCAGAGGAGGGTTGGTTGGTTCGAGCTGGTTTACGATCGCTTTCTCCGTCCCTCGAAATTCCTGAAGTTGGAGGGTCTGATCTTCATCTCTGCAAACTCGATGGAGTGCTCATGACCCTTCCAGTGGAACCAGTTTACACCCTGGAGATAAAACAATTGAAAACAATCTAAATCTGTCTCTACTGTGCATTATTACGTAAGTGAGAAAGCACATATGAAATTTGTACCTTGCTATGACTGTTGTCTCCGTATCGGCCCATTATGTTCACTCGATGACAGTTTTTATACCAGAACGCTCCCTTATAAGACAGAGCACAGTTGGTGACAGCTATATCGTGGTCATTATCGTAGGTTGAGAAGGGACGGCCGTGATGATATGTCATTGAGTCACCTTTAAAAGAGCAGAAATGATTGCAAAATCAGTCAGATTTTAAAATAAAAAAATAAATAAAATAACTAGCAATCATCAATTTGTATGTTTACTTTTAAGCATGATATACAATACATACACATACTGTATATACACTACAGTTCAAAGGCTTGGGATTTTTATGGGAAATTAATACTTTAATTCAGCAAGGACACATTAAATTGATTAAAATATATTTTTTAAGCAAATACTGTTTATTTGAACCGCCTATTTATCAAGGGATCATGAAAAATATATATCATAATTTTAAATTTTAAGCAGCACAGCTGTTATATTAGAGGGAAAAATACAATGACTGTTAAAATACAGCTTTGACAACTCAGGAGTAACTTATATTTTGACATTTATTTACATAGAATGCAGTTATTGTAAATTGTAATAATATTTTACATTATAAATTTTACGGTATTTTTGATCAAACTAGCTGGGTAGAAACTGATCACATGTAATCTGGATTAAGTAATCAGATTCTAAAAATTAAGTACGCTACCAGTCAAAAGTTTTTGAACAGTTAAGTTTTTTAAAGAAGTCGGTTCTATGCACCAATATTTGTACTATTTAAACTGTTTTCTGTTTGAATATATTTAAAAATGTAATTTATTCCTGTGATTTCAAAGCTAAATTTGTAGCATCATTACTCCAGTTACATGATCATTCAAAAATTATTCTAATATTCTGATTTGCTGCTCAAAAAACATTTACTATTATTATGTTGATTTTTTTTCAGGTTTCTTTGATGAATATAAAGTTCAGAAAAACAGCAGTTATCTGAAATAGAAATCTTTTGAAACAATATAAATGCCTTTATTATTACTTTTTATCAATTTAAAGCTTCCTTGCTAAATAAAAGTAACCTCGGGTATGCATTATTTTCTAAGAATTCAACAGCCCGTTGTCAGTTATTCCTTATATATATATGTGTGTGTGTGTGTGTGTGTGTGTGTGTGTGTGTGTGTGTGTGTGTGTGTGTGTGTGTGTGTGTGTGTACATATATATACACTGAAAACTGGAGTAATGATGCTGAAAAATATAATTTTAAAATATATTCAAAATAGAAAGCAGTTATTTTATATTTTACTTTTTTATTGATTATGTATATTTACTCAATAGCAATAAATCATTAATAATTTATTGATTCTCCCTAATTCTTTCTCATCTTTAAAATGTTCCTTTCTGAATGCATACATTGCATGCAGGTAAACAAATAAATAAATACAAATAATAATAATATAAAAATAAAATATAAGAATATTTAGCAAGTGTTTTATTTTGATTCATGTAATTTTAAAACAACATTTTAATTTTATATTAATAAGACTTTAATAATTATTAGCTTTTCATTAAAGTGACAAACACTCTGCAGTTCCTTCACAAACCCCAGTTTGGGAACCTTGACATAATGTAATTTTTAATTTACTTCATATTGTTAATAAAAACTAATGGAGAATTTATTAAATTTGTTTGCATTTTAATATCAATATGACACAATATAATTGTATTTAAATCAATGTGATAAACAAGTTAGGTCAAAAGTAATCTGAAAGTAATCAAAAAGTAATATGATTGTACTACCTAAAATGTCTAATGTAATGGATAACGTTACTAAGTACAATTTCATTTGGAATCAGTAATTTGGAATATATATATATAGACTTATAGACTTTACCTGCAGTGCCACTGTATCCTCCAACATGCACTTTGTAGCGACTGCGTGGTTCAGAGATTGAAAACTTGTCATACTGTGCATATGCAGACTCTCCCTTATCTCTCAGGTCCACACGCAGCTCATACTGCCCAGAGGAGGTGATCTTATGGAGGTTAGAGAGACCTGCAGACACACGGAATGAGATTTCTAGACCAACATGCTTAAAATTACACCATAGCATAATACCTTACGGCCTCTATACTTCCTAGGGCAATACTAGCAATTTGATATGTGTGCACAAACATACCCAACCAGAATTCATCGTTCAGGTCACCGAAGCCTGCAGTGTAGTTCTTCCAGTTTCTGAAAAACTCCACTTTACCGCTCTGCCGTCTCACAAATACCTGGATGGAGGTACCACGATATTGCAATGAGCTGTGTTTTTGCATTTTGCGTATTATAAGACTTTAATTTAACCCTGTAAATCCTGACATATTAAATGAAAAACATATAAGTTGCTTCAGTCCAGTTAATGCTTATCTTGAAATATTACTAACACAATATAAAAGCTACAGATATGGGTTTCGGATGTGGGTGAGTAACTGTTTTCATCTTTGTGTGAACTATTACTTAAATACCTTCTGTAGGATCAGAACATGTTCTATCCTGCATGTTATTTGAGAAAGAATTACTCACAATCCAGCCGCCTCCATCAGTGGTCATATCACAGGAGACCTGCAGAGGCTGATTCTCATCTCCACGCAGGTAAATAGTGTACAAGCCTGAGGATGTTTCTCCGTTTAACAAAGTCTGCGAGCAGTCTTTAGGATGCTTGTACAGCACTCCAACTGTGATAAAGAAAGAAAAAGCATTTGACCAAAGGCTAGTTGATTTTGTTCAGTCTTCACAACTAAGAGGGAAAAAAGAAAGAGTTTGTGATCATGTAATGACGTTGTGCTTTGGCTCACTGGTGGTGAAGACTGTAGAGATGATTCTGCTTCTCTTTGGTCCAGCGATGGCCTGCAGTTTAACTGTGTACTCTGTAGAGGAAGTCAGCTGAGACATGCTGTAAAATGTTGCTGTGGGGCTGAGGACAACCTCCTGAGGCAAGAGAAAAAAAGCAGGAACATATCAGTACCCAATCAGCATTGGACCATGCATGCAACAATCACTGCAGACCAGAAAATGTTCAAGCTTTAGTTTAAAGGCTGTAAATTATGTTTAAAGTTGTTTGTTCAGCCGGTCCACTCACCTTGACAATGCCATCAGCAGACTCAAAGCTGAGGATATACCCAGTTATGTCTGCTCTTGGTGGCTTCCATGTCAACATGGCACTCTCTGTTTGAATATTACTGGCAGCCAGATTCTGAGGGGCATCAACATCTGCGGCAAAGGGTATTCTGCTATTATCTTTGCACTTATAATTGGCAATGCACAAATACAAGAATGAATCCCCACTATGAGTTAGGTAAGATCACCCCGTAAGATCTTTGTTTATCTTCAGAACACAAATTAAGATATTTTTAATGGCATCCAGGAGCTTTCTGACCCTGCATAGACATTAACGCAAATACCACAGTCTTATTTTTGGTACTCTCGTGAATGTGCGTCAAAGAATGACAGGGAAGAGAAGAAATTGTTGAATAAAGTCATTCTTTTTGTTTTCTTTGCACACAAAAAGTATTCTCGTTGCTTTATTACATTATGGTTGAACCACTGATGTCACATGGACTATTTTAACTATGTCATTACTAACTTTCGGTGGCCTTTCTGACTGTGTCATTTGCATTGCTGCATGTGCAGGGTCAGAAATTCTCGGATTTCATGAAAAATATCTTCATTTGTGTTCCGAAGATGAACAAAGGTCTTAAGGGTTTAGAACGACATGAGTAATTAATAACAGAATTTTCATTTTTGGGGGCACTACCCCTGTAAGCTTATACAGCATGATCTCTTGATGCTGTCAAATGTGGGTGTTTCTTCAATTTTATGTGCACTTTTATATAGAAGTCGTTTCCACCGCTGAATAAAAAACAAAAAAGCTTACTGTGACTTTTTATCTTACAATTCTGACTTTTTTTTCTTAGAATTGTGAGATATAAAGTCGCAATTGTGAGTTATAAAGTTAAAATTGCGAGATATATACTCACAACTCTGACTTTTATTTTCAGAATTGCGTGATATAAACTTGCAGTTGTGAGTTATAAAGTCAGAATTGCATGATATAAACTTTCAATTGTGAGTTATAAAGTCATAATTGTGGGATTTTTCTCGCAATTGCGAGTTCATGTCTCATAATTCTGACTTTTTTCCTCAGTTTTTTCTCAGAATTGTGAGATATAAACTCAAAATTGCGAGTTATAAAGTCTAATTTTCAGGGGAAAAAAGACAGACATGTTCTCAGAATGGCAAGCTTATATCTCACAATTCTGACTTAACTCAAACGCAATTGCGAGTTTATATCTCACAGCTCTGAAAAAAAGTCAGATTTGTGAGTTTATATCTCAGAATTGTGAGTTTATATCAACAATTCTGAGAAAAAAAGTCAGAATTGCGAGTTTATATCACAAATTCTGACTTTATAACTCGTAATTGCAAGTTTATAAAATTCTGAATTGCTGGATGTAAACTTGCAATTGCGAGAAAAAAAGTAATAATTGTGAGAAAAAAAGTCTCAATTACCTTCTTTATTTTTTATTCAGTGGTGGAAATGGGCTTCAATACTATTATGCCCCAGGATTTTTTATTATATTATTATTTATTATTATAACTAATATATTTTTTTAATTAAAACTAACATATTTTTACTTTTTAAATTTTTTTTATGAAGATCACATGATGTATTGGTGCATTTTATTGTTTTATCTTTCTCCCACACCCATACTTTCATTACTAAACTGTGAAAAACCATCACAAAAATATGAATTATTACATTTAAAACTATGATTCATAAGTGAAGTGAAAAAAGTAGTTATTGTGTGAAAAATGTCCAAGCTTGAAATAGGAGAAAAAGGAAATATCCATATTAACAGATTTTAGATATTTTTATGAGCTGACTCAAAAAAAGTATAATACAAAAAGTATTGTATGATTATTAAAACACACTCTTCATGATTTCCAAAAAAAAAAAAAAGACAAAATTTATCAGTGATGAATGAAGGAGCACTGACAGTTTAGTAGTGGAGAAATTAAGCGGTCCCACTTTATTATTACTATCTAATTACAAAGTTAATACAATATACTTTGTATTCATACTGTATTGCAAAACACTTTAGGGAGGGTTAGGGAGAGGTTTGATGGTATCGGTAGGTTTAAGGGTTGGTTAAGGTGTAAGGGAGGTGTCAACAGTGTAAATATAAATGTAATTACAGATATAATTAATTGCAGGTATTTGTTAAAATATAAGTACAATGTAAAAAGATATATGCACACAATAAGTGCATTGTATCAAATGATTAATTTAAATATAAATACATATTAGTTAAGGACACCTAATCTAAAGTAGAAATAGAACAGCACCAATATTTCTTTTGTATAAGTATTCAGATGTCTAGTGGTGTCTGTGTGCGTAAGGTTGAGTGTGTGTTAACCTTACCTGTGGTGAACTCTGTGGTGGTAGCAGCGCTCTTGGCTGCCTCTCTGACAGCATAGATTTTAACGGTGTATAAGGTGGCAGGTGTGAGGGAGCTCATCTCAAACTCCACAGTGTTCCCAGACACCCGTTCCATCACTGGAGCCACTGACAAAGAACAAAACACAGATGTGAGACTCACTGCTTTATTGTCTGTAGAGCCTGAAACAGCCTTCCCTCAAGAATAATTAACGACAGTCTGAGTTGTTACCACTGTCTGCACTGTAAGTGATGACATATCCGTCCACAGTAGCGATGGACGGCTGCCACAGCAGCAGAGCTTCAGTGTCGGTGATGTTGACTGCTGTCAGACCTCGTGGCTTATCCAGGGCTGTGGGCCAACAGATACAAACAGAGAGACAAGAGAAGCAGAGAGACAGCTTAAAGTTGAGTCTCACTTGCTGTACTGAATAGTACAGAATCTAGGTATGAATATAAGGTGCCTTTATTCATTTATTTTTAAGTTATTTTCAAAAAACAATTCCTTTCAACAAACAGACTTCGTGTCTTTCAGCACCTCACATTTCTTGTAATGCAATCATGTTACACTACTCTTTGTCTGAAAAGTAATTATATTACAGTAACTGATTACTTTGTACTTGCATTCCACCCAACACTGATTATACTCTAGAATAATGTTCTAGTCGTACCTGTCGTGAATCTATCAGATCCTGGTTCACTCTCTTCCAAGCCCCTCACAGCGATGACAGTGACCTGGTAGGTCACTCCAGGAGTTAGATTAGGCAGCATAGCTTGAGACTCTCCTCCATCTACTCTCAGTGTTATAGGGCTGCCTGCAGGGGGAGACAGAACACTGGAATAAACTAGATAAACTAGCATTAGTCACTAGAGGGCAGCACCATCTGTGATTAACCGACATGCTGATACGCAAGAATGCTGTGCTGATGGAGAAAACAGTGTGGTTTGATTTATGTCATCATGCACTGATAGATTCTCATAACTGAAGATAGGCTTGATCTAAAAACCTGCACTGATCACAAAAAGGGCCAAAAGGACACTATGAGACTTTAGGGGGACATCTCTTGAATTCAATCAATTTATTAGGCCAAGACGGCAGTCTACAAAGATTTCCTCCGCAACTTATGCAACATATTACATAAGATATAATTTATGATAAATCATAAACTGAGGAAGTACAAATAATACTACGATTTTCCAACAGGCAACTGTCCAAATGCACAGAAAACCGCATGGTAAAGTCTGTGTGCCAATTTGGAGGGAAGAAGGCTTTGCTTTCATTTCCAGAACAAAAGATTCAAATGCGCTATAAATAGTACTAATATATACACTGCTGTTTAAAAGTTTGGGATCAGTAAGTTTTTAAATGTTTTTTTGAGTAAGTCTCTTATGCTTATCACAGCTGCATTTATTTGATCAAAAATACAGAAAAAAATGTTATATTGTGAAATATTACAATGTAAAATAACAGTTTTAAATATATATTCAAATATAATTTATTCCTGCAATGCAAAGTTGAATTTTCAGCTTCAGTACTACAGTCTTCAGTGTCACATGATCCTTCAAAAATCATTCTAATATACTGATTTATTATCAATGTTGGAAACAGATGTGCTGCTTAATTTTTTTTGGAACCTGTGATACATTTTTCAGGATTCTTTGATGAATAAAATGTAAAAAAAAAAAAAAAAAAAAAAAAAAAAAAAAAACAGCAAATTTAAAACTGAAATCTTTTGTAACAATAAAAACTACAGTTTAAAAACTTGGTGTATTTTTTAAAGAAATTAATTCTTTATTTCAGCAAGAATGTGTTAAATTGCTAAAAATTGATAGTAAAGACTTATATTTTTAGAAAAGACTTTTATTTTGAATGAATGTTGTTCTTTTAAACTTTTTATTCATCAAAGAATCCTGAAAAAAGAATCATAGGTTCCAAAAAATATTAAGCAGCGTAACTGTTTCAAACATTGATAATAATAATAATAATAATAAATCAGCATATTAGAATGATTTCTAAGAATTAATTAAGACTGGAGTAATGATGCTCAAAATTCAGTTTTGAATCACAGGAATAAATTATTTTTTAAAGTATATTAAAATAGTAAACTATTATTTTAAATTGTAATAATGTTTCACAATATTGCAGTTTTTTTCTGCATTTTTGACCAAATAAGATTTTTTTTTTGTTCAGAAAGGACATATTAAATTGTTTATGTCTAATTGTTTTAGACATTTATAATGTTTCTATTTCATATAAAAAGCTGTTGTATTAACCCCTAAGCATTCCTGTCAAATTTAACTCTACGCTATGAGGTTAAGCATGTATTGGGGACACTGATGACAATAAAAAAAAAAAACTTAAGCACCAGATCATCATATTAGACTGATTTCTGAAGAATCATATGACACTAAAGAATTCAGCTTTGCACAGGAATAAAATACATTTTCAAATATATCAAAATTGAAATCAGTCATTTTAATTTGGAATAATATGATAATATATTGTACTTTATATAAAAAGTAAATACTGAAACCATGACCACATCACTTACCACCCTGAACAGGCACATAGGTGACCCGGTAGCTGTCTACACGGTTAGTAGACAAAGTCCAGTGAACAGTAGCCGACGTATCTGTCACATCAGAAAAGCGTATCCCCTTGGGTAACCCCAAACCTTGATAGGAATAAAACACACAGAAGAAACAAACAAAAATACACTGTTAAAAATGTGTGTTCAAGCATTTGACAGATAGGAGTCAAAAACAAAACCTTTCCCCAAAAACAACAAGTAATTTTGGACTGTAAGAGGAATAAAAATACAGTTGGTGTAAAGAAACTTCTTAAAATACCCCTTGTATCTTGAAGCAACAAATAGATGCATCAAAGTAAGCATTCAGGACATGAGGATGACCAACTGTGTGACTACAGAGAAAGGACACACAGACAAAGGCTCTGGCCTTAAAGCTATTTCTCTGCGCTGGACCTCAGAATCTCGCGTGACAGATGCAAGAAGATTAACTTGCCCCCCAGTACAGAGACACAATAATGTGACATGCCAACATCAAACACAAGTGGAAAATGAATCTCACTAATATAAAGAAGACTGCCACAGACAAGCACGCAATCAGGACAAATACACAAAATAGTTGGGCCCGCTTTGTAAATAAAAGTCTTGATGACACAGCAGTTACAAACAGAGAAAGTAAAACTGGTGAGAGAAGACTTGGATGCAACCCATTGGTGTTAATGAAAGACTCTCTGTGGACATAATAAGGAAAAAGAATATAATGAGTGATGTTGTAATTTGGTTAAAATGTGAAAGTAGGTTGGATGAACGGAAAAGACTTTACGACTGTGAACCGTGTTATGAGTTTTGACCAAACCTAGTAGCTGACAGAAACATTACAACATTGAAAATGAAGAAAACAAAAAGAGATAGTGGTTCCTCCAACAGCTTCTCTTAAAAATCCAAATACCTGTTTGAGCTACAGCCAAAATGGGCTGGAATTTCCGTCCCAAAATGATCCCAGAGATCTCGATTTCATACTCGGTATCTTCACGGAGAAGTCTCACTTCTTCTGTTCGCTTGTTTCCAGGTACAATGATATGGAGAGGTTGGGTCAGTCCGTTAGATTCGCTGACTTTGAGAGTGAATGTATCAAAGATGCCCTCTGGTGCTGTCCATGTGAGTTTAAAGCTGTGCGGGGTGATGTCCGAGACTGAAAGATGCTCCACTTCGGGTTCGGCTTCTGGTTGACAAAATGATAAAGTTGGTCTTTCTCTGTAAACTCTGTGTGGAATGTACTTAGAAGATGTTAAGTGGCCAAGAACTGCAAATGTGGTTTCCTAAACCAATTTTCCCATTTGTTGTGTTTGTTAAAAAGTCATATAAATTTGAGAAGGGGAAGACATTGCCGTTAGAGACAATTCGGCGATTATGTTACTCATGCATGAAAATAGGCTTCTTTAAAATCAATCATCTATCAATTGTTCCTATATCTATGACAGATGATGCTGAAATCAGTGAGCCAGTAAATTTAATTTACATACTTGGATTAGAATATGGAATGAGGTCTGTTGGTTAGTAGAAAAAAAAATTGACATTGATGAATTTTCCACTATTATATTAGGTTCCACCATCATAATTGTATCATCATATAATAGCAGTCGTGCAGGGTTCAAGACAGAGCTGTTCTAGGACAATGACATATCCATAATAATCATATTGACAGATGGGCTAATCCTGGAAATGCATTTTTGTCTAGTTTTTAGCTGATATTGCAAGAAGGCCAATGGCAATGAATGAATTCTGAGAGGGACGTCTCTCTTGAGAAGCAATTTTTGTGGTAAGGATATGTAAAACTGAAAACCTAAGGTCTCAGGAATGTCTTGACCACATGAACAATGCATTGTATTTTCAACAATAGCCTTGGATGTGCCAGAATGTGGTCCAGTTTTAATATGCCGTGGTTTGTTCTTCATCTTCATGTACCAAGATCCAGTTACTGTCTTACACACATTTTACATATTAGTTTTACTTTCTTTTACTTTAGTAGATGATAGCACCATAAGGTTTTTATTAAGTATTGAGGAGAAAATGGACCATGTTGGTTTAGCTGTTAGCTGCTAATACTGTTAAGACTGTACTTAATTTGAAATAGTTATTTTGCTCAGTCTAATTTCTAAAGACTGGTCAGAAAACATCATTCACTATCCTCTCCCGCCTTCATTTTTTTAAAGTTAGACATCAACTTTCTTAGTATTCCTCAATCTATTCATTAAGGTATAAAAGAATGTTTTCTGATTTAATTTTTTTTAATTCTAGTGACCCGAGGTGTATAAGTGTGTAAGTATATTTTTCCTGCGTAACAACAGGTAATATCTGATGACTCAATAAGTGCAATTCACCTTTATTCCTCCAACTGTTTGATAGACAATGATGAGGTGATGTTTCACATAATAGAGTGTTTTCACGAAGCGTCATCAATCTGCCATATTGGCCGAACTGAATGTAAACAATGCCATTGAAACAAACTGAACTCGCATATTTTGCTAATTACTGCTGCTGAAAATGATCAATTACCGTCATGTTTTGGGCTGTACTAACCAGTTGGACTCGGAAAAACATTTGGAGTACTATAGATTGCTAAAAGTTATAACAAATCAAGGAGAAGAGTGCAGAAAAACTGTCTGAAGAACAGAAGGCATTTGTGGTTGACCTGAACCAGGATTTCTAGGGCAAGAATCTTGACAACATGTTTGCTCTTATCATTTCCGGTAGGTAAAATATTAGGCTAATATCTTTACTGCTTGTACGTATGTTTACCATCTAATGAATTTTGTTTGTTTCCTGCTTACTAAGTCCTTTTCTATGATTTAGCAGCTTCCACACATTTTTTCCATGGTTTAGACAGCATAAATTAGCAGAACAATATGGCTGCGCATTTGGGTAACTGACCAAATCGTCAGTTACCCAGGTGCAAACCCTCTATTACCTCAGGCATAAAACAAAAGAATATCATCAGCAAAAATTGAATGCGCTTGAATAGCTTTACTGCAGGGCAATTACTGTATGCAATGAAATATAAGTATTACTGTCATTTGATGGTGGTTGTGGTGAATAAGCTGCCAGTGATCAAAATATTGATTTTGAAGTCACTGAAAATTATATATTTTGAGAATATGATGGCGACTATGAGCCAGATGCTGAATGTACTGGGAAAGTTTTAAAAGCTAACAAAATATGTTTTATTTTATCCTTTTGTAATTGTTATTAAAATATCAAGAGTTTTTAATGCTATTGCAGCATTTAGCGATCCATCTGTGTTGGATATATAGGTCTGTAGTGTCACTAAAGACCTGAATATGTAGTAATGATTGGCAAAACATCCATGCATTTAAGGGTTATCAATCCAGTAGTCAGACCCTAAATGTGTAATTTATTGATAATTGCAATTTAAAAGAGAACTGTCTGCTCTAGGTATACATACAGTGCAATTAACAAATTACGCAAAGGAAATTCAGTAGTTATACTGAAAACTGAGATCATAAATGTTCAAGAAACAATGTAGCATTGTTCCAAACTGACAATGCCTTAACAAGGCCTTGTTGTCCTAAAGTAATCTTTTATAAGAAAAGGGAAAAAAGCCCCTTGACCAGACTGAACCTCTTCTTCCTCTAAAGCTCTGGATGATGTGAAACAGAAAAGACATTTGTTGAATGTGGAAAAGTGTTGGAAATGAAAACCAGCGAGGACAAATCCCGCGGAGCTGTCCCTCTTCATTAGCACTGTTCACTTGTTTAAGAGTGTCAGCAGTGTTTGAGGCATTTCAAGAGTACTAACATGTGCTCTCCAAGGATCACTTTCATCTGACTGGCTTCTAAGTCGCTCCAGTTTGACAAAGAGGCATCTGTTTGTGGAGGTGGAAAAGGCGCCAGCTAACCTACAGAAACAAGGTCTGGAAGCAGTAATTCTACAGCAGGCAGCTTAAACCTCTGAGGGGGATATCTGTGTTGACACAGCTAAATGTTACAGCGGGGATACGCAAACCAAGTGGAGCGAGAAAGCTACCGAAGTTTCTGTAAATATTGTACACTTTTCTGATTTTAAAAGCTTGTGTTACTCAGGCCAGAGCGAAGCAAAAGTTCATGGGTCATGTGACTTGAATAGAGAGGAGGTTAACAGAAATCCAATCAGTTCCCCTTCTCCTCTGCCTATTTGCATGCAGACTTGAGAGACTGCTACAACTGTGGCCCCTGCAGCCACTGGCTGATAAACGCCAAGAAAATGTGTGAAAGTGAGGCATAAGAATGAGAAGTAGCGCAGGGTCAGAAAACTGGGCGTGCATACTGAAAAGATCCTTCACAAGAAGCGACAAAAACTCCTCAGGATCACTTCCATGGCAGTACACCCCAGCCCAGTCACCCGCTCTATTCGCTGACTCTCTATGGAGGGGCAAAACGTTGGTATGCGCCTAATAAATGTATGTTTGCTACAATACAACTTGTCTGGTTTGCTGGTAGACTATAAATGCCACAACCTAAATGATTTAAATTGACTCGCCGACAATGTGAGTTGAATGCCGCAGTCAATTAGAATGAAAAAGCCATCATTAGTCTAACTTTGTTTTGCCTGTTAAACACAAATGTACCAGCGATGACAGGCAGAGGTCATTTACTGCACCTGCAGGCTGTGCTGGTGATTATGCAGACGTGAATGTGTGGGGAGGCATTATGATGCAGTGCAGGTGTGCTCTGAATGTCAGTGTACTTCAACATATAATTCAGCAGACGGGAAGAGTGTCGACATTTCACAGAAATTGTCACTGAGTTAAAAGACGCTTGGTTTGTTAGTGCTATGCACATTTGAGAGATTATAACTGTCTGAAATCATATACTGCATTTGATTATGAACTTACTTGACAGGTGTTAAGGTACTGTTTGTTCTACAAGTAAGCATGAGTTATAACAGTATAAATACAATTTAGCCATGTTGGTATCATCATATATATGATACAACTTCTGACAAAAGCTACATTGCTCCTTGCTTTTTACGAATACTGTATGATGTCCAGTGCATCACATGTTTTATGAAAAATGTTTATTCTGATATATTATATTTGATATATTGCTTTTCTCATAATATATAAAGAAACAGGCTTATTCGGACTCCGGAATTTATTCTGGATTCAGTCATGTTGGATGAGCCTTCATTACAGTACGTAAAATTTTGGGGTCAGCAAGATTTTGAAAAATATTTGTGAAACTTTTGTAACACTAAAATTGTGAAATTACAGTTCAAAATACCTGTTTTCTAGAAATCTTGTATAACCATATAAAATTGCATTTTAGTTAGTGCATCAATGCACTTTTGATTAATGCATCCATATGCTGAAAAAAAGTATTAATTCATTGAGATTTCTTCTGAAATCAGTCATATTGGATGTGGCTGCATTATATTCATTATTTTGTTGAAAATGCCCAAATATTTACCTTCTGTATTAAAGGGATAGTTCACCCAATAATTTAAATTCTGACATTATTACTCATTCTCGTGTTGTCCCAAACCCATAAGATCTTCATTCATCTTCGGAACACAAATTAAGATATTTTTGATGAAATCCACGTAACTGACACATTGAAGGCAAGAAAGGTAGTAAGGACATCATTAAAATAGTCCATGTGACATCAGTAGTTCAACCATAAATTTTTCCAGGATTTTTTTATGCAACTTAACAATAAAAGAAGCCCAAAGTCGCATAAAACTGACAGGGAAGAGAAGAAATGGTTGAATAAAGTCGTTATTTTTTTGTGTTCCAAATATGAACAAAGGTCTTACGGGTTTGGAATGACATGAGGATGAGTAACTAATGACAGAATTTTCATTTTTGGGCGAACTAACTATTTTTAATTGTGGAAAATACATGAAATACGAGTTGGAAACTAATGTTAGTACTAGATGATAGTAGGTGAAGAGATGAACACACTATGAAGACTGCAAAAACTGGTTGAAATAATACAAAATGTGTTAGTTTTAATTCACCATGTAATGTGATGAAGTGTACATTAAAAGAGAAAAGAGGTTAGTGAGTGTGACTTCTTGAGACACAGAATTTGATCCAAAGAAAACCGGAAGAGATGACCAAGCTGGTCCAAGATTGGGCAAGAATTTGTACCTGTGATGGCTTCAGCAAAGACAGGATCTAAGAGCTCTCCCTTGTAGAGCCCATACAGTGTGACCCTGTAGAAAGTACTAGGGGAGAGGTCAGTGATAGCCAGGCTGAACTCCTGGCTGGATAGTGTATGGTTCTGGCCATCAGATAAGCCATCTGGGTCAGACACTTCAACTAGAAAGCCCTCAACCTCTCCTCTGTCCAGCTCCCAGGACACAGTGAAGCTGTCCCAGGACATATCAGAGATGGTGATGTTGCCCACCTGAGGTTTCTCTTCATCTAGATGACAAACAAATCAGATCAGATAATTAATTTGGCAAGAAATGGTACATATAGGAGAAGAACATCATAGGTAATGGTAAACAAGTTTGGCTGATTTCTCTGTTTAAGATGATGGTCGTTTTTATTGCTTGGAGCTGAATGAACTGAATTAAAAACAAACAAACAAAGAAGACACTTAAAAATCCACACTGCATCATTATTCAAAACAATGCAAAGCATTTTAAAAATTAGAGGGACAAATCCATGTTATGAGCAACAATAAACCTTTTAATTGTTACTCCTAACAAATTAATCTCCATCTGTTCCAAAGAGAACAGGAACATCTGTCAATGCAATGAAAAAAAACACAGTAATAACTGTGAGTAATAACTTTCAGAAAGTTGTAGTGACAAACAAACTAATTTGCAGTCTTTTCTCTTGCAACCTATTAACATCCAAGCACCAGCTTGCTGAGACAGCTTTAGTATTAATGGCCCTGAGAAAAGCCATTAATTTTTGAAGGTCCTGCCTAGCCTGCCTGAGCAGAGGTACGCTGAACACTTCAAATATGGAAGGCAGCCATGCAGCACGGTGCATTGCAACCTATAATTGAACATCATTGTGCATTGTCAGCATTCACAGACGAAGAGGGGGCAGATAGCTAAGAGAGATGCACGGTGGGCTAACCATTATCCTGTCTATGCACATTCAAGAGGGCAGAAACGTGGCGTGCAAATAGGGTAAGAGACAATGGGGATGAAGTGAATGACCTTCCCAGGCATAAGGGCCGGTTGTTGCTTTTGAAACCTGGAGATGAAACAATACAAAGCTGTCAAACAGCAAAACAACTCATTGATCATCTCGTGCCATTCATGGGAACTGAAATTTGGTGAATTTGATTCATTTTGCACACTTATCCAATAGAGTTCCCTCCCTCCCCTGAAAGCGGCCCACGTATGTCTGAGAAATGGCCTTCACTGCACGCATGCATGAATGAGAGGAGATAGAATAAAAGAATGGCTTTATCACTGTGAGATCCTCAAGCCATAAAGCCTTTTTTGTACACATGCAAAAGCCATAAAGGTGTGGTTCCATTTATAGTTGTTTGGTGAATTTTCAGGGAGGCAAATTTTCGCAGGTCATTTCATTTTTGAAGGTGATTTCTATGCCTTGCTTTATACTGTAAATAGCCACATTATTGACCTTTTTGGCCCATGAAATTTTGCTGAAAATTCACTTATGTGACCATACCTTAACACAACATAACATAACTTTGTGCATGCATATGTGACTGTTTGCTCTATCCTTTTTGCCCCGGTGGTGTCCTCATGTGTTTCCTTTGAGATGATCTTGGTCATCAGGTCTCCATGTTACAAGCTGAAACTCTTATAATCATGCCAGAGAAGCATTCAGTAAACAGAAGAAAGCCCAGACCCTAAAGGTCTCCCTGCCCCCCACCTTCTAGTTTCCATCGGGTCTGAGGGAAGTGTATACCCATGTTTGTGTGCTGTGTCTAAGGCCGATAATGGCTGCTGAAATAAATGCATTGGGATTATAGTGCTGGTGATTTCAGAGACAACATTTTAACAGGCGGCTCAGCATGTGTCCTATTTATCAGTCCGCCCCACAGTTCATTGTGGTCAAATCACGCAAATCCAAAAGGGGAGTGGGCTCACTCTGACGATTATCACATGAATGAGCTTTCTGTATGTGTGTGCGAGAGTGTGTGTGTTTGGGGTCTTGAGAAACACTATATCTGTTGTCTTGCCTTGGCAACCAAAGCAAACAACTGATGTTAAATTTTGTGGCTTATTGGTGTTAGTTAAAGATTATTCCATTATATAAGCAAGAACATTTTGGTAACAAAAATCTGGAAGCAAGTGCCTTCCTGTCCACAGAGATTTTGGGGTTACACTGGATTTTCTTTAAAGAGAAAAATAAACCCACATGCCATTAATGAGGGCAGAGAATAGGGTTATTATGCTTCAGTTTCCAGTACATGGTGGCGTATTGACAATATTAATGTTTTGAGATTTTTATAGAAGTTTTCTCATGATAAAAAGCTACAGAATGTTTAATTAAAATTCACAGAACAAGGACTGCAGTATCTCCAAACTCCAAAAGAAATATTTAAACTTATGGAGGAAAAAGAATGAAGATAATAAATTCCAGAGTTGCATTCAGATCCTCAGTGGCCTGCTGAATAAATGTTTATGAATGAAAAAAAAATTGAAAGTTTATTTTATGATCCAAACCAATTGCTTTTGTCTCTCTAGAGGCAAGAGAAAAGGGAGCGTGAAGATGCTTTCTTAATATATGAATGAAAATGTAACTAACTAAAATGCATACTAACCTGTGGATGCTGACAGAGTGGCTGGCGCACTCATCTTTCTTCCTCTCTTGGCAGCCAGGCTGATGGTGTACTGCGTGCCGGGAATCAGGTCAGTCAGGATGTAGATGTTGGCAGCACCAGGTACCTCCAATTTAGTTTCTGTGCCATCCGGAGATGTAAACACTAGCTCATAGGTGTCGATTTTAGCAACCGGCCTCTTCCAAGCCAGTGCCAATGTGTTCTCCATGGTCTCACTTACTATAAGGTCTTTGGGGGCATCAAGATCTAAGAGGATAGAGACATGAAATTAAAAGATTAGTTCTTTAAAAAAAAAAAATTCTCATGTCCCAGCCTGTGTACAACAGGAGAAATTGTGAAGAAACTGGTTTTCATGCAATTAAAATAAATGGGAATTGGAGCTTTTAAGCTTCAAAAAGTATGCAAAAGCACTATAAATATAATTTTCTGAAGCTACTTTTGATAATCTAGGGAGCTGTTAAAGGATTAGTTCACTTCCAGGATATACATTTCCTGATAAGTTACTCACCACTGTCATCCAAGATGTTAATGTCTTTCATTCTTCAATCGAAAAGAAATTAAGGCTTTTAAGGAAAAGCACTGCAGGATTTTTCTCCACATAGTGGGCTTCAGTGGTGCCCAAAGGGTTGAAGATCCAAATTGCAGTTTGAATGCAGCTTCAAAGGGCTCTACATGATCCCAGCCGAAGAATAAGAATCGTATCTAGTGAAACGATCCTGAAGCTGCATTGAAACTGGAATTTAGACCTTCAACCCATTGGGCACCATTTAAGTCCACTATATGGAAAAAAATCTTGAAATGTTTTCCTCAAAAACCTTAATTTCTTTTCGAATGAAGAAAGAAAAACATGAACATCTTGGATGACATAGGGGTGAGTATATTATCAGGATTTTTTTTATTCTGGAAATGAACTAAGCCTTTAAAAATTGCAACCAGATCACTGAGTTAGCGAGTTTAACTTGAGAACTGAACAAGCCATTTATACCTGTTTTGTGAACTGAATTCATTAAAATGATCCAACGTAAAAGAATGAATCATTTACAAATCCAACATAAACAAACCAAAAAATGCTACGGTGGATGTCACTATTTTCAATAAATCATAATTTACATCATGGTCTATTTGTCAAACAAAGGCTTTAGACGATTTGGATTTTGGCAGAGGAGTCATGGACAATTTTTATGACACATGAGCATTTTGTTTTGGTGCTTTTTTTATTTTGGTACCTGGCAGCCCGAGTCCTCATTCACTTTTGACTTATGAGTGAGTGAGTGAATCGCTTTTCCTTTTCCTGTGTAATGTTCATTCCTTTCAGAATGAACGTTACATACCAAACAACTGCACTTTATTACAACAATAGAACTCACATGTACTTTTAACTCTGCTAATAAGAGGAGAAAAGAGGGAAGACAAGCACATTGAATGAAGTAAAATAAATTACATATCAATTACTGACCATTTTGTTAAGTCTTACCAGTCACAGCATTGGTTGTCGCAGGCAAACTCTCACGTTCTTCCTTGATTGATGTCACTCCCATTCCATACTCTGTCCCGGGCCGAAGGCCTAAGAAAGAGGCCATCAAATTCAATCCTCTCAAATCATTAGACAAACGAAACCATTCATCTCTCACATTAGTTGTTTTTGGAACCTCCATGGTAGGCAATTGTTTTTGTACTTGCCACAGTGCGGTTTCGATTTCATCTGCACGCCATATCAATCTAATGCCTTTCATTGGCCGCATCAAAGAGCTTCTCCACAGGCCAGAAACAATATTTACCATCATACAAGAGATTCTCAGATCCCCACAGCCCCCATTCACAAGAGCCCTTAGCCCAAATCCCACACTTTACCCCTCTTAATGCCTGTATTGGCTCCTGCAGAGGTCACTGTGCTGGAGTCCTCCAGCATGAAATTACGCCTAATGCAGAGGAAGCTCATTATCAATAAAATCACAGGCGTGACGGCAATTACAGATAATAACTGTGTGAAAGAGACAACTAGTGAGATGTATGTGTGAGAGAGAGACTCTGCGTTATTAGCCGAACAGATCGTCTGCCTTATTTACAGGGAACAGGCCTCCCAAGGACAAAGGAGCAAACCAGACAAAGAATCTATTATCCATTTTGAATATATTTTTTCTCCCAGCCATGATAATCCCTGCTTGCGGTAACACATGGTTGTAGAGAATAAGAATTAGCGCAGGAGATTGCCTCAAAGCACAAGTGTATAATAGAAGTGCTGCTGCGACGAAGAAAGCCTCCTCTTTCCCTTTTTGACTGGGATTTTCACATTGAAGCACCAGTGTTACTTCATTTAGGACATGGATAAGGCATTGCCAACAAAAAGGATAGCATCTCATTCACTTTTAGTCATGTAAACGTTGCATGTTACTAAAACAAAGGTACTCATTTAAAGGTTGTATCAGCGATTTCTAGCCTGAAACATAAAGTGCCAAATTCAGCTGACCTTTCATCACGATCAGCTCGCTGCCTGCCCCATAAATTGTCTGTGAAAAAAACGCGTCTCTCTGGTCAGCCTAGGGTCCGAGATATGCCAAAAAAACAATCGGCACTACCAACCTTTCCACAGATAAACAAACAGTGTTCCAACCAATCAGCGTCAGGGGTTTGGTGTTGTGGACTTTCGCTCCGCCTCCCTCACATCCCTGCACCAGTACGAAAGTCCACAACACCAAACCCCTGATGCTGATTGGTTGGAACACTGTTTGTTTATCTGTGGAATAGTTGATAGCGCGTTTTTTTGGCATATCTCGGACCCTAGGCTGACCAGAGAGACGCGTTTTTTTCACAGACAATTTATGGGGCAGGCAGCGAGCGGATCGTGAAGAAAGGTCAGCTGAAATTGACACTTTATGCTTTAGGCTAGAAATCGCTGATACAACCTTTAAGTGTTAAAGGGGGCATGAACTGAGAAAATACAATTTCCTTGATCTTTCGACATATAAGAGGTCATTGTACTATAAAAACATATTCTAAGTTTCAGAACTCAAAAAGAGCTTATATTGCAGTCGATATGCCAAAACGACAGCTCTTGGAATGTTCTACTCTATGATGTAATAATGTTAATAAGCACCGCCTCCGCAGTAGAAGATCGACACCGCTGCCTGTTTACCCCGCCCATCGATTCACACATTTAGTGTGTTACGAGAAAAGCGAACATGCAGGTCTATGCAGAACAGTGTTGCCAAGTTGGGCTACTTTCATACTGTTGCCGTGGGGTGTTTTTAATGTCCGTGGGTTGAAAGGGACCCCTATAACGTAATATTTAGCCCCTGGAATGCTAATTTTACCAGAGGAACTCCACCACAAAATGTGCATTTTACCCCCTGGAACGCAATTGTTACTGGTGGACGCCCCTCGAAACATGATTGGGCTACTTTTGGGCTAGGTTTGAGTAGCAATTGGGCGGGTTTTGTTGTGAAAACCTGGCAACCTTGACACAAGTTGTGGAGAAACAGTATTTGCATTGTAGAACGAGAAATCGTTGCAACACGAATCGAGAAATGATTCAGTATCGATTCTGAGATTTTCCAAACACATCGCAATTCTTTCTCAAATCGATTCTGAGCTTAGTTTTGCTTGCTTTAGAAACAGCAGTGCTCTGCTTGTTTCCAAATCCTTACACGCACTTTAACCTAAAATATTCATTCATACAATTCGAAAAGGTTGAAGCGAATTACAAAGATGTTCACAGTGGGCTGTTTACATTAATCTCGCATCATAAAAGCATTCTGAGCTGAGGTGAAATTAAATGACTCAAACGAACACACAAGTGTTCTTCAGCACTCTTTCTTTCGTGAGTGTTTGAGTGTGCGGATAAAAACTACATTAGAGCGCCACCTGCTTTTAAATAAGCTCAGAATCAATTCCAAAGAGAATCACAATGCATCCGGAAGATCTCAGAATCGATCCACAAATTGTTTTATAGTCCCATCCCTACTGTGTTGCCTTCCTTCTGATCTGAACATTATGAAAGAGTGAATTAACTTTTTTTCAGTCACTTTTCAATAAAGACCGCATCAGTAAGAACTCTGTCTTTTGTTTACTTCATTTTACCGCGGATTCGTTTACAGACAAGGCACAATTTTGACTTTCAAAAAGATTAAAACTAAAAGACGCTGTGCAGACTATAATGGATCTGACAATAATGTCGCAACACAAGTGTGAGTAACTGTTTTCATTACGTGGTCACTATTGTTCTGTCTCTTTTTATAGATTGTTTGATACAGTATGTATTGTACTGAATCACAACAGCATCTAACTATGAGGAATGTACATTGTCAAACATACACAACTAGCTAATCATAACAGTGGGCGTTTACTTCCGTGGATGTCTACAATCCGCCATTCCTATTCAAAAAGGGCGTTCTGATGAGGGTGTGAGGACATGAAATAGCCTGTTGCTGCTAAATTATGATGTTTTTAATGTAAAAATTGTCAACATTATAAGTGGACATTAGAGAATAGTACAAAATATAAAACAAAGGCAGTTAATGACCACTTTAATAAGTACAAGTACGGAACAAAAAAAAAATTAAGAATTTTTTTTTAATTAGCCTGATTCTATTCACACCTACAGTGGGATTCCAATTATTTTAAATCCTTTTTGAGAATGCTTTCCAAAAATGTGACTTCACACTTCAATACCTGAGAACTACATTTCTAATTTCAAGAGGATACAAATGGCTTGGATGTGCAGATGGGTCACTTTCAAGTAATAAAATAAACTGGTTTACTGAAAATTACTCTAGTGTTTGGTGCGCACTGCAGCTGAGCCTAATTTTATTCCAGTTTTCAAACTCTATGATCTGTTGTGGTTAGTAATCTCTGGAGAAGAATTACTGTGCAATTCAAATTGGCCTCTCACCAGTGATTTTAGCCTGAGTGGTGTCTTGCGGGCCGCTTGGGAAGACCAGTTCTCCGTGCTCCCCTCCAGAAAGTGGGCCGTATTTGACGCGGTAACTGAGGACATTGGCTTTGCTGTTTTTCCACTCCAGAGTTATGCTCTCATCTGTCTCTTCAACTGCCTTGAGGTGCTTGGGGGCATCGAGGTCTGAAACACGCCAACATGTGGATGAAAGAAAATACTTCCTGTAGACGTACGCTTATCCTCCAGGGCAAGACAAAGAAAATTGCTTCAAAATGCAGGTTTATCAGTAGACCTGCTAAGGCAGACTGAATTTTCACTTTAGGTTCTGAAGTGATTTGTAGTTGTTGAAAGGAATTTGTACCTGTAGTGAAGGTCTCATACACTGGAAAGCTGGTCATTTCTCCCCTTCGGGCCATGAGAGAGACTTCATACTCTGTGTCAGGATACAGCTTAGCCAGATGGTACTGTGTATCCAAGGAGGAAAGCTCGATTGTTTTCCTGTCTGTGGAATCTGCGTTTGGGCCATAAGACATAGAGATCCCGTCCACCTGAGCGACAGGCTGAAACCAGGTGATAAGGGCTGTAGAGTCTGTCACATCACGCACATCTACCTGGCTGGGAGCATCAATCACTGCGGATGGGAAGAGAAGTTTGTGACAGCTAGGAAAAAATCTACAAAACAGGAACTTTTATGCAAGCTAAATACAGTTTTTGATGTCAAGAACCTCCAAAAATGATGATTGCCCTTCTAAAATATAATAGCAGATATACAGTTTTATTTTTAAAGATCCATTTATACTATGTGGGAAAAATATTAAGAGTGATATTAGTAATTTAGTTTTATGATTTGTATTCATGATTATACAGATGCATGCATATCTACGTCCCTACATGTGACAATAAGACCATGGAATTTTATTTGCACACCTGCAAACAGGGCCTTATTTTCATGGTAAAATCAGTTTGTTAGATTAGGAAATGTACTGAGGGCTCATACTTATGTGAGCGTAAGATAATATAGAGGAACTGCATGCAGCTTAGAGCAGATTTGTGCATGTGAGATGCTCCAATGCACCAGTTATCTCACGGGAGGACAGCCTCTCATGTTGCTGAGTGGTGCCTCCCACACACACAGAGTGAGGGAGAGAACTCACTTTGAGCAATTAGTCCCTCTTTAATGCAAATCCTATGTGGCACAAGCCGAAGAAATGGAGTAGATGGAGCGTTAGAGGCATGCTGGGAGATTTTTTTTAGACATTTGTAAGACAGCAAAAACAGCCTGTCATGAAGGGAAACTCTGGTTACTTGCACTGACAGCATAAAAAGCCAATGTTATAACGGCACATCACTTTCTAATATAATCTTTGGTGCGTTCTAAAAGAAGTTAGTGATAAAAGTGAAAGGATATTTGGGAAATGTCACAATGGTAAAATGTTTTTCAGCAAACCACAAGCCATTTTTGAAGTATAAAATTTGAGGGTAAACCCTAATCCTACAATCATGTCATATCATATAGTTGAAGAGGATGAAAAAGCTTGTAATGCTCGGTTCTGTAGATATTGCACAGGATACATGGAGTAATACAAGAATGTTTATAATATTTACAATGTAACTTTAGTTTTGTACTGATAGACGGTGATGGACTCAACATCAAATTATCAAATAGGTGTATGTAAACTTTGTCTTCAACTGTATTTTAGCTAGTCTGGTGTTGTAAGGCACATGACAAGCATACAAGTGTTAAAGCCTTGCAAAATAAAGTCTTGAAAAACTAACACTTACATATCCAGTTATTTAAACTTAAAATAATAATTTGAAATCTTCAGCAGCTCACTGCACTGCAAATGACTGCCAATTAAAATAAACCGCTGACGACTCTTTCTAATTTCAGGTAAGACATCCTGTCTCTTTAAAATGTAAAAAAAAAAAAGGCCTGAAAATAAGCAGACCGGTCAAGGCTGCCAGTTAATTACTATTGACAGCTGCTTACTTGTGACAACGTTCCTGCTGGCTGGGGGTCCACGGGTGTTGTTCTTTACGACCTCAAGCTTGACTTCATACTCTTGCCCAGGTCCAAGACCAGACTGCTCAAAGGTGGTCTCAGGAGGGGTGAGAGAGTTCGAAATCTCTCCATCCTCTTCTTTCTGCCATTCAAAAACAGATTCAGAACTGAATTGGTGAATATATTAAATCTAATAACAGATCGCTGGTCAAAGGTTCTGCTGGTTAATAAAAAAAACCCTCAAATCTTCAAAGAAGAAACAAAGTCAAGCTCCCATGAACTACAGGGTAATGAGAGGGTGTCCTGAGAGTAAACACTTTGGTCTATTAGCTGATTCTACTTGGATGAGTGTTTTATTTCACAGTGAGAGTTATTTTGGCATTGACATCCCTAAACTTGATGCGTGAATGAGACTGCCAAGCTGTGTTTTGAAAGAGGTATGTAGGGGAGGTTTGCATGTTCTAATGGTGCTGTTTTTTGGAGTTTGCATAAGCCCTTGAGAAAGAAAATAAAGCATTACAGAGACAATAGCAGTTCTGTGGCACATGGTCACGCATGCTGTTGCCAGGAGCTTCTTAGAGGGTTTTGTCTTGAAAACCGCAGACTTCTCGACAGTAGCTTTTTGCTTAGTGGCACCACTCAGCTATTTTCCACTGGGCGCCTTTTGAGCTTCTCATTTTATACTATTACTTGCAAACAGAACGGCCCTTTTATATTACATCTGTTAGGAGAAAATATTAGGGCAAAGATACCCTTTTGGATCACAGCCACCCTAGAGACTTACAGATGATGCCAGGACACTCACTGTGTTTCTGAAGATGAGGTTCCAGCCATCAAAAGGGACGTTCAAGGGGTCCCACTCAACCTCCACTGAGGTCTCTCTAACCGATTTGAATTTCAGACCCTCGGGTTCAGGAAGATCTGATTTTAGGATATGAAGCAGTTTAGCAAAATATACTGAGGACAAAATAACAAGTAATTTTTTTCTAAGCATGATGGTGGGTGACTTACGTGTGGATATTCTGGCACTGACAGGGACACTCATCTTGCTGTTCAGGACAGCAAAGACACTAATCAGGTACTCTATGCCAGGCTCAAGCTCTCTAATAGTGGCTGTCTTCTTTTCACCAGAGACTCTCATTTCCATCTCCAAACCGCCAGGAGCCGTAGGTGCATAGGTGATAAGATACTCTGTCACAAGCATTTCATTGACCCAGGCAAGGTCTACTGTTTCTGGATCGACCACAGTCACAGTCAGGTCTCTGGGTGGGGAGACTGTGGATTGAAACATGTCAAATTATTGACTTTATCTTAGTTAAGAACCTCTGAATAAAAAAAGAAAATGCAGGAATGATTTTATCATTTGTTTTGTTCATGTTACTTACAATGCAAACACACATTTTTTACCACGAGTCATTTATTCATACTTAATTTGGAAAATAAAATTTAAAAAATAAAAGTTTTTTAGTCTGCATCTCATGGTTTGGCTGAAATTGGGGTTCTGTAAATTTCATGACAGACCTACTTTACCTTTGAGAAAGTATAATAGCCAAAAAAGTTAGAGTATAACCTATACACATGCAGTGTTACATATTCTAGTGTAAATTATAGTGACTTACTTTCAGAGCAGTCGTCGCCAGTGAAGCCTAGGTCACATATGCACATTCCATTCAGACATTGGCCTTGGTCATTGCAGTTTTCTGGGCAGGTCAGAACAGAGCAGTCTTCACCGGTGTAGCCCTCAAAGCAGACACACTTTCCATCTTCACAGTAGCCACGGTCCAGACAGTTGTATGGACACGTCTTTGTACCACAGTCCTCCCCAGTGAACCCGATTTCGCACACACATTGGCCATTTACACAACGTCCTCGGTTATGGCAATCACTGGGGCAAGTCAATTCGCTGCAGTCATGGCCTGTAAAACCAGCATGGCAAACGCACTTGCCGTCCACACACTGTCCACGCTCATGGCAGTCATTGGGACAAGTTTTGATGCTGCAGTCTTCTCCAGCAAAACCTTCATGACAAACGCATTTCCCATCTACACACTGTCCACGCTCATGGCAGTCATTGGGACAAGTTTTGATGCTGCAGTCTTCTCCAGCAAAACCTTCATGACAAACGCATTTCCCATCTACACACTGTCCACGCTCATGGCAGTCATTGGGACAAGTTTTGATGCTGCAGTCTTCTCCAGCAAAACCTTCATGACAAACGCATTTCCCATCTACACACTGTCCACGCTCATGGCAGTCATTGGGACAAGTTTTGATGCTACAGTCTTCTCCAGCAAAACCTTCATGGCAAACACACTTGCCATCTACACACTGTCCACGGTCATGACAGTCATTGGGACAGGTTTTGATGCTGCAGTCTTCACCAGCAAAACCTTCATGACAAACGCATTTCCCATCTACACACTGTCCACGCTCATGGCAGTCATTGGGACAAGTTTTGATGCTGCAGTCTTCACCAGCAAAACCTTCATGGCATATGCACTTGCCATCTACACATTTTCCACGCTCATGGCAGTCATTGGGACAAGTTTTAATGCTGCAATCATCTCCAGTAAAACCATCGTGGCAAATGCACTTGCCATCCACACACTGTCCACGTCCATGGCAGTGACTGGGACAGGTTTTGATGCTGCAGTCTTCTCCAGCAAAGCCATGGAGGCAAATGCACTTGCCGTCCACACACTGTCCACGTCCATGGCAGTGATGGGGACAGGTCTTGATGCCACAGTGTTCTCCACCATAGCCATCATGGCAAACGCATTTGCCATCTACACACTCTCCATGTCCGTGGCAGTCATGGGGACAAGTCTTGATGCTGCAGTCTTCTCCAGCAAAGCCTGTTTTGCAAATGCACTTCCCGTTGACGCATCGGCCACGATCGTGGCAGTTATTGGGGCAAGAAAGCTCAGAGCAGTCCTCACCTTCATATCCTTCATCACAAATACACTCACCATTGATGCACTGCCCCCTATCATTGCAGTTGTCAGGACAGGAAAGTATGCTGCAGTCCTCGCCCTCGAACCCAGGGTCGCATATGCACTTCCCATTGAAGCAGTGACCTCTCTCATTGCAGTCATTGAGGCAAGTAAGCTTGGAGCAATCCTCTCCGCTGTAGCCAATGTTGCAGACGCACTGTCCATTGACACACCTGCCATGGTGGTTACAGTTTTTGGGGCAGGTAAGCTCCCCACAGTCCTCCCCAGTAAAGCCCTCTTCACAATAGCAGGTTCCATTGTCACAGCGGCCACGGTCGTAGCAGTCGTTGGGACAGATGAGCTCGGAGCAGTCAAAACCCGTCCAAGGCTCGTCACATACACATTCGTCTTCCACACAGCGCCCTCTGCCGAGGCAGTTGTTTAGGCAGTTGGTCAAACCGCAGTCCTCACCGCTGAAGCCTTCCGCGCAGAGGCAAGCCCCGTCTATGCACTCTCCATTCTCACCGCAGTCCACAGGGCACAGCTCAATGCTGCAATCGTCACCGCCGAAGCCCTCGAAGCAGACACACTTGCCATCTTCACAACGGCCTTGATCCTGGCAAAAGTTTGGGCATTCTGGCTCGGAGCAGTTGACTCCCTTCCAGCCGGGCTCACACACGCAGCTGCAGGTCTCGGTGCTGTAGTTGCCGCGGCCACTGCAGTAGGGTTTGGTTGTGATTTCACCTGCTAAAGAGGAATTTAGTCATTCTTGGCTATGAAACACTTTCATGCTGGTTTAGACAGGAATGGGAATTTCTGTTTATATAATTCTTTAGGCTCTTAATGAAAAGTCTATAACATACTTTGGTTAAAATTTCTCAATGGTAGTGTAAAACAACACCCTTATTACTTTGTTAAAATCAGCTCTGTTCACAGCAAGCCGTTCAGGTACATGTTTCTTTAAATGCTAATGAGCTCTGCTTCTCCCGCCCCTCTCCTCCTTGGGGTGATGAGCTGTAAACTTTAGTCACATTTAGCCCCGAAACTTGCTAACTAGCACATTATTAGGAAAGGTGATTTGCAAAGATTCATAAAAAACTCTTACTCTGTAGGTGAAACTGGATCACGAATAATTTGCATGAAAAAAGACGCATTTAGGCATATCGGGGGGTGCATTCCCATCAAAAATGAAAATAATCCACTGCATCTTCAGTGCCTCAGATGTCGGGAGTAAATGGCGACTGCTATGTTCATTATCGGACTGTTCACAGCTCCCTCAGGGAGGAACTAATGTAAAAGCCAATGTCAATCAACTATAGTGGGAGGGGCTTGTGCAAAAACCAGCCTACAAAAAAAATTCATAACCTTAACAGTCTCAATTATCAAGCTGTTTTGATTTTCTGAGCAGTATGACATCATACTACTCAGGCCCCGCCCATAACCGCTGACAGACTGTCTCATATTAGGATATTTCTGCCCTCAGCCAGTTGTCTTATAAGCAATGCAGGTGTTTTGTAGTTGGATGTAAAAGTGAACATAAAAGTCTTCATTTTCCCCCTAATGAGAGCCATTGGGGATGCAGTGAATTAGTTTTTGATGGTATTGTGCCACGGAACACACACACACAAAAAAAAAAAAACTGAAGAAAGGGGTGGAGTGAGCAGTAGCTCATTATCATTTAAAGAGTCATGCACTGAAACAGGTCAGTGTATTTTTAGTGATACCTCTTTCCTTAACCACAAGCAGGCTTGCTGACACACTAATGTGATACTAAAAGCAATTTGGCTTGAATGGTTATGTCTGATAATGGCTGGTCAGTAGTCTCGTAGGCTCATCAAGGCTGCATTTATTTGATCAAAAATACAAAAAAAAAAAAAAAAATTGCAAAATGTTATTACAATATAAAATAATGTTTTTTTATTTACTATACTTTAAAATATAATTTATTCATGTGATGCAAAGCTGAGTTTTCATCAGCTGTTGAGTGTCACATGATCCTTCAGAAATCATTCTAATATGCTGATTTATTATTAGAATTATCAATGGTGGAAAGTTGTGCTGCCAAACATTTTTTTGGAACCTGTGATTCTTTTTTTCAGGATTCTTTGATGAATAACAAGTTAAAAAATCTGAATGTATTCAAAATGTAAATATTTATATTTATTATTAACCATGTAAATCTATGCCACTTTTTATTAACTTAACACATCCTTGGTGAATAAAAGTACTAATTTCTTAATACTAAAAAAGAAAAAAAAAAAAAATTACTGACCCCATACTTTTGAACAGTAGTGTATATTGTTAGAAAACCTTTCTATTTTAAATAAATGATCAAAGAATCCCGAAAAAAGTATCACAGGTTCCAAAAAATAATATTAAAGGTGCCATAGAATGCATTGAGAGAAATTGTTTAAATTGTTCTCTGATATCTACACAGAAGGTATATGGCATAGGAAAGGGCAAAAAATCTCCAGAAACGGTTTTACAGGTCCATTTACAACCCTAGGATTTGTCCCTAGAATGAAATGCTTTGTTTTTGCCTTATTTGGAAGCTTCATGAATATTAATGAGCTCTGCTCTGATTGGCTGTTTCACAGAGCTGCTCATCTCTATAGCTGGCACATGGATAAAAATATATATATTTAATTAGGAGCTCTAGCCGCTTTTAATATGCGGTTTGTTGAATCTGCCGTTTTAAATCGCTGACATTTTAGTCTCATTACTGTGATGCATGTGCTCTGTGTAAAGTTACATTGCAGAGACACAAGTACTTACCACACAAGTTGAGCTGCTTGTCAGTGATTCTCAAGATCTGTAAATCATTCGCCATCATCAGGCAGTTATTTCTCCATCATTCACCATCATCAGTGCAGTCATCTGTCTGTTTATGTGGTAAGTGAAATCCTATGTATTGCAATGTAACAGGCTAGCGCTAGCATTAAGCTAACCATGTCCCTTCTGTGGCTTGCCTTGTTTAACTGATGTACTGACGTTACCGATGATTGGGCGATGCAAATGTTGGAGGCGTAACTATTAACGATCTCGGGAAAGTTTCGTAACAGTCCGTGTTATGTTGGAATTGACCTTTTTTTCGGTGGTCTTTTGCAAATACTAGATTTATATAAGGAGGAGGAAACGATGGTGTCTGAGACTCATGGTATGTCATGTCCATGTACTGAACTGTTATTATTCAACTATGCCAAGGTAAATTCAGTTTTCCATTCTATGGCACCTTTAAGCAGCTGTCAACATTGATAATAAATCAGCATATTAGAATTATTTCTGAAGGATCATGTGACACTAAAGACTAAAGTAATGATGCAGACAATTTAGCTTTGTATCACAGGAATAAAATATATTTTTAAATATATTTACACAGAAAAAGTTATTTTAAATTGAAATAATATTTCACAATATTACAGTTTTTTTCTGTATTTTTGATCAAATAAATGCAGCCTTGATGAGCATAAGAAACGACTTTTAAAACCATAAAATTCCTTCTGATTCTAAACTTTTGAGCGGCAGTGTATATGCAGAAGAAAGAAAATTTTTATTTAGCTTGTGCTTGTGTGACACATTTTGGATGGAAGTAAATGGCTTTGTGTCATTCAGATATTCATTCTGATTTGTCAGTTTAGTAATGAGCAGAGGCTTTACTAAACTACAATTACAAAATTGTAAAGATTTAAATTTTTTACATGTATTAGTTTACCCAAAAATGAAAATTATGTCAATAATTACTCACCCTCATGGTATTCCAAACCTGTAAGACCTTTGTTCATCTTTGGAACACAAATTAAGGTATTTTTGATGAAATCTAAGTGCTTTCTGTAGTGGCGTTGCTGTTTATGCAGGGTCAGAGAGATCTCGAATTTCATTAAAAATGTGTTCCGAAGATGAACAAAGGTCTTACTGGTTTGGAACGACATTAGTTCATTTTTGGATGAACTATCACTTTAAGATGAACTATCATTTTAATTTAGCATTGTTTTGTTTCTTTTAAATACATTTGTAATGAGGCTCAGCCTCCTAATAGACTACCAGAGTATCTACCTAATATTTGGCCTCACCTGTAACCTGAGCACCACAGCAGCCTGTTCCACTGGTGCACTGCTCTCTTAGACTGGATACCTCTGCCTCCAGCATTTCCAGCCTGTTCAGAAGATCCTTCAGGTCAGGCATGTGGTTATCACAACCGCAAGCTTGCTTGGGAATGTTAATCTTATGCGTAAAAACAATCTGATTCTCTCCGTCCGTGGTGTGCTCTATGTGCTGGTCAGATTGCAGATTAGCCGATTTTGGCTTCACTGGTGCTGTTCCAGGTGAATCCAAGTCCACAGAGCACATGGATCCAGAAGGAACGTTGATGTTATAAACATGGTTAAAAACCACAGGCTGATCAGGACTCGGGAGGGTCAAGTTCTCAGTGGTTGGTGACAGCGATTCTCTTCTGTGTCTAATTACTCTTTTCACCAGGCCAGCACTAGAGAGATGAACTAACATGGCTACTGCCACACAGGCCAGTAGCAGGCCTCGCATCCCCATGATGACTTGACTCTTCTTACTGGCGGGATTGTTCAAACTGTTTTAGAAACTGGAGATGTGGACTTAATCCTGGAAAATGGAATTAGAACAGTCACTCAGATTGCTTTTACAGTCTCAAATTGCACTTATCCTTGCAAAATGGTAAGTGAAACATACAAATTACATCAATAATGAGAGCACAATTTCTAAAGCACAATTAAAAACAACAGACAAAATCTATATTAATTTATATAAATGTTAAACAATTATATAAAATAATATGAAAATAAGTCATTTAGACTCCGCACAGCAATGTTGACAGATAGAAGAAAAAGAAAAATGAACTGTTTTAATCCTCGACGCGTGTGCCTTTCCAACCAGAATGAATTATATTCAACTAAAGTGAACCACATTACATTAGGGAGTGATCATTTCCAGCAAAAAAACAATTAGGCATACATGCCAGTCAGCAACACTGCAGGATAGACAGACACTAAGTACAACTCAGGTTATGGTTGCCTTGGCTCCCACAAAGATCAACTCTGTCCAATAACAGCAAGGCAAACTTGAGCTCAGGAGCGAGGGCTCCAGCAGCGCTTCCTATGACAGGCTGCCATGACACACAGCAGGCAACACCTGAATCTGAGGAGCGTACTCTCCTCTCTGACGCTCTGCCCACAACCCATGCTGACAGATTAATACTCGCGTGGAGGAGACCATCTGCAGCACTTCCGCTAGCGTAGGCGTTCAGAGTTCGCGCTTCTCATAAAAGTTAGCATTCTTTGACCATTCTCCAGACAGCAGCAGAGTTTTTGCATTAAAACACAACACTTTTCTCATTAAAACAAGTTAGAAGTATAGTTTTTGCAGGGCTCGGGAGGCTTGTCACTTACTGAGTGCATTGGTCTGTTAAAATTTAATTAACATGAAATGGCTATAATACCTTTTCAAGCATGTTACTGTGCTGTATTATAGGGTGTGACAGGGAGATTGAGGATGTCTGTGTAAAGAGTCCTGATGCGTGTGTCATCTGGCCACATACTTGGCAACTTCAGGATTGCAGATTTAGTTTTCCATATGGCTTTTTTCCTGAACATTATGAAAACCAAATGGGACCTATTTAAGATGGAAATAAGTACCTTTCCAAAGTGCTGACACACTGACTTTTCAATACTATAAAACACCCAATATTTATGTCAAATTAAGAACATTTATGTGTGCATTTCTCAGCTTGCACCTTGTCTGGCCATTCAAACACATTTAAACCTTAAAAATTTGTCATTTTCATTGATTTTGAAGTTTCTTTATATTTAAAAGTATTGAATTTGACATTAAAGAGACAGATGTCTCAAAAATTACTTTATCTTTTATTATTTTGAAAATATTTTGAAGAATGCTTTTTTTGCATTAAATGAAAGTCAGTGTGGTCAAAAACATTTCCCATTCACTTTAGAAACAAATAAAATAAAATTAATTAGAATCTAAGGACTAAAGAAACATAAATTAATGTTATGTAAATTAATATTGTTTGTACCAATGAAAGATTGTGTCAGATTCTTTTATTATTTTGAAAATATTTTGAAGAATGCTTTTTTTTTTGCATAAAATGAAAGTCACTGTGGTCAAAAACATTCCCCATTCACTTTAGAGACAAACAAAAAATAATTCACCCAACACCCAATATTTATGTCAAATTAAGAACATTTATGTGTGCATTTTCAGCTTGTACCTTGTCTAGCCATTCAAACACATTTAAACCTTTAAAATTAGTAATTTTTCATTTTTTTATGTTTCTTTATATTTTAAAGTACTGAATTTGACATAAGAGACAGATTAGTCAAAAACTGCTGAAAAATTACAATTCTTTTATCGTTTCAAAAACATTTTGATTAATTATTTTGTGTATTAACTGAAAATCAATGTGGTCAAAAACATTCATCATTCACTTTACAGAAAACTAAACTAAATTAAAATAAAATAAATAAAAAGCTAAGTAAATAACCATAAATTAATCATATGTAAATTAATATTGTATAAACCAATGAAGGAGTGTGGCAGATACTTTTGGTTGTGAAAATATTTTGAAGATAAATAATAATAATAATAATAATAATAAAATAGAATGAATGAATGAATCAATGAATGAATTAATCAATAAATCAATCAATCAGTCAATACATACATACATACATACATAAATAAGTAAATAAATAAATAAATAAATAAATAAATAAATAAATAAATAAATAAATAAAATAAAAGCTGAGTAAAGACCCATAAATTACTGTTTGAACCAATGACAGACTGTGGCAGATCATTTTAAAAATATTTTGAAGAATGCTTTTTTTGCATTAAATAAAAGTCTGTGTGGTCAAAAACATTCCCCATTCACTTTAGAGACAAGTAAAAACATTTATTGTTTAGCCGTTCAAATACATGTAACCCTTTAAAATGAGTAATTTTAATTTGATTTTTCAAAGTTTCTTCATATTTTAAAGTACTGAATTTGACATAAAAGAGAAAAGTTACTTAAAAATGTCAATTCTTTTATTATTTAAAAAATATTTTGAATGCATTTGTGCATTAAATGGTCATTATTCCCATAAAAGTAAAAAAAAATAAATAAAAAAAATAAAATAAATCTTGTTTGTGTTCCACAGAAAAAAAAAGTCATACAGGTTTGGAACGATGTGAGGGCGTCTAAATGATGACAAAATTTTCATTTTTTTGGTGAACTGTCCCTTTAAGGCAATCCCTCCACAGTCCTTCAGTAACAAAAGAGCAATACAAAGTGGTTACACAGATCATAATTTTGTCACGGCTGCAGGGGGGCTGACCCAAAGCCGCTGCTTGCAAGGTCAACAGCAGGTAATATCTTGCCAGGATCTGTTTAGTGAGTGGATAGCTCGCTTTGACATGTGATTAGTGGTACTGACAGATGAGCTCCTGCGAAAGGGATCCCACGGCTGCTGCCGCCTATCCGTGATTAGACAGACAGGGATGAGCGCTTCTGTGATGGAGCGCTTAAGGGGGGCTCGATGATGGGAGACTCCCGGTCTGGACCCTCGGGGACGAAGGGGACCTACTCCGCTTCTTGTTTCTCACATCTAAACCCTGGGATTAAATCAGCAAAATAGGCAGAAAATTGCTTTGAGTCGCTTTGCGGTTTTAGTTCTGGATGGGTAGCTGGCTTTTTCACTTTGAAACCTGGCTTGTTGCCACAAGAATCGAAGAAAGAAAATGACTTCGAAGGACCAAGCTGGTCTTTGTGCAAGCATTTGCCCTTACTCCCTTAACCCCTGGCGAAGGACGGACTGTAGATGAATGAAAAATTAAATATGAAATATAATGAGGACAGCTTGGCTTCATGGCAGCAATGACGGATATGCTTGACTATGACAGAATTAGCTGTTATTAACATCAGATTGAAAAAGATTTCATTTTTTTCCATTTTGAAAAGCGAGAAATACACAAAGCCGCTCTCTTTTATTAGAGCTCCATCAATACAGTGCTGAGCTCAGAGCAGTATGCTAATGCCGCTGCTTACTGGCACTTTCAGATAAACCAGACACAATGTGACTGCTGCTTTCTCATGCCAGGTCTAGTTTTTATACATTGTTACTTTCTCAGACTCTGGCTGGGCCAGTTGGCTTCCGTGTGTCTAATGTGAGAGGAATTTCAATGGGGGGTGAACCTGCTGGCACACATATTTAGTGCCAGTGATCTAAATTGGTCCTGCGTTGTGCTAAGTGCTGAATGCTGACTAGAGCATTTGAAAGGCAAAAAACCTCACACAGAGACCAGATGAATACTTCTGTAAGTCATAAATTATAGTGACAGTTAAAAAGATTCTTATGCCACACCAATGTGCCACAAACAAATGAGCTTACTTGCGATTTGTTAAATTAGAAGTTTGTAGCTGTGCACATAATTGAGCAATTAGCAAGTTAGCGGTTTGGGACTGTGACATAATTAGCTATCAGATGTATACTACAAAGACATAAAACATAAAAGGACTATGCCAAAAACCAGATTACAGAGTACAAAACATATTATTATTGTACAGTGGATGGCACTTTGAACACATTTTATTTAGAAGACAACTGTTGATGTGGCAGAATCTGTAAAAAATAGGATACAATCTAGGGTTTTCTTCCTGTTTTTGGAGAGTGAATGGTTAATGGTAAATTAGCCCATTATTTACTCACCCTCAAGGCATCCTAGGTGTATATGACTTTTTTCAGACAAATCCAATTTGTTATATTAAAAATAGTTCTGGCTCCTTTAAGGAATGGGCAGGTGTTTCTTTTCAACAGTCCAAAACAAGTCCACTAAAGCACATCCATGCATAATAAAACGTGCCTCACGAGGCTCCTGTAGCGAATCTATGAGTTTTTGTATGAAAAATATCCATATTTAAAAAGTAATAATCACTTTACAACAGTTGTACACGGAAGCTGCTCCGGGCGGATGACGTAGGACATCAGCATTGCGCATACACTGCTCAGAAGTGGACACAAAGTGAGAGCAAAACAAATCAACTGTCACAAATTAGAAGAAAAATTTCGATATAAGCCAAGGGGAGACTGGTTTTCCTTTGCTAAAGTAAGGAAACTTTGCTTCCTTTGCTTCTGTAAACAAACATTGGTTTTCACGACTCACAGGCGCATGTGCTACGCCAGCGTCCTACGTTTAACTATTAAATATGGATAGTTTTCTTACAAAAATGCATCAAATTCATACAGGAGACTTTTTTATTATGAACGGATTCACTTTATTGGACTTGTTTTGGACTGTTGAAGAGAAACACCTGTCCATTGACATTATAAAGCTTGGAGGAGCCAGAACAATTTTTAATATAACTCCAATTGCACTCAACTGAAAGAAGGATGTCAAATACACAGAGGATGCCTTGAGGGTGAGTAAATAATGGGCTGACTTTCATTTTTGGGTGAACTAACCCTTTAAATACCCATTTATTGAACTGTAAAAAATGTTGTGGTTGCTTTAACAGTTCATCGTTCACTTTCATATTCAATAATTAGAGATGACATTCATCCACAGTCTGTTGAACAGAGGGGCAGCACAACTCTTTTCCTATGAAATCATCAAGCAGACTTAGTTTTGTAGGTCACCCATGACAGAAAGCACTTGCCTTCACTGGGACGCAGCCTTAATATGGGTCACCCGCAGTAGTGAATGAATAGGTATTGTCTAGACTCTCTTCTCCTTAATAGATGTCATAAAACGCCTTGACAGTTTGTTTAAAACTGGGAAGGAGTCAATGATAAAGCACTGTATCATTCCTCCACCAGCGCAGGTCAAACTTCATTAAAAATCAATACGATGAAATTGAGTAAATGCCTCTTAATCCAGTCAGCAAAGCAGTAAACCTACTGAAAGGTGTCTGGACTCAAAAAATGCTGATAAATCATGATTAGAAACATTACAAATATGAGTATGCTGTCATTAAGAAGTGGACGCTTATCGACTGCATGGTTTTCCAAGGTCATAATCAAGCAGAGGTCTGCTGAAACCAGCACCATGAAGCAGCTCATAATCATCCAACACGGAGATGGATTTCCAGAGCAGCTCATAACGCCGCTCAATGGTGTGTGTGCTCTCAGATCGATGGCAAAGCATACAGCCACTGTTATTGTTTCATAAATGGATTTGTAAGTCATCGCCTTCCTGAGCAACACTCATTTAGGAGGAGTGGCTCAGTTGACCATTAGACCTGCCATATAGTTCTGCAGTTCTTCTGTCTTACTGATATTTTTCATCTGTTACTTTCAAGCTGTGATGTGAATGCAGAAGGTGCATTGTGACTGTCTGCTGGCCTCAAACGAGCTGATGATTGTCTATGCTACTCTATTTTGCTTGGCTTGTCTGTGTTTTAAAAGAAAATCAGTCATGGCTTGGAGTGGGTTCACTGAGCAGATTCAAACAAATGAATATGTCTGGCAATCGTAAACACGCAGACGTGCTGTCTCACCGCTGTATGTGCAATGTGAGCTTAAAGGTCTCTCAAATGCCACATAAAGTGATCTATCACCCAACACATTCTCTTGGCATTTCTCCCATCGGTGGATTGACAGCAAGGTGTGAAACCAGAACCTAAGAACACACGCCACTGTGTATTATATTTCCAACTAAGCCATTCTCATAATAATGAGATTAAGTAATTGTTAATCTTGCATCTGATTTCATTGCCAGAGTTTAAAGGTATTTCAATTTTAAACCCAATATGTCATACAGTAGTTTTCCTTACTGATCATTCCATTCCTGTGGGCTATTTTTATCTGTATATAGTAGAGGCATAAGATTACACGCAGACTGATAAGTGAAAGGCAATGCAGGTTGTTTTCACAATGAAAAAGCTGGGTTTCGTGACAGTCGAGCCCCATTTATAGAGCTCTAATGATGCTGGGAGATCTGATTGCAATGATAGGAGGTTTGTGTGTGTGTGTAAGTGAGCGATAAGCCGGGCTGGTGTATGGGCAGAGATAGAGGTGTTTGCACTGCTCTGAATGGACCTGCGGTTCGCTGACATTGCTGCACTTTCACCAAAGGCGGACACCATAGAGCTAGGGTGACATTGCCAAAGGTGAACTCCATGATGCTGATTAAGGAGAAATGGAAAGTTTAGGACATGTCAGTCAACATCTGAGACCAGAGACACTGGAGAAGTCTACTGGGAATGAAGTTGAATAATTCCTGTGCTTTCTTTCAAAGTCCAGATGGAAGGAATGAAAGAGGAACATTTGTTACTTGCTGTCTCATTTTACATTTCCAGCACTGGTGACCCCATGTTTATTAGCTTAACCTCTGTTACAGCCAGAAAAGCAGCCTTATGTGTTCAGACCTTAAAAGCACAAACTCCTGCTATTTCTGACTCCCGTTTGTTGCAACAAAGTTCAAACGCTATTTCCGCACCATGTGGACAGCGCCTCACATATTAGTCTTCGAAAGACAAATTTGTTTTACCATTTATTTTTTCTGAAGGATATATTGTGTTGTGGAAGAAACTGCAAAGAACAGAAGACCATATTTTAATCCAGAAGTCATTTTGCCACAGAGCAAAAATACTTACTTTGAACACGGAGGTCATTTTTTCATAGGCGCAAAGCATTCCCTTCCTAAAATGGAAAGCTATTGATCATTCTTTCCTGTTCTGGAAATAATAAAAGCAACCATGTTTTTGTTTGCGTGTAACAGGAAATTGCTTTTTCTCCAACACCAATGAATTTTGTATTTCCTCTTGCTGACTTTGAAAAATAAACCATGATCAAGTTTGATTTAGCATTGCTGTTCTCTCAAAAAGTTCTATAAATTGCATACTGCCAGATCTAATTACTTACCCTGCATACCTGTAGTAATTAGCTTAATCACAATATGATCTTCTGGGATTGAGCAACAAGCTCTTTCAACTTATTGACCCTATTGAACGTTCTGAAAATAATCTGTTTTCCCACACTGAAATGCGAGAATATTGACTGGGAGATTAAGACATCTATTTTTTCACTGTTCAAATTGGAAGCAGAAATTCAGACACTCTGAGCTTTGTAGAGCTCTCTTTTCCAACTTCCCAAAATCTTCTGCTAACTTAAAACTCTTTCCTTATCCTAGGCTTCCAGTGATGAATGCATTCTTGCATGCAGGGTCACGGATAACTATCCAGAGTTCCTCACTTCTGAGGAAGACACATGCGCTCATGTCTTGGCCGCCACAGATAGGGACATTGTCTGTGCTTTGAGCCCATGGTTTCCTAGCCATGTTACATTAGCATCAGACAGCCATTAAAACCATCTGGGGCTGCGACACTTTAACACATTGAAGTCTACTGAGGAAATCTTTGTTCACTGATGCCGACAAATCATTCTGAATGCCTCTGTGGCCAATTTTGAGTGTGGAAGTAAAGAACCCTTCTTCACAGAACATATTTCAAAGAGACTGACAGACAGACAGACAGGCAGACAAATAGATAGATAGATAGATAGATAGATAGATAGATAGATAGATAGATAGATAGATTGGTTCATGTTGCATACATAGCAAATGAGCTTACTGTTTTACATTTAAATGGCTGGTTTGCGTTCACCTTCTCTGAAACCCTCCACCTTCCCCAGCTCCACCTGTATAGATTTGCTACAAGTTATTATATATGCTGTTTGTGCAGCAGCAGTATGTCTTAAATAGTATGAATATATTGACAGTAGTAAGATCCTGTACTTGCTTTGCAGTAGCAGCAGCAGCAGCAATAATCTACAACAACAGCATTAACTAACAGCAGCAGCAGCAGCAATTTAGCAGCCTAGCAGATTTATTCCACCAAGGCCACATCCATTACCATGCTAAAATCTTCTGAGAGTTGTCATGACCGAACTTTATTTAATGCACTATATGTCCGCCAAAATACTTAAACTTAATGAAAACTTAAAACTTAATGATTTTTAATGATCTTTTTTTGGTGGATTTCCCCAGTAAAATATTGATATATGTGACCCTGGACCACAAAACCAGTCGTAAGTAGAATGGGTACATTTGTAGCAATAGCCAACAATACAGTGTATGGGTCAAAATGATCGATTTTTCTTTTATGCCAAAAATCTGTAGGATATTAACTAAAAATAATGTCTCACAAAGATTTTTCGTAAATTTTCTACCGTAAATATATAAAAACTTAATTTTTGATTAGTAATATGCATTGCTAAGAACTTTTTGGACAACTTTAAAGGTGATTTTCTCAATATTTAGATTTTTTTTGCACCCTCAGATTTCAGATTTTCAAATAGTTGTATCTCGGCCAAATATTGTCCCATCCTAATGAAACATACCTTAATTATTCAGTTTTCAGATTATGTATAAATTTTACATTTAAAAAATTGACCCTTATGACTGGTTTTGTGGTCCAGGGTCACATATACGAATAATTGTCATTAGCTAAATGTGACTAATTAATCAGCATATCATGTAATTAATTAAATTAAAATATTTAATTGATTGACAGACCTAATAGACAAACAAATTGACAGACGGACTCACAGACAGACAGTCAGATAGATAGATACATAGATAGATACATAGACAGACAGACAGACAGACGGACTGACAGACAACCAAAGCAAAACACAGAGGGTCCAATAGCTGCTCCAAGTGCATTGCCAGGCCAGGAGCAGAGCTGACAGCTGTTCAAACAAAGGCTAGTTTCCCACTCAGCTTTGTTCTGAGTGGCACTGTCAATGAATACACTGCACATAGCATCATAAAACATTTAAACACTCCGTCTAGGCAACAACCATGTGTGGTTGGCACATGTCCTTAAGATAATGATGGCAGAGAGCTGAGGAGATTTTAACAACCCAGGAGGCATTGACATCATCACATAACCAAACAGTTTAAATATTTGGGCTATTACGAAACAGAAATGTTTTATGTGTTTATTCATATATTCTGAGAACAGTCACAACAGAATTTCCTTTTCTCAAAAAACAACTTAAAGAGAGGAAAACTCATTTATGCAGTCACGTTTTGCCCCTCAATGCTAACGACAAAGTTTCCTTCATTCCCAGAAGAACCTCCCTCCCATTTAGGACCCTTGGATCCAGGGGGTCTCTGTCATTGACCCCCACCCCGTTCTGTATACGCACTCATAAGGCGTCTCTCAGCCCCTGCGTTTCCCAGCTTAGACCCCTCCCCCCTACCGCCACACACACGCACATCTTCTCATCACCTCAGTTTCTCCATTCTACTGAACGGATACAACCCATCAGTAAGGACAGCGCACTGATCCGAGAACCGTTCAACAACCCCCCCTCCCTGCCTCACCGCGGATGAGGCAAGAGAAAAGAGCTGGCAGCTGACAGCGGATCTACACGAGGAGCAGCAGACTAAAGACAGAAGCGCTAACACAAACCAGCTGGCTGGAGAGAGGACAGAGATCCTGGAAAGGGATAACACCGTCTGCCAGGTAACGGACACCGGCTTGTCCACAGCTGCAGACAAGCCCACCACGTGTAGAGTTACGCCAAACTATCAGCGCTCAGAGCGCACGCTACTGTAATTCCCCCCTCCAGTGGAGCTGGAATAATTGCTGAGCTTAAAACAAATGTGGACCACTTCCCCTATAAACCATAATGAGCAGCCTAAAGCAAGTCAGTGCATCAATAGCAGCCTTAAAAGTCCCTGGCTAACAATTACACCGTCAGAAAACATGTGCAAAGCTGTACCTTTAGGGCACAATAGCTTGTCAATGGGGCAGTACCTTTAAAGGTAAATCTTTGTACTACATTTACACTGTAGGGTACATATTACTACCGTTTAGGGGTAGAAAAGGTACAAAGTTGTCATTTTAAGTGTACCGCCTCAGTGCCAAGCTGTTGTACACCTAAAGGTAAAATGACTTATTAAGAGTCTTTTACAACAATATTACAAAGTGAGACAACAATCCTTTAAATCAAAACAAGAACAAGCCCAAGTCATTTAACATGCAAATCTGTCACACTAACAGGTAGATGGAAATGACTTGGAGCATCACAGCTTACCTTAGTGAGTCCAATCCTCCTCTACAGGCTCAGAGATGTCCTTCTGTCTAGGGAACTGCGACGTGTTGCCAAACGAAAGGTTAAAAACATCAGGAACTCTTGAAGTGCTTTTTAATTTTCTTTAGACAGATGACAGTCCTGTCATTCCCTCTTGTCTCCCTGCTCTCAGTGAGAGTGCTCCATCCAGCCTGTGTATGTCTGCTGATGCTGAGAGAGGGAATGAGTGAAAGAGAGAGAGAGAGGGAGGGAGGGAGAAGTCCCTTTCTTTTAAACAGTAGACACTTTGCGGTCAGACCCCACTCCCACCTACCACTCTTATATACACCCCCCTCCCCTTTCTCCCTCTGACTGGAAGCTGAGGAGCTGAAACGGGATGCCTCAAGGCTGAGTCGCAAACTCATACACGCACACACACTGAGAAGAGAGGAGGAGAAAGAGACAGAGAGAGAGACCATTTACTATAAACTGGAGCAGCCAATGATTGGATGAAAGGAATATATCCCAAGCTGCATTAACATACATTTCAGATTAGAATTAACAGGGAGGATAAAGGAGGAAGGACCTTGTGTGTTTGATGACGAGCATGACACGGCGGATGATGGGATTATGTACGGTGATCAGCATAATCAACCTTTAATCCCCCAAATCCAACCTCGCCATGGAAAAAAACCCAAAAAGAGTCGTTTTAGTCAAGGTTGCTTCACCCTTTTTTTAAACCTTAAATGCCTCTCCTAAGTGGAACCATCTCTGTGCCGCAACCTCCGGCTTTTCGTGCTCCCCTGCGCTTCTGTAAATACTCTTCCCTTTCAGCGTGTCAGGTTATTCACCTTTCCATCTGCACTACCCACAAACACCTCCCCCCACGTGCACTGCAGGTAGAAGAACATCCAACCAAGCCAGCTGCAATTACCGGACTATCCAGCGCTTTGCGCAAACAGCAGCTTTTCTTGAAATAAACACGGAACAAAGAGCCAGCAGATTGGATTTTTCACTCTAGGCTTCCTCGTTTCAAACAAGAAATGAGGAACATATTTCATTAGAGATGCGATGATGTCTCTCGTCATGTCAAAAACTGACCTTTAGTCCTCTTGGGGGACAACACGGAGGCACCCTTGGAGACGGGGCGCTCGAACCCCTAGAGAGGAATCAAGAACGTTTTTTCTGGTGAGAGAAAATCAACCCCCATCAGCCTGTGCTCAATAAGTCATGAATCTGTGATGATATGCCCGGTCGACATGGGATTTTAATCTAGGTCTCATTTCAGAGAGAGAATCATCACTACATTTCAAATCAGGCCTAGGCGCTGATCAAATTCAAACGCAAGTTTTTTTCCTGTCATGAGGCAAAAACGATATCAGTTTCAGGTTCGCCTTGAATGGAAAAGTACAATGCGTGGAAGAGGAGATGAACAGGCATAGGATATTTCCCAAGGTGAACTCCACAGAGAGATGCTCTTGGTAATGGCGTGCGTGTTTGTGTTTTTCTGCAAATGAATATATGTGGTGGGTGGTGAAGGGAAATGCAGCCAGAATGAGATGTGAACTCCCGAACCTTTGTAAGAGACTTTATGGAAGTGCATTAATATAACGCCCACCCATAATGTCATACATCCAGTCAGTATGTCTATCTATTTATGTCTGCCTATATGCGCAGAACATAATACAACTCAAGTGCAGTGAACATCAGTGAGTGATTCTGAGTCTGAGTGTGAGTGAGTGTGTGTGTGTACACATCATTTTTCTCAGGGTCTCTATCTTCCTGAGAACACATATCACCCCTCTCCATCTGTTCGTACTCTCACCTTTCTCTCACACTCTTTCCTTCACCGAATCACAGCGCTTCACAGGGAATAGCAGTGGGAGCGGGAGCACTCCGGGTTCGTCAGGCGTCCCCGTGCTGTTGACATCCACGGGAAAATGCATCCACCAACTGATTTCCCAGATGACAACGGTGTGCGCATCGTTCCCCAACAGCCAGTTTCTTCTAGCCATAACCAGACACAAGACACAGGAACCCAGCTTTGTTTGTGAGAAGATGTTTAGACTCATCATGGTGTTTAGAAAGAAGAGCATTTAGATTGTCTGAGTCAGAGGGGAAAATAGTCAAATACTGGCATCTGGTTTTTGGGGAATCTTTTTTGAAATTGAAGTAGCTACTCATAATTCAAACTACAGTCAAGTTACCTTCATGCAGCTTACTGAAACAGCAACAACAACATGGCCGTACATATAGACATTTTTTTTTTTAATATTTATATACAATAATGAACATATGTGATCCTGCACCACAAAACCAGTCTTAAGTAGCACGGTTAAATTTGTAGCAATAAAATACATTGTATGGGTCAAAATGATAGATTTTTCTTTTATGCCAAAAATCATTAGGATATTAAGTAAAGATCATCTTCCATTAAGATTTTTTAGCAAATTTCTTACCGTAAATATATCAAAACGTTATTTTTTAATAATGTAATATGCATTGCTAAGAACTTCATTTGGACAATATTTTTTTTCATTTATCTCAATATTTAGATTTTTGACACCCTCAGATTCCAGATTTTTAAATAGTTGTATCTCGGCCAAATATTGTCCTATCCTAACAATAAGTTGATGTATAAATCTCAATTTAAAAAATGTTACTCTTATGACGGGTAATGTGATCCAGGGTCACATAATGTATATGCTCAAACACAACACTTATTAGCTATGCTACAAGCACCTAACAAAAGTACATTGAAGCTATAGATTTATATTTCTTTAAGCTGTTGTTAAGCAAATTTATTTTGTTTTAAAAAAATTGAGATACTTTACTGGGAAAACAAATGTAAAAGATTAAAACACGTTAAAGCTTGAGCATGCCGTTTCTGCGCTACTAGTGTCACCTAGTGGAACTACAGTACAAAAATAACGTCTAGGTTACGAAGGTAACCCTCGTTCCCCGAAGGAGGGAACGGAGACGTTACATTGGGATCTCGCCTGAGAGACCGATCACCTCTGAGCCTTATTAAAAAGGCCAATTGAAAATTGGCGAGTGGACGTGCGCGCCGGCCACGCCCCCGTACATACGGGTATGTAAGATGGCTGCGCGCACCACTCAGTCAGGCTTTTGCTGAAGAGCCGGGAGAGCCCGGCGTCAGCGCGACGCCAGGGGCGTGGCAGGGGAATGTAACGTCTCCGTTCCCTCCTTCGGGGAACGAGGGTTACCTTCGTAACCTAGACGTTACCCCTTCAGTCGAATCACTTCGACGTTACATTGGGAACAAACCCATGGAAAAGGCCACGACCCTGACGCCGCGTTACGCAACAGCTTCACGTGCTGACAAGTATACGTGCCGGCAGGCGAAGTGTAACGTAACCTTCCCAACGCCCTGGGGCCCAATAAGGGGGCCCCTCCAGGGATGCCAGTTGTACTGAAGCATGGGTTGGGGGGGCGGAGCACATGAAATTTTACATGTGGAATAAGAATAATTCAATATATCCATAAAAAGTTTTTTGGGGATATACGAGGGAAACAGCGGTCTCCTCCGCTGGAATAATAAAAAACTAAGCCACAACCTGCGGGGCGAAGGAAACCCAGGCAGGATCACAGTGCAGGACTACTCCGCGCCTAGCCCTGACTGCGGGGCAGGAGGACCCAGGGTTCGCCGGAGGGAACATACTGGGAAATAGCGCACGGATCCACGTGGGAATGGCGCAGCAAGCCGACACCAGCCGGTCTTCCCGCTCGCCTGAGAGTCCCTAAGTTAGGACACGGGAGAACGGCCTCTACGCAAGGTTGGAGAACCAAGCGAAGGTAGGGTGTCGCCCAGCCCGCAGCTTCCGATTTTTACATCTGCTGGTGAGGTGCCATGAACCAAGGATCACGGCTGTCCCTGGGTATAACAGGGAGGGGCATCTACCACCATTTAGCCAACCTCAGTTCGGGGAGCATTCCCTTTCTGCGAATCCCGAGGCAGATGAAGCTGCTGGTGCGGCTGAAGTGCCGAGTGATTCAGTCTCACATATTTAACGACACTACATCGCACGACTGGGTCTGCCTCCTCCAGAGCAGAGCTTGCAGGTCTACCACCTGGTCGCGGAAAGGCGTGGTGGGGACCTTGGGCACCGAGCCGGGGTCTCGATGGTAACGTGGAGAACGCCGGGCCCGAATTCTCGACACACTTTGCTGGCAGAGAAGCTTGTAGGCCCTCTTGATGGGAGCCAGGGCAGTCAGGAGCGCTATCTTAATGACAGGAACTTTAGCTCGACTGAGGCCCGTGGCTCCAACGGAGCGACCCGCGGCCCTGAAAGGCGACGGGGAGGCCCACGAGGTATGAGGTGCGTGCTAAGCACCTCTGAGGAACCTGAGCTTGTCGGTAACTTACCCTCTTAAAGGAAGCCGGGGCAGTCAGGAGTGCTGTCTTACTGACAGAAATTCTAGCTCGACTGAGGCCCGAGGCTCCTGAGGAGCACCCCGCGGCCCCGAAGGGCGACGGGGGGGTCCCAGAGGGTATGAGGCGTTACTTGACAGAGAAAACTTGTAGGTCTCCTGCCCTCTTAACGGGAGCCAGGGCGGTCAGGAGCGCTGTCTTGATGACAGGAATGCTAGCTCGACTGAGGCCAGTGGCTCAATTGGAGCGTCCCGCGGCTCTGAAGGCGACGGAAAGGCCCCAAGAGGGTGTGGGGTGCGTTCTGGGCACCTCTGGGAAACCTCACGGCCAGTGAATGCTTACCTACTTAGCTCCATCTACTGCATGTGATATGCGGCGAAGCAGCGGCATATACTTAGAGTGAGGGGACAGTCTGCGCTCAACTCTCCTGCAGGAAGGGAAGCATACTGCAACCGTGTAACTCTGTGGAAAGCCAGCAAATAGACCTCATCTCAGTGCGAGCCTGCCTAGTCAAGGGAGCTCGGTACTGAGTGATAATTGTATCACGGCCTGCGAAGGCCGGAGAGGTCTGGGTGTCATCCCGTGCCCTACAGGGAGGGACTGCCGCGAGGGAACGGTTACTAGACCTGAGCCTGGGTGGGCCATTCTTGTAGCGCAACCAACAGACTTACTCCTCGTCCTCCCTGGACTTGCACAGAGTCTGTGCAAGGAGGCTCGCTGGGGAAGGGCGTACTTGGGCCCCGGAGGTCAGCTGAGTGCCAGCGCTACTCTGAAAGAGGCAGCTGGTAATGAGAGCAATCGGGGGCGAGCGGATGTGGCTGGCCTACCGATATGCTCCAAACTAGCTGCGTCACGGGGTGGAGTCGCCATCCTGCAGGTGGTGGACTGCCGTGAGAGCCGATAGGCTGCACGGTTGAGTTTACCTGCTTCAAGTGAATGGCAAGTAGCAAAATCTGCCACGTACTCCCTGGGAGCAGATGGAGAGGCTGTAAGCCTCTGTCGTACATGGCAACCCAACCCGCGGTAAGCCACGGGCTGGCTTGTCGGCCAAACTGCGGGAAAACGCCAGTCCGGAGTGGGCCGAGATGCCATGCCCATCATGGGACTCGATCGTGCTGAAGCGGTCTCACATGAACAAGCTTAGCGGCTCTTAGCGGCTAGAGCTGTCATGTGCCCCAGGAGCCTCAGTTTGAGAGAACCGCTGTGTTGTGCCTGATTGACTCAGGAACTACAGCACTGACTGCGCGCTCTTGGTAGTAAGGCGGGCTGTCTTGAGGACCGAGTCGGGCTCCCGACCGAGGAAACGAATTTCCTCGGTTGGCCTGAAGAACCAGATGGCGGGGGTGCCGAGGCACCAGGTCCCAATGTTCGCACAACGGAACTCACGAGTGGGCTGGTAAAGCACCAGTCGAAGAGACGGTTGAAGACGCGAATACCTGTCTGCCGAAGAGGGGACAGGGGAGCTCCCATGGCCTAAGAAGGCAGGAAGGAGAGGGACTAGCCAAATGGACGCACCTCGCGCTGAGCGCTCGATCCCCGGGGCAGACCGCCGAAGGGGTGTGCGCCGGGGAAGATCGAGACGCGACAGCGGGTGCCCTTCAGGCAGATGGCTGCAACCCAGCCCTGGAGACGGAAACATACTTGTATGTGCGTCGTCGTGAGCATGTGTGCCGACAGCCTAAGAAGGGATCGGAACAGAGCTCCATCCAGGGCGGATGTTAACCCACCACTCTAACTGGACACGTGAAGTCAGGACACTTATCAAACCCCGACCTCGTCCCGGCTGGAGAGACAGGCTGGATCGCGTCCTTCGCCAGTAGGAACGCGACCTCCGCAGGCAGAACAGAGGCACACCTGCTTCTGAATAAAGAATGTAAGGGGTACCTGTGAGTCTGGGCGGACGCCTGGAGCCGGGCCGTACCGTCCGTATCAACCAGTGTAGTGGTATCAAGGGAACGTTGACCGGCGTGACCGTGGTGGGGCAGCCTGGGGAAAGACAGGGAAGGAGACAAAACCCAGAAGGATAAACGTCCTGGAGAAGTGTCTAACTGCACTAAGCAGTGCTTACCTACTTCCCTGGTTCCCGCGCTGGCGACATCCGGTCCCGAGTCTGGTTCCGAGGAGTGGAAGTGCTGCTCAGGAAGGAAACTCGGGGCCGGGGCCCCAGAGGTGAGAAGGCTGGGTCTTTCTGTGATTTCAAATGACCGGCTAAGTCCCGCTTCCAGCGGGAGTGCCGACAGAGTAGCTCTCTCCACCTCCGGGGGTGCTCGCATCAGGGACGCTTCGAAGCTCGCCTGCGAGGGTCTTCCGTCGCAGGACCCTGAGAGGCGAGCGGCGTCCCTCTCCCACGGGCGGCTCGACGTCGGCTGCGAGCCTGGATCGTGTGGCTCAGCAGGGGACGGAGCTGCGGGGGGACGCCCTCGGCGACGGGCAGGCGGAGGCGGGGGCCCAGGCGGCGGAATGGTAACTTCGCGGCGGGGCAGGATATGTTGGACGGCCTCCGTCTGCCTCTGGACCGTTGGAGCGCCAGAGGAGATGCCCAGCCCGAACGACGGGGAGGCGTACTGCTCTGGCATCTCGACGGGGTATGCTGATGGGCGGAGGATCGCAGGCTTTTGGGGGCCGGCGATACGTTCGACGCCGCTGAGCAAAAACCCTTCACGGTGTCGCCGAATAGGCCGCTCTGGGGAATGGGAGAGTCGAGAAAGCGAACTTTGTCGGCCTCCGCCATCCGGGCCAGAGTCAGCCATAGGTGGCGTTCCTGGACCACGCAGGTGGACATCACCTGACCAAGGGGACACGCCGCGACCTAGTAGCCCGAAGGGCGAAGTCAGTGGCGGCGCGGAGTTCTTCAAGTACCCCCTGGTCAGGACCACTCTCGTGCAGGCCTTAAGGTGCTTGCACCTGGCACTTTTGCAGTGTTGCCATGGCCTGCAGTGCGGGGCAGCGTGTCGGGGGGCGCAGAAAAGGCCCAGCCGATGAGGGCGGAAGAATTTCACATGCCCTAAAAGGGAGACGCGGAGGGCCCCACCAGGCGGCCGCGCCCGCGGGCAAAGGTGCACCGCGATGGCGCGCCCGACCTGGGGGACCGCCACGTACCCCTTGGCTGCCCCGCCATGGAGAGTGGCGAGGGGAGAGGAGCTGGAGAGCGCGTCAAATGAATAGGGCGCCATAGATTTTGTCAGCTCCTCATGCACATCCGGTCAGAACGGGACCGGGGGGGAGCGCGGCGCTGCCGCCGGGCCCCCCCCAGGAACCAGTCGTCCAGCCTAGAAGGATCGGCCGGGCCCCTGAGGAACCTTCAAACCGATCCCCCCCGGCTGCCCGGAGAAGCATAGCCGACAGTTCGACATCAACCTCCAGGGGGGCAGCGACCAAGGGTGGGCGCCGCGCCGCGGGAAGAGATGTGTCACCGTCTGACTCTCCCTCTGATGCTGTGACAGACATCTCATCCTCTGCAGGAGCACCGAAGGAGACGCTCAGCCCGCCAGGCGGGGAAGCGTCTGCTGCGGAAACTCAACGGGACCGCGCTGAGATAGAGAGGTCCGCAGGGCTTTTTGAGCCAGCGGAACGCTGTCTATTGTAATTTGAATGTCCCCCCCCGCGCTCCACCGCGGTGGCCGAAGAGCATAGGCGGCTCAACGGCTGACCACGGGAGGGAGGCGGGGGGAGCCAGCTCGCGAACGAGCGGCGGGACTTCAGCGTGGTCATGGTCATGCTTTCACCGCATGAACCATTCATGAGCACCACCCCAGTGTGCTCAAAGCCTAAACACGTGAGGCAGCGCTCATGTCCGTTCGCTGAGGAGAGGAAACTACCACATCCAGAAACGCACGGCCGAAAAGACATCCTGAAAAGAACGTCTAAAACGGCCGCTAGAAATTGCTCTTTTGTGATCCCGGTTTGCCCAGGGAGGCGCCGCGGGGCAATGCACTCGCCGGGGCTGCTCGCTGGAATGCAAAAAGGCTTTATATGGCCGTGAAAACGGCCGCCCGCGGGACCGCGCTGGCGGCTGCCAAACAATGCTCTTTCTGTGAAACACTCTTTTAGTTATGGCAGCGCAGCAGCAGGAGGGAGCATGAACTCTGAAGAACTCTTCTCGGCTGTTTAGAGGCTCGACACATCGGCTCTGAAAGCAAAAGTCTGACTGAGTGGTGCGCGCAGCCATCTTACATACCCGTATGTACGGGGGCGTGGCCGGCGCGCACGTCCACTCGCCAATTTTCAATTGGCCTTTTTAATAAGGCTCAGAGGTGATCGGTCTCTCAGGCGAGATCCCAATGTAACGTCGAAGTGATTCGACTGAAGGGGTAAAGAATGTTTCCAAACAACCTTTGCAAACACCACTTTCGTTCATCACACCTCCCCCAACACAAACACCACGAATGCAACTCTTACAGTTCTATAAAAGTCAAGGCATGTCTCAACAGGTAAAAGTAGACTACTTTCAATAAAAGCTCCAACATACCTGAAGTTTAGCTTACTTGTTCAAGTTCGTCATATCGACTAAAACCCAGACATTCCATCACATTCCCCCATCTTGTAAAAACAATTTCGATGTTTATCCCTGGTTTATCCCATTGTTTGTATCTGTGTATTTTGGCAAGTCTTCAAATTTTGGTTTGCACTTCTGTAAAGTCTCTTTTTCCACACAAACACTAAACACTCTCTGGCTCAGCTTGCTACAGTAGCCACGCCCCAAACTCTCATTATTGGCTGTGCAGAGGCATGCAAAAACATAGGTAGATAGGACATTCATCATTATATTTGAACCAAATGCAATGATTGGACAAAAATGTTATGGCCCTGAGCCTTCAGAACCTACAGAAGATATATAGAAAGAATATAAGATATAAAACAGAAACAAGCTTTCAACCAGCAAAGCAAAGCAAAAGTTCTGAAAAAAAAAAACTGCCTACAGTCAGCTATTGGAGTATGTATATATATATATATATATATATAAATCACAATCTGATCAGAGCTGTATTTTTCTGCCACAAAAAGTGTTTGTAAATGAATGAATGAATAGTATTTAAAAATTTATTTACACTCAAAAATGAACGGCAACATTTAACTAAATATTTAATATACTCAAAAAATGACTCATAAATCATTGTTTTTATTTTGATAAACTATAATTAATTTCTGACTTTCCGAGACTAAACAGGAAGAAGAGTTTAGATGTATGTGTTTGGTTATTATCTCTGCTTACTTGGCAGTAAACCTGTGTATGCAAACAATATGCCATGAAAAACAATGTAGCATTTGAGCTTGTTCCTTTGCTACTTGTTGGAAAGAGAAGCTTGTTACTAGAATAAAACATTATTATTTTAAAAACAACGAAACTACTGCCAAACTACAAGCTTTTCAACTATTTCTTAAACAGACTGCAACAGGGATCTGCACTATACTTTCATATAATACTAAACATATATTTTTCTTACAGGTGTCTCGGTACATATTTTTCCACATTACTTCGCATTTGCTGGCTATAACCGAATCTACCCAGAGGTACGGGCTGTACAAATTAAAGAAAAGGTTGCTGAGAGCACAGCTCGCATTCAGTTCATTTACCCACGTAATTGGTGGCAGTCCATTCGAAGAAAGAGCGAGGGCTTGACGGCTAGCAGGGCACTTTCTATCAGCACAAGTGAGATCTAATTATGAGCGGAGAAGCCCTGCCTGCGGCTGGGTAAAGTGTCAGAGGAGAAGGGAGCAATGATGAGACAGGACTCACAACTCACAGTCACCCTCATGACCCGGACAGACCTGTTTACCTCATTAAAAATGAATTCACAGGTAATATTGGCTTGTGTCCCGTGCCCTCCCTCTCTTCCCAAGTCTTAGCTTTATCTATTATGCAGGAGGGAGCCCATGCGGGACGGGTTAACTGAGGGAAGGTCATTTAGACAACTCGCAGAAGTTGGAGTCTTGGAGTGTTGCAACCCCGTCTTAGCCACCAGGTCTGGGAAATTAAAACACTAATGGTCTGCGTGAGTGTAAAAAGCATAGATTAAGTGGAAAGAGAATCATTGAAATGGCCATCAGTAAAATGGGCCTGCGGTCATAATTGGGCTTGATTCATAATTTATAAAGCAAAGATAGGGATTGGCATGAATAAAGAACAGCACAGGAAGAGGTGAAAGGCTATTTTCTACCCTCTACATTTATGCATTAATCCAGCATTGGTGATGCGGTGAATTATGGTCATTAGGCTTTGGGAAATGAAAAACAGCCATTACGGCCCTTAAGGGTAGCTTTTTACATAATACCGAGACCAAAACAAGAGAAGGGATGAAAGAATTGTTGCAGACACATGTGATTTGGTGATATAGTATGAGAGAGTGATGTTTCGGACCACACACAGGTCACCATCGCTGTGCACGTACATAAAAAGCCTGTAAATTTCTCAGGACAAAGACAGAAGATTAGGCTTTTCGCTGACCCCGGTGACCTGACAACCTCTGAGGGGTTCAGACCTCAGGAGCCACGGAAATTGTGTCAGACTTCGCTTCTGCTTTTGTTAGCCAATAGTAGATGAGCATCTCTCTGGCACAGAGGTATGTGAAGAACCATAAAAATGAAAGATTAACATGCTCTCTGAGAAACCGCACTACAAACACCATGTAAGATCACACTACACTGCATAATCTATTGTTTTTACCACATTCACCGAAGGTCTTTTTATCCATTCTGATGATAAGATGAAGAAGAATGAGGCACAGCCTCAAAGAACATTTACTATCGTTCAGGGTAATTTAGAGAGCAGAATCTGCATCTTTCATTATTTTCCGGTTCTGTATGTTTTTACAAAGACACTGTGTTTTTTTTATTCAGCGGGGGAATGGAAATGCCTACACATTCCTTTAACACCAAATGCACTGACCGAATTATAGAAAAACAAATAAGCCGTATCCTTCAGAGCAGCTCACAACATTGTGAGTCCAGTGAAAGCAGTGGGTTGGGGGTTGACAGAGATATCAGCGCTCAAAGAGGATTCTATAGAGTGAATAAGAGATGGACGAATGCTCAGTTCCCATAGCTCCTGAGACACACAGGCAGCACAAACACTCATACATCATTAACATTTATGCAAATACCAGCTATGTTTGCAGACTTGTTAATGAATATGCATATTCTGTATAATGCAGGTTTAATGCTTATATACATACATCTCACAAATAATTAACTATGACTGTCTCAAAAGAATTCAAATAATAAGCAAGGCGCATATTTCTTAACTACTTACATGCAGACCCAAACAGAATCTGCAGAACTTTTTATATTTTCTGCTGGAAAAATGTATGGAAAAATGTGTTAAACAGAAGTTGAAAAAAAAAAAAAATACAAGACGCATGAAACTTTGAATGACAATTCTATGAATTCCAATTCAGATTTTTAAAAAATATTTTATTCCCATCTACTGTTTTTAACTGTTCATAAACAATGTGCAGTTCTTATTTAAGAAAAACTATAATTAGATGAGATGAACACAGAAACAGATATGCCAGCTGTGTTTCACTTCCAGAAAAAAAAAATACAGATAATTTACTCACACCTTTGTCTTCCAAGATGTTCAAGTCTTTCTTTTTTCAGTCCTAAAGAAATTATATTTTTGAGGAAAACATTTCAGGATTTCTCTCCATATAGTGTACTTTTATGGTGCCTGTAAATTTGAACTTCCAAAATGCAGCTGTTTAAATGCAGCTTCAAAGAGCTCTTAATGATCACAGCCGGGGAAGAAGAAGAAGAAGGGTCTTATCTAGCAAAACAATTGGTTATTTTCTAAAAAAAAAAAAATTACATATTTTTTAACCAGCTCGTCTTGTATAGCTCTGTGTGTACTTTGTGTATTCCATTTAAAGGGTAGGTCGAAAACTCCAGTATCATTTTCTCCTCCAACTTCAAAATTGCTTTATAATCGCTGTAGAAGTACCGACCAAGTGTTTACAAAGTGCAAATAAGATCAAATGCCCTTTACAAAAACAAAAAAGGTAAAACAGTGATGTAGGACAATTTTGAAGTTGGAGGAGAAAATGAGATGGGTTTTTCAACATTTGTCCTTTGAGCCAAAGCGTCTGTCCTTTTCCTATTGGTGATAAATAGATAATGAAACGAAAGCAGAAGACTGTTTCGTGTGAGTGCCAATCATGGTTTTGTATAAAAGTGATTTAAAGAGTTGACGCACCTAAACGAAAGATCAAACTATGGAACAGCGCGGTGCAAACAACTTTGTGGAACTGTGCACTCACAATAACAATGAAATGTTGCGCTTTTGTAAAATAATGAAAGCAAACAGGATGCAAAACTTCGAAACTCTGTGTATACTTGCCTTACAGACATGAAAAAATATATCTATAGAGAGTGAAATGTCTACTTTTAAATGAACCAATTCAAATAGAAAACAAATATTCTCAGATTATGTAATCTGTATGAAACATGTATACAGGAGCATCACTATTGTGGAGATGATAAGTCAGTGTTGCCGACTTGATCTCTTAAAACGAAAACATAGAAAGCACTAGTTTATTGACAAATTATTAAAACATTAATGCAGTCTCCCTGCTGTTTTTCCCTGACACATTCGTAATCATTATATCTGCAGGTGTGCTGTGACAAGCTTTTTTGCATGTGCTTAAGTGCTTATTAGGCTATGTAGGCAATTAAAGGCTCATTATTATAATTTATAAGGTATATTAATAAACGTGCGACAAATAGTTGACTAATGCTTAAATGAACGTCAACTAGTCGACCAGAAAAAACTTTAGTCAAGGGCAGCCCTAGTAACTTTTTTTTATAACGTGGTTACTATTGCTTTTGTTATTTTTTTGTTATTGTCTGTTATTACAGATCATTTGATATGTACTAAGTATTTCTGCATCCGTCTGTGAAGGATGTAGGCTGTCAAACATACACAAGTGTTAGCCAATCATTAACAGTGGGCGTTTACTTCTGAGTCTCCAATCCAGCATGCCTATTCAAACAGAGTGTTCTGATGAGGTGAGTCAAAACAGGACAGAAAATAGCCTATTAATTCAAAATTATGTTTTTTGATGTAAAAATCTTGATAATGTTATAAGTGGACCTCAGAGAACAGTACAAATGGATAAAAAAGGCAGTTCACGACCCCTTTAAGAGTATGCAATAATCAGGGCTGTAGCAACATTTATAACATGTCAAATTTCTATATTTGTCCCTCTGTGTTTGTCCCTGTCTTCTCCTTTTTGGAAATAATTGTCACATTCTAAGTGTAAAGCTACAATTAGTGCCCACTTACCTGCCTTTCAGGAAATCAGTTAGAACTACTGGGTGAGCAATATGTCATCTAATTAATATTCATGAGCGAGGCTGATAAGGTTCATAACGTGTCTCTTCTACTCCCCTACTGAGAAAGCTCTAGTATTCGGTACTTCATTAATATGTACCTCTTTAAACGTCTCATGCAACACAATTTTACAAGACGCAGAGGGGAGAGATGCACGTTAAGACTTTAATGAATCTGATTCAGACCTCTTCTCTGACAGGCTTTGGCGATTGATGTCCAACTCTCCCTGAATGTCTGATATTTCACTCCTCTCTTCATCTCCCCTTCTTTTCTTTCAAGACACCCCATCCCTCCCTCTGTCCTCCTCCATCTGCCTTTCCGCAAACAGCTCTGATGACATTGTACAATGTCCCACCGATACCATGTAATCCCCAACCCACCATCACGTACAACTCTGAGGAAAAAGTGTTTATGTCCTTTGACTTTCACCAGTTGTGACAAAAGACAACACTCTTATCCAATGTCCCCTGCCTCTCCTTCCCTTCACAAAATAAATGGGGTAATACATCAGTTAAGGCATGTTGTGGCACTTTTATCACAAATGTGCAGTCTTTCTCTTCACCCTATCAACTCAGGAAATATTAAGCTCTATATGAGCATCTATCCGGGCCCGCAGAGTATAAAGCCATATCTCCAGCAGTACTGGGAATGAAGCAGTGCTGAGTTGAGAGACAGACCGCCAGTTTGGACGGATGATTTATTCATATGCAGCAGGTAGAGGCACAAAACTGTGTGTCAGGGTGTATTTCTGCAGAGATTAAGATGTCCTAGAGGTTTATGTCTCTGGTTCGCCAAGCTAGGAGTGCAATAACACATGTTGACTGGATGCCACAGACGAGACTAAGCTTTGGTACACCCAGCAAAGCTTTACAAAGTTGTATTTTCACAAGCAAAAGACTACAAATCCTGTAGTTTAAGACACTCTTTCATCTGTAGTTAATAACTGTCTGAAATGGAGTTTGACATTTTGCAAGTGTAGTGTTTTTCTTTTTTTACTTCATCTTATATGGCATAAAGATGTGTGTGAAGACTAGCCATGAAGGTACTGTTGTTTAAAACTTTGGAATCAATACAATTTTTTATGTTTTTTTAAATCAGTCTTTTCTGCTCATCAATGCTGTTTATTAATTAAAAAAACAGTAAAATTGTGAAAATATTATTGCAATTTAAAATAGTGATTTTCATTCTGATTTACACTAGAATAGAATTTATTCATGTGATGCAAAGCTGAATTTTCAGCATCATTACTCCAGTCTTCAGTGTCAAATGATCTTTCAGAAATATATAATAAATAATATTAAATATAATAATAAATATAATATGCTGATTTATTATCAATGTTGTGCTGCTCATTTTTTTTTTCAGGATTCTTTGATGAATAAAACAATTAATAAAATATTTATTAACAATATACACAACTGTTCAAAGTTTGGGGTCAGTAATTTTCAGTAATTTCCTAATTTCTTTGAAAGTAATATTTTTATTCTGCAAGAATGTGTTAAATTGATCAAAAGTGATAGTAAAAAGATTGCTATTTTGAATAAATTATCATTTCCAACATTGATAATAAATTAGCATATTAGAATGATTTCTGAAGGATCATGTGACACTGAATACTGGAGTAATGGCTGATGAAAATTCAGCTTTGCATCACAGAAATAAATTATATTTTAAAGTGTATTAAAATAGAAAACTGTTATTTTAAATTGCAATAATATTTTATAATACTACTTTTTTCTGTATTTTTGATTAAATAAATTGAACTTTGATGAGCATAAGAGACTTAATTAAAAAACATTAAAAATCTTACTGATCCCAAACTTTTGAATGGCAGTGCATATTTTTTACATTTGCAAATACGAAACTATATTTCATTTAAACCACCAAATGCCAAAATACATTACAAAATGTACTTCAAGTGGCACAAACCGTGGGCAAATGTAAAATGTATTTTTAATATATTTTGAAAACTATGTGTAAAAATAGATTAAATTAAATAATATCAAAAAGTAATTAATTAATAATTTTCAGTTATACAGAAATATTCTAATTATTTTTTAAATGTTTAAATTAAGCATAAAATCAACTAAAACTAAAAAAATACATTAATATAAACATACGTTAAAATCTAAGGTAACACTTTATTTTGATAGAACTCTATGGACATTCTACTAACTATAATTGACTTTGCAACCACATGTCAACTGTCATGTCAACTTATTCCACTAACTCTACCCTAATCTAACCTAACAGTCTACTAATGCTCTAATCAGAGTTTTTTTAAAACATATTTCTGAAATATGTTTTTGCCATAGTGAGGATATCTAGCTGCTGAATGGATTGAAAGAGGGTGTGAGGCTTTTGCAAGCATGACAAGAGATTTCCTGGATTGTCTCATTTAAGACTCTGGCTTTGTGATCTGTCTGAACTGTGTATCGTCTTCACTTTCACTGCCTCTTTGTCTCTTTTCTGCCATGCATCTCTGCTTAGATGAATGAGAGGGTGGGGAAGGAACAAAGAGCAGGATAAGGGGTATTTTACTGGGCAGATGAGCTGAGTTGACGTTATGGCAGCCATCTCTATGGAAAGCTGCAGGGAATGCTCCTGATGGAAGTTGTCTTATGCTGATCTAAGACCAGCTCCATTCTTTCAAAAAATACACAGTACCCAATATGAGAGAAGAGGAGCAGATCCTGGATCAGTTTGGAAGTGTCTTTTGTCAGCACAGCAGTCAACTCAGTATTACATACAGTGTCAGCTTCTGCAAAGTATGTGTGCAGTCTGTACACAAACATCATTTGTAACTGTCTTTCTGCACCTGTCTCACCCAAACGCCTACGCTCTTAATGCTGATGAGGCCATTTTATTTTACCACTTACTCTAATTATATACACACAGTCAAGCCCAAAATTATTCATACCCCTGGCAAATTCTGACTTAAAGTTACTTTTATTCAACCAGCAAGTTTTTTTTTTGACCGGAAATGACACAGGCCAAAAGATAATAAGACGATGTACAAGAGGCATCATTGTGGAAAAAATATTACTCATCTTTTATTTACATTTGAACAAAAAGTGGCATGTCCAAAATTATTCATATCCTTCTCAATAATCAAAGCCTTTATTGGCTATTACAGTAGTCAAACGCTTCCATGTCTCCACTGGTATTTTTGCCCATTCATCTTTAGCGATGAGCTCCAACTCTTTCAGGTTAGAGAGTCTCATTGCCATCACCCTGATCTTTAGCTCCCTCCACAGATTCTCAATTGGATATAAGTCAGGACTCTGGCTGGGCCACTGCAAAACATTAATGTTTTTGTCTGCTAACCATTTCTTCACCACTTTTGCTGTCTGTTTTGGGTCGTTGTCATGCTGAAATGTCACTGGTGCCCAAGGCCAAGTTTCTCTGCAGACTGCCTGATGTTGTTGTTGAGAATTTTTATGTATTTCTCCTTTTTCATGGTGCCGTTTACTGTGATTAGGCTCCCTGGTCCACCGGCTGAAAAAACACCCCCAAAACATTAGGTTCCCACCACCATGTGTGACAGTGGGGATTGTGTTCTTAGTGTTGAAGTCTTCTTCTTTTCACGCTAAATGAAGGCTACATCATTGTGGTCAAACAAATAAATTTTAGTTTCACCTGACCATAAAACAGAAGACCAGAAGTCTTCTTCTTTGTCCAGATGAGCATTTGTAAAGGCCAAGCGGACTTTTGTGTGCCTTATCTAGAGAAGTGGTGTCCTCCTTGGTCTGCGTCCGTGGAACCCAGCGGTGTGCAGTGTCCGTTGGACTGTCTGCCTTGCCACCAGCAGAGCCCAGATTCATCAGGATGGCCTTGGTGGTGATCATTGGATTCTTTTTTTACTCTCACTATTCTCCTGGCCAGCACAGGTGTCACTTTTGGCTTCGGACCACATCCTCTCAGATTTTTCAAAGTGAGGAACGTCTTGTATTTTTTAATAATACTTTGCACTGTAGCCACTGGAACTTCAAAACATTTAGATATGGTCTTATAGCCCTTTCCTGTCTTGTGAGCAGCCACAATGTGCAGCCGCAGGTCCTCAGTGAGCTCCTTCATCTTAGCCATGACTGTCTACAAACTAGCAGTAGAGAGCTTCTGTTTTTCACCTGTTGAGTTGATTAAAACAACTGTTCCCAATGAATCAGGGTAATTAGGATGCTTTAGAACAGCTTGGGCTATTTGGAATGGTATAGAACTTTGGATTTTCCCATAGACTGTGACAGTTTGCAAAGGGTATGAATAATTTTGGACATGCCACTTTTTGTTCAAATGTAAATAAAAGCTGAGAAATATTTTTTTGCACAATGATGCCTCTTGTACACCGTCTTATCTTTTGAAGGAAGCCAAGTCATTTCCGGTCAAAAAAAAAACAAAACGTGCTGGTTAAATAAAAATAACTTTAAGTCAGAATTTGCCAGGGGTATGAATAATTTCAGGCTTGACTGTATATATACAATAATGTGTGTGTGTGCATGTCTAAACAAACTAAAACTGAAGTCGCGGACATGCATCGCAGAGCTATAGTGCAAGATGAGCATTTGTGGAGAAAAACTATATAAATGTAATTTTTTTTTAGAAAATGATGATCGTTTTGCTAGATAAGACCCTTATTCCTCGGCTGGGATTGTGTAGAGCACTTTGAAGCTACATTGAAACTGCAATTTGGACCTTCAACCCATTGGCTCCTATTTAAGTCCACCATACGGGAAAAGTCCTAGAACGTTTTCCTCAAAAACCTTAATTTCTTTTCGACTGAGAAAAGAAAGATATGAACATCTTGGATGAATTGGGGGTAATTACATTTTCAGGAAAAATTTATTTTGGAAGTGAACTAATACTTTAATGGCAAACTTCAGGGAAATAAATCTGCTGTTTATTTATGTAATCGGTGAACAATCCCTTTTATAAGGTTTCATAAAGTTTATGAGGCGGTTGTCTATGTAGAAAATAGGCAGTAAAGTAGCTCACCAAGTTTTGGAACAGAGCTAAACGTTTAAGTATGAAATATTGCAGAATCCTTGTGATATAAATATGCTCTTCTCAGTAAGGTGTGTGTTATCTGAACTGACTTTAAAATGTCATATTCTCACTGTTATTGCCTGTCATTTATATATATCTGCTTTTCCAACGTGTTCTTTCTCACAAGACCTCTGAAATAACACTCCCTGGCAATGCCACTACTTCATCCTACCTCCAAATGATGTCCGTCTTCAACAACATCCTGTCCTTCACTCTCTCTCTATTTATCTCTGCTTATCCCTCCCTCTCTTATCACTTCTTTCTGTCATCTGCATATCCACATCCCTTGTGTGAGTAATCCTGCAAGGTGCTAAATAGAGGACAAGTCACGCCTCAGCACGTCAGCCGGTTCTGTCAACTCCTCGGAACTCTTCCTCTCTCTTTCACACACACAGACACATCCATACGCTTTCACACATCCATGCACTTACATTAGTGCATATGCAGCACATAGCACAGCATACTACAAATGTTATGCATATTCCTCATGAAACCTGCTTATGTTTGAAATGTGTTCAACAATAAACTTTAGATGCATTCCTCGTTACAAAATGTGAGACAATGATATAATGGTGGACAGTGATGGACAGTTCAGACATTCAGTTATTTAATTACTCAATAAGATGTACATAATTAATTGGGATTTATCATTTATTGACATTTATAAGGATCAACCTTAAAGGATTAGTTCACTTCCAGAATAAAAATTTCCTGATAATTTACTCACCCCATGACATCCAAGATGTTCATGTCTTTTTTTCTTCAGTCGAAAAGAAATTAGGGTTTTTGAAGAAAAGATTGCAGGATTTTTCTCTATGTAGTGGTCTTCAATGGGGATCAATGGGTTGAAGGCCCAAATTACTGCATCACTGCCTTTCAGTTTTGTTGAAAAAAAAAATCACCTGTTGTCTTTTTATTGTCTTTTCACATTGATTGTTGTGTTTACAGTTAAGCACCTAAGTGTCTGCACACCTGATGGCCGTGTTTTATCAATTGGTTCATATGTGTAGTATTTTGGAAAGCAGTGCCTTAAAATGGCAAAGAAGTGGCATCATGTTAGATTTCTGTGTCTAATGTAGAGAAGTGTGTTTAGAGTCCTGCAAAACAATGTGTGTAGTGTTTTGCAAAAAGTGTGAAGCAGAGAATGTGCTTACAGTTGTGTAGATTTGGGCTGAGGTTTTGCTCCTTGGGTACCATGATTCACTAACTGTGTGTTATTTTTAATTTTAGTGTGTAGGCATTCGTGAAAAACTGTAAGAAAACTGAAAAAATACTGTAAAAAATACAATATTTTTTGTATAAAAAAATGAGAATTCCTGCAATTTGTCATTAACGGAATAATACTTAAAATAACAGTTAAGTTGTTAATTTACAGATATTGTTTGTAATTTTACAAAGTGTTTAACATAATTTAAAATAACACAAAAAATACTGTAAAAATAATACAGTAATTTTCCTGTATAAAAAAGAAAAAAATAATGTAATTTGTCTTTAATGATATAGGACCTAAAATAACAGTCAAGTTGTTAGTTTACAGATATTGTTAGTAATATTACTAATTTATGAATGTAATTTGAAATAACAGAAAACTACTGTAAAAAAGTTACAGTTATTTTCTGTAAAATTAGTTTTTTTTTAACTGTGCAGTTCAAACCAAACTTAGCGCATAAATATGCCATGCAGGACCCATATATGCATTCCCAGTTCAAACCCAATGCCACTTTGCCGATAAATATGCTATGCAGGACCCATATATATGTTCCCAGTTCAAACCCATGCCCACTTGGCCCATAAATATGCCATTCAAGACCCATATATGCGTTCCCAGTTCAAACCCAATGCCACTTTGCCGATAAATATGCTATGCAGGACCCATATATATGTTCCCAGTTCAAACCCATGCCCACTTGGCCCATAAATATGCCATTCAAGACCCATATATGCGTTCCCAGATCAAACCCATGCCCACTTGGCCCATAAATTTGTCATGCAGCACCCATATTTGTGTACCCAGTTCAAACCCATGCCCACTTGGCCCATAAATATGTCATGCAGGTCCCATATTTGTGTTCCCATTTCAAACCAATGCCCACTTGGCCCATAAATATGCCATGCAGGACCCATATATGCATTCCCAGATCAAACCCATGCCCACTTGGCCCATAAATATGTCATGCAAGACCCATAGATGCATTCCCAGATCAAACCCATGCCCACTTGGCCCATTAATATGTCATGCAGGACCCATAGATGCATTCCCAGATCAAACCCATGCCCACTTGGCCCAAAAATATGCCATGCAAGACCCATATATGCATTCCCAGATCAAACCCATGCCCACTTGGCCCATAAATATGTCATGCAAGACCCATAGATGCATTCCCAGATCAAACCCATGCCCACTTGGCCCAAAAATATGCCATGCAAGACCCATATATGCATTCCCAGATCATACCCATGCCCACTTGGCCCATTAATATGTCATGCAGGACCCATATATGTATTCCCAGATCAAACCCATGCCCACTTGGCCCATAAATATGTCATGCAAGACCCATATTTGTGTTCCCAGTTCAAACCCATGCCCACTTGGCCTATAAAAATTCTATGCAGGACCCATATGTGCAGTCCCAGATCAAACCCATGCCCACTTGGCCCATAAATATGTCATGCAAGACCCATATATGTGTTCCCAGATCAAACCCATGCCCACTTGGCCCATGCCTGTCCCTTATGTGGCCCACGTAATGGGCTTCCTATGTGGGACTCATACTACAAAACCTACATGGGACCCGCTGATTTCACCCAGCCAAAGCCCATGCCCACACAGTTCCCATGGAACCCGTATAACCCAGCTGGGCCCCACATGTCATTGCTGGCTGGGTTGCAGTTTCAATGCAGCTTCAAAGGGCTCTACACAATTCCAGCCGCGAAATAAGGGTCTTATCCAGCAAAATGTTTGGTAATTTTCTTTAAAAAAATACAAATGTATATATTTTATAACAACAAATATTCGTCTTGCACTAGCTCTGTGATGCTCATGTGTGACTTCATGCATTACATAATAATGTTAGAAAGGTCCCAAATGGTTAGTTCTTTGTCTGTGTACTACATTCAAGGATTTATTTCCAAGTAGTGGACTTCAATGGGGGCTATTTACAGGTTGAAGGTCCAAATTGTGGTTTAAATGCAGCTTCAAAGGGTTCTGCGAATTACGTAATTACATTGAAATGATCCCACGTGGTTTGTTCTTCGTCTGTGTACTCCGGTTCAAAAAGGTAGGGTAGAATGAAAACCTCCATCTTATTTTCTCCTCCAACTTCAAAATCGTAAAGGGACTTTTGACATTCTTTGCTCGTTCGCTTTGTAAACACTGGGTCAATACTTCCGTCTACATCACATTTCCAACATGACTATGTAATGCGTGAGGTTGAGCTAGGGCAAGACAAGCATTTGTGGGTAAAAAGTATATACATTTTTATTTATTTTTTTTTTGAAAATGACTGATCGTTTCCCTACATAAGACGCTTATTCCTCAGCTGGGATTGTGTAGAGCGCTTTGAATCTGCATTTAAACCACAGTTTGGACCTTCAACCCGTAAACCCCTATTGAAGTCCACTATTTGGAGATAAATCCTTGAATGTAGTACACCGAAACTTCAATTTGAACTTTCAACCCATTGGCTCCCATTGAAGTCCACTATATGGAGAAAAAACCTTAATTTCTTTTGGACTGAAGAACATCTTGGATGGCATGAGTGTGAGTAAATTAACACATTTTTATTCTGGAAGTGAACTAATCCTTTAAGGAAATTAAAATTCTGTCATAATGTATTAATTTACCCTCATGTTGTTTCAAACATTTATAACTTTCTTCTGTGAAACACAAAAGAAGATATTTTAAAGAATGCTTTAAATGGCTTTAGTCCATACAATGAAAGTCATTGGGGTCTAAGTCCACTGACTTTTATTGCATGGGAAATTAAAACTATTTTTGTCACTACTTTTGTGTTTCACACAACAAAGAAAGTCATACAGGATTAGAAAGACACAAGGTTAAGCAATTAATGCTAGAAATATCTCTTTAAAGCACAGAGACTATACTACGAAAATGCTTTGAATGTTTTGTCCATCAAAAACCAACCAAACCAAACGAAGTTTGATTTAGACAGACACATTCTGCTGAAAGTTCAAACTATAACATTACATGAGAGTTAGATTGCTTTATTCACCTTTGAATCTTTAGTTTCGAAGCAGAAAGAAAATTAACTGCCATGTCTTCATCTATTCAGAGAGAAATATATGAAGACAGATGACCTTCCTATACAAAGTGTTTTTTAAACTATGATTAGATTGTTTAAATCAGCCATATTCTTTCTGAATTTTTTTCATTTGAGTAAAGATATTTTTTAAACACACAACTATGAAACACCACAATAAAGTAGTTATAAAATGCATAAGTATTAAATGCGTCTAACTAGATTTCTTTGTTTTCATCTCATATCTGGATATCTCTATCTATTTTTTCCATTTGTTCTGCTTCAGTGGTTTAATAACAAAAATAACTCTGTATGACCAGTCTCAGCAGACAGCTCTGTGTTCACAGGTCATTAGGCTGGTGGGGTGAGCATGATAGGAGACCCAGCATGTGGCCTCTCACCCTGAGTTGGACCTCAGACACCTCAGCCAACTGCACTCTTTTTGACACTCACAGCAGCAAACGTAAGGACACTCTGAGATACACTGAGGGCAGAGGAAGCGCTGGTGAGCGCATAATGTTTGTTATTGAACAGTGTCCTCGAGCCATAATAAATCAGAGATCAAGTGTGAAGCTCATTGCTTTGAGGCTTTGAACAAACAACTTCAGTTTTCCATGTCGAGATCTAAGAGTACCAGATAACTCTGTGATTGTGGATTGAGACAGCTTCTATGAAAAGCCTGTGCCATTAGATCAATGCCAGAAGAGGTCTAGGGTAATGTGATTTTCAAAGTACATGACATTTTAAATGTACTTGAAGTTTGACTTTAAATATAAATGTACATGACATTTTTAAACCAAATGCCAAGACAGACGCCATCAAGAAATTGCTTTGTTCTTCCAGGGATCCAAGATTTACATAAAATGCTTAAAAAGAATAGTTCACCCAAAAATGAAAAACCTTCAAAAATGTCGTAAAAAAGCACATACACGTATAATGAAAGTGGTCTATATACTGTAACTTGTGTGCTCTATGTCAAGTTTTCTGAAGCCATACAATACATTTTGGTCATTATTTACTAAAATAAAACATCTACAACTATCCTAGCTTTCTTTGGCGGGTTCATGAGAGAATTCTTCACGACAGAATGCTTGATTCATAAATATTTGATTTACAAATCAGAGTGTTCCAGTTTTCAGGTTTCATTTATACCCTTAAAAATAAAGGTGCTTCACAAAGCCATAGAAGAACCTTTTTTGTCTAAATGGTTCATAAAGAACCTTTAACATCTGAAGAATCTTTCTGTTTCACAAAAGGTTCTTTGTGGAGAAAGAAGGTTCTTCAGATTATAAAAAAGTAAGAAAGAGATGGTTCTTAAAAGAACCTTCGACTGAATGGTTCTTTGTGGAACCAAAAATGGTTCTTGTATGGCATACTGTGAAGAACCTTTTAAAGCACCTTTATTTTGTAGTGTACACAGGTCTGATCACACTATTAACATCCTATATTTACTTACATTTTGGTTGTACATCTATCATACGGCTACAGAAGACTTGGGACCTAGCACGTCTTATAGACCAATTTGAAGTTTTACATAATACACCTATTTTATCTTAAAATTCTGACTTTTTTCTTGCAAATGCGAGAAGTTTGGACTTGATTTAACTCAACAATAGCGAGTTTGTTGATTCTGAATAAAAAAGTCAGAAGTGTGGGCTATAAACTTATGATTCTGAGCTGAAGAAAGAAGAAAGAATGGCGAGTCGATCTTATCAGAATTGTGAGATATAATCTTGGAATTGCAAGAATAAAGTCAGAATCTTGAAATATAAACTTAAATTTACATTTTTCTATTCTTTTATTCCATGGCTCCCATAGACTGCTACTTGATGAAGTATGTAAAAGAAAGAAAGTCATAAAGTTAGGACCAACCTCAGGGTGAGTAATAATAATGATAATATTTAAATTTTTGAGTGAACTATCCCTTTAAACATTTTTGTGCCCAGAACTGAGAAAACACTTAAGTGCAATTAAAAGCAAAAAATATTTTAGAATTATTCCTCCCAGGTGTTACAATGCAACTGCAAATACTTTAAAACTGTCACATTTTGTGGACTGTCATCAAAACCACATTTGCTGCCACAAGAAAATATAAAGATACGCTTGGCTAAGTCCAGATGTCTCACACATATAGTTCCTTCAGCTGTCCACATCATTTTGTCATAAAGACTATATTTTTATCGTTTCTTTAGTTTCTTTGAACAGAAAAAACATCTTAGGTCACCTTCATGTGCCAATCACACCTATTGTTTGTGTTTAAGTTCTCCCCAAGGATAAAGCAAGTGCAATTACAGCTTGAAAAAATTCCAACAGCAACGCTCCACAAATCTCCATGGGCTCTCAGGGGACCCAGGTGTTCTAAAATAACACGGAGAAATCTGCAAGGCATACACCTTAATAGCTGCGTTTGCATGGCTCTCTAGTTTTTACAAAAGTCAGAAATCTGCAGCGAGTAACTTCTTTCCCTTCACCACGTTAAATGACTATTTCTCCAGTTTTTACAGGGCAAGCGGGTGGCTGGAATCCCGCTAGTGTTCCCTTACAATAAACTACCAGTTCAGATTTCTAAGAGGCCCCACAAGCCTCCCGGAGTGGTACTATAGGTTTATTCCTTATTTTCATACCCTACACATGGCCCTTAAAAACCATAATGAAGCATGTTTTGAATTTAATACATTCAATGCAGATTCGCCGGTTCTTTTAAAACACAGATCATATTCAACATTTATCCAGGGACAATCCATAAAAAACAAAAACAAATGGCACCACAAGAATACATAATATCAGCACTTCATCTATCAAGGGATAGAAAATTCACCTTAATGTTGTGCCAAACCCCTATGACTTTCAAAATGTTTTTTAAAGACCAGTGTTTTTAATACCCCACTGACTTTGATATATATATGGAAGTCAGCATGTATGTGTGTACAACTTGATCTTATGATCATTTGTATATTTTATGTAAAATGTGGTTCTACAAAACATCGTTCTACATATTTATAAATGGGGTGTAATGAGTTTATTACATTTTAGATATGGAAGTTAGGAAGTACTGCAAGCATATCTCTTTCACTGTATATAACAGTCATCCCACAAATGTACTAGATAATAAGTACAAATTGTTACCTTTTTTATCTTACACCCAAGTTATTTAATCATGTATGACTTGTGGGTTTATCTTTCATGAACAAGCTGTTTGTTATATTGTAATGGGTCTGGCGTTCTTTCATGTTTCTATTTGTGGAACAGGTATAGTTTGTAATCTATTGCTCAGAGATTCAGGCTGTAATTACAGCACTGACTTCTGTTCAATAATGGAGAGCCGAGGCAATTTCCTCCACAATGTATTTAAATGCACAGACAGGAACTTTGACAAATCTGGGCCAAGAATCAAATTCCTTTTCCTGCTCCCCACACCAGGTATTAACAGATTAAAAACAATATAGAGTCAGATAATTTTATACAGAAGTTTTTGCTATATGGAATTCTGTTATAATGCTGTCTTCACATAAAATATATGGGTTATAGAACATTGTTCACCTCTAAAGCATTTACGATCTCCCTTGCTGAACAAAGCAGATCAGTATCATTGAATCTCATTTTTCAAAGACTGCATCTCTCTATGAATCACTGGAAATCTGGTCTCTGCTGAACACATGATGGCTAAGCCCCTCCCCTTTGCAGTAACTGGCGAAAGGTTACACCATTGTCTGAGAAACCTGACAATTTATGACATGTAAAAGTTAATATATAGTCACCTCCTGTGGCCTCTAGAAGTTCATGCTGCCAAATATCAAGCCCTGCACGAGAGAGACAAAGAAAAACTGCTTGCCAAATGGAAGGGAAAAAAATCTGACACATATTTCTCACTGTTTATGGTGCATGAAGTCACCCAATATTGGTTAAAGAAGTTTGAGTCTTGTAGATTTACCATTGTTTCCAGCACTTCACTTTTAAAACAAAACTGAACTGCGGTATGGTTTTGTTTTAATATATTGTCTGAAACTTCAAAAGTTTCCAGCTGAGTTCTGTTTAGAAAAGGGACATTCATTTGTGCATGAATTTATATTCTCACTATGCTGTTTTGCTTTAATATAGAGGGAAGGTAATCAGTAATGAGCCAGTTTTGACCAGGAAATCACTGTTCTTAAATGTTCCATTTTATATCCATATATTCCACATTTATATATAATATAAAGCAAATGTCTGAAATGTGTGCTTTTGCGTCCTACTTTATATAATGTAAAGTGTAGGCAAATTTAAATTCCACTTCTCATTTACGCAATTTCATTTTCTACCCCTCCAGGCAAACTGTTAATGAAAATATATTGAGAAAATACCACCTGGTTTTCTGAGAAAAAATTCTTATGTATTTCCAAAGCAATCACAGAGAGATATATCACCTACCATAGTTACCATGACAACATATTACTTTTGTGTTTTGATCATTCAGGGCAACCAGTTCAAAACTAGATCTACAAACCATGACAGATCTACTCCACCATAAAAAACATTCACAAATATCCTCATCCTTACAAATGTATATTTAACTTTCAGGGCTATAACAGTGTAATGGAAGATACTGCTATACAACAAAGAGTTTAAATTGTAGCAGAGGGAAGAAACATGGGCTTCTGGGCTCGAAAAGTGCTATTAGGCGTAATTGGAGATGCACATTTGCTTGAGGCCATGACCTTTGTTGTGTATTCAGAGGTCTACAAAATTACAATTGGTCCAAACAGCCTTTCCCTCGATCTATCATGCTATAGACTCCGTCATAATAATGCACCCAGGTGAGCCTGAGTCCTTAAGTTGACGGATCTCTAAGTAATCACATACGCCCGCAGAGATCTTCATGACGGCGTTTCATAGCAACAAGCTGACACCGAACAGAATCTTTGTCCTTAAAACAACAAGCCCTTGAAACTCCCCAGTAATTTAATGCCTAACTTCAAAGCTGAGGTTTGGTTAGTGAAGATGGAGACATAGTGGAGGCCAGAAACCATAACACATAGTTAAATGATGGAGTTTTCCTTCAGCCTACCGCACTGTCATATTCTCACGGAGCTCCACAAACTATGGTGGGAGGAGACACGAGAGAGACAGAAGAGCCTTCACTCAAAAACTCATCAAATGAGTCTGAGCTATTCAAACAGTAGTTAAATCAGCAGTTCTCCTTGACTGACTGCCAGCTCAAACATTCAAAGATATGCGGAGGAACAGAACATGGCCACATCCGTGAATGGAAGTGATGGATAAAACACAACGAGTAACTTTCAGGAATAACTGCATAAATATACCAAGGCTGTACAAAATTTTAAAATGTAGAATTTACTTTCATCCCTTCATTCATGAGTGTGAACATGAATTTAAATGACTACACACTAGAGGAAGTGGAATCGGAATTAACCCTTCGCAAACAGCTTGATTGACAGGTGATCTGACAAGACATAACGCAGAATCTGCCATTTTGTCTGACAAACAAATCAGACAGAAGAGTAGATTAACCTCGGTAGACTTAAAGGAGTAGATTACTTTCAGAACAAAAATTTACAGATAATGTACTCACCCCCTAGTTTTTTGAGGAAAATATTTCAGGATTTCTCTCCATATAGTGGACTTCTATGGAGCCCCCGAGTTTGAACTTCCAAAATGCAGCTTCAAATGGTTCTTAACGATCACAGCCGAGGAAAGAAGGGTCATGTCTTGATAAATGATCGGTTATTTTCTAAAACAAATTACAATTTAAGTATATAAATAAGTATATAAATTGTAAATGTTTTTTGCAAATAAGCGATCGTTTCGCTAGATAAGACCCTTCTTTCACAGCTGGGATCCTTTGGAGCCCTATGAAGCTGCATTTTAACTGCGTTTTGGAAGTTTAAACTCAGGGGCCATTATATAGAGATAAATCCTGAAATGTTTTCCTCAAAAAACATAATTTCTTTACGACTAAATAAAGAAAGACATGAACATCTTGGATGACAAGGGGGTGAGTACATTATCTGTTAATCTTTGTTCTGAAATTGAACTACTCCTTTAACACTGGAAAATTATGCGTATTGATGTCTTTTCGCAGTTGAAATAAAATACGTTCTGATCGGTTCACGTGTCGATCACAGCGATCTGTCACGACACATTAAAGAGCCTCAAAACATTATTTATTGTTTGAATTTCTTAAAAAATGACAACATTTTAAAGCTAAGACCTTGTTTCATACCAGAAGTAACCTGCTCTGTTTTGTCTGTCGCCGTGTTGTCGGTTTCCTCTTTGCTCCGTGATATATTTTACACAGCGTGATCATGATGTGTAGTTCATCAATGAAATTTTTCACAGATCAAAACAAGACGATAATTAAACGAAAACTTGATTCGAATGACAAAAACAATGACGAAAATCATTTCGTCAACATTTTCGTCAACGAATAAAAACGAGACGAAAATGTTAGGGAGGGACAATTTGGGAAGAGCTTAATTCATAACGAATAAAGGTACATAGCCTATCTATCCGGCGGGACATAAGCTGGCAAACATTTGCTTTAGGTCTCATGAAATGTTCAAAAATGTCAATATCTGTGAGTAAGAGAAGAGCAGACATATGGATAAATTTGACGACGCAAAAGAAAACTCAATTCGGTCTGGTTTTCTGAGCACACACACCGAAGCAGCACCTCTCACACAGCGCACGAGTACTCTTTTGCGTCTTATGAATGGAGAAATACACACAAAATGATGTTGAATTGTCCGTTTTGATGAGTATTCATGTAAACACACTCAGTTACATCTTAGGTGAACATAAACATTTGGGAGAGTATCGGACATGTACAACGTACATTGTATCCTGTGTTGGGTTTTAAAGGGACAGCAGCCTAATTTATTTGATTTTGTCTATGGCATTGATTGTAATTAAGCAACAAAAGAAAGACAGAAAATCACTTAATCACTTTAGTAGCCCTAATAAAGATTAATCTAAATGTATTTATATAAATAAATAGGCCTGCTTGAAAGAATTTGGTAAACAAGTTGTTAAAAAGAATGCATAATTAGCCTGTATAACCATTTTCATTGAGAAGAAGACAATGTTCTTGTTTCTTCATGAGAAGTAGTTTCATTAATTTTAATTTAAAGGCATGCTGCGTGTCACAGCAGTTAAATCTGTGTCTATCATGATAAAACCTTAATATCAAACCTATACAATGAGTTTGGTAATTTTAGAGAAATGTTCACTAAATGCATTACACCGTAAATAAACCCATTCAATTTTAGTCGACTAAATCTACTGTACAATTCAGTTGACTAAACTAAATGGCATTTTAGTCAAAAGACTAAATATTAGGACTGGGTGAAATATATTGATTTCTCTGTTTTTAATCGATTCTCATTTTTAGGAAATGATATTGATTCTTAAATCTCAAGAATCGATTTGTCTAGCCTGTTTTCAGTTCCAGTAAATTGCAATAAGCTTTGTGCTTTGTTACTTTTGATACGAAACAAAGTCTCAGATTTCATATTATTACCGTATTACTGTCCATTTTATTACCGTATTCAAACAATAAATGCCGTTTTGGTGCTGTTTAATGCAGAGTGACAGATCGCTAGTGCCTCAGTTTAGGTGAAATTATCATCTTCTTCGCTTTAATACCAGTTTCAGCATGAAATAAACATGAATGAACATCTGAAGGTATGTTAAAAGAAAGAGTAAAACATACTGAAATCCATATCCTGTCTAATGTAATCGCTCAATCAGTGTTTCGATTGCGCATAGATGTCAATATTCTATCAACAGCTTGTAAATATCACATTTTTACCTCAGAAAATACATATTCAGTGACTATAAACTCATTAGTCAGTTAAATCTCTAGAGAGGAGCATTTTGATAAATATATGTACAATATAACAAATTCATTTGAATTTTTTTACTGTTCTTCAGTGTTTAAGTTTAAATAAATCTGTAACTTGTAACTGTATTATTATAAAAACTTAATTGAGTGTAATTTAAGCATTTGTATACAAATAAGTTGATTTTAACCTTCAATATTATAGTAATGTAGTACCAACTGACTCTCACATATATTTTACATTTTAAATTTGGCATGCACTGTATCTGATATATATTCAAAAATAATCGATTTTGAAACGAATTACAAATAAAATTGCAAGCTTGTGAATCAGAATCGAATCAAACTGTGAAATTTATGTCAAAACCCAGCCCAAGTGTCTATTTTTGTCTACCTGTCTAATCTTCAAAATTAAAGTATATAAAATATTTTTAACTTTTCTTCAAAAAATGTAATTTTTTTAATTTTAGTTTTTTTTGCTTTTCCACTTTTCCACAAGATAAATATTATTTATTTATTTATTTTACACATTTTGATTGTAATTGTGCATCTTGTTTGCTATTTCGATTTTAATTTAATTCAAAAATTAGAAATTGACTTGAAACTAAAAAGATATTGTCAAATGTCTGTGTGGTGCACAGAATTAAACTAAAACATGGAAAAAAATGTATCAGATGCAAATTCAGATATGTTTAACCTAAGTTGTGAAATGAACATGGAAACACACAAAACCTCAACATTCGTACTTGGCTTAGTCATGTCTTACGAGCAATGCAAAAAACAGAGCCAAAATCCACTTCTCCTGCAGCCAGTGAAACCACCTAACATCTGTAGGGTATTCATTCTCAATGAAACAGCAAGTTCAAGGAAATAAGTGAACATCTCTGAAGGGCATTAAAACGGGAGTCGAGAATGTTAAAGGAGCCCTAGACAGTGAGGAAAAAGGAGATCAGAGAGGAAAAGATTTCACGATAAAGTGAAAAGATGTATGAGTGAGGGAGCGTGACTGACATTAGAGCGCACCGAGGCAGCTGGCTCTCACCTCGGCTGTCATCAGCCGTCCCCTCAGACGGGTCTAAGACCTCAACACTGCTCGGATCCTAAATTACTCTCCCTCTCTCCTCCGGTTCCCTCATTTCTCTTTCCGCCTGTCAGTCAGCAAGCATTTCCGACTGCCGCTTTAAAGCAAGGATAGGTCTGGGAAGACGCGGAGGAAAAGTTCAATCAGAACATCCTCAGTGGAGATTAACAGAGGTGAATAACTTAAAGTTCAACTGTCTTCCTAAAAGCCCAGTGGCAATGTCTGGACTTTTTTTTTTTCCCTCTAAGCGGAGTTGTATAATAGAACTCTGTATTCACTGCTGATTTTAACCCCCACCCAGCCCATCTAATGACTGGTGCATCCATTTATCTCAATATTCACTCGGTGGCATAAAGGAAGACTGAAGGGGCTAGGCTTACAGGGTTCATTCATGTGTGACTGACGTGCACAGCAGACCCCCGATTCCATTGTGGCCCTGGATGCAGACGCCTGCAAAGTCCATTAGAGAAAAGGGGTGTGCATTGAAATGCTGGGAGAGTATCTCGGAAGGATGAATGGACATGGTGGCCCTCTTGTTTTTGTTTCCGTAACTTCAACTGTGTGTGCCACTAGGCAGTGTTTAAGACAAAGAACACACTGTTTCAGTCTCAAGGTGCAAAAGAGAGGAAGAAGACACACAGCAGCACGTACACATTCTTCTACCGCTGCTGAAAGACTCTTATTACTTCCAGCTTAGTTTCGGAAAACTTGCTCTTTACATTTCAGTGCACATGTTAGTGTGTAATCATATAGGTGAGTGCAGAGTATTGGTAATTGTAACAAGCATTATGCCTATTCAAACTTTTTGTTTATATACACTGCAAAACATTTTTCACATACTTAAGCTTAAAAAGGCTTTAATTTAAATATTTAAGTACAATAAAATCATCATTTCAACTAAAAAAAAAAAACCTAAAAAAAAAAAAGAGTCTAATTGAATCTTTGAATAACTGAAAAATAAAAATAAATGTTGCCATGACTTACTGATTACTTGTTGATCAAATGTTGCAATAGCAGGTCACTTACTGAGGGGACATTTCTGAGAAAAAAAAAAGAAAATTACAAAAATAAATTAAGAAATAAAAATGAACTATAATAATTTTGTTATATTTTATGTTACATAGTTTTGTTATGTAATATAATATGTTATAGCCATCTGAAATAGGTAAGGGGAAAAAATTATATTATATTTATAGGCCATTTAATATGTTACACATAAACACATGAATAAATGAATGAATGAACGAACAAACAAACAAACTAATAAATGATCGAATGAATGGTTGAACAAACAAATGAATTTAGACCTTGAGAATGAATGAATGAACGAACAAATGAATAAATGAACGAATGAATGAATGAATAAATGAACGAATGAATGAATAAATGAATGAACAAATAAATGAACTTAGACCTTGAGAATAAATGAATGAATGAATGATTGAATGACAGATCGAACAAATTAATGAATGAACGAACAAAATTAAACCTTTAGAATAAATCAATGAATGAATGAGCAAACAAATGAATTTAGACATTGAGAATGAATGAATGAATGAATGAATGAATTAACGGATGAACCAACGACCAAATTAATGAACAAATGGATAAATAAACAACAAAATGAATGAACGAACAAATGAATGAATAAACCAAAGAACAAATGAATGTAGACCTTGAGAATGAATGAACAATTGAATGAACAAACAAATAAATTTAGACCTTGAGAATGAATGAATGATGAACGAACAAAAGAAAGAATAAATAAATGTAGACCTTGAGAATGAATGAATGTATGTATGTATGAATGAATGAATGAATGAATGAATGAATGAATGTAGACCTTGGGAATGAATTAATGAATGAACCAACTAACAAATGAACAAGCAAATAAATTTAGACCTTGAGAATGAACAAACAAATGAATGAATGAACAAATGTAGACCTTGAGAATGAACGAACGGACAAACAAATGAATTTAGACTTTGAGAATGAATGAATGAATGAATAAATAAATGTAGACCCTGGGAATGAATTAATGAATAAATGAACAAGTGAACAAACTAATTAATCTAGACCTTGAGAAAGCATGAATGAATGAACAAATTAATAAATTAACGAACGATCAAGCGAACGAATAAATGAACAAACAAATTAAAGAACGCACAAATGAATTTAGACCTTGAGAATGAATGAATGAAAACTGTACTACCATTTTTACCACCTCTTGTGCACCCTCAAGCAAACAAACTAACAAGCAAACAAATAAATAAGGTGCAGGACACCCCTAATATGGACATTGTAGTATTACTATATTAACAGGCGTACATTTTTAAAGGGGTCATCGGATGCCTATTTTCCATATGAGTTCATATGATTCTTTAGGGTCTTAATGAAAAGTCTTTAATATACTTTGGTTAAAAATTCTCAATAGTAGTGTAAAAAAACACCCTTTTACCTTGTCAAAATCAGCTCTGCAAAAAATCAGCTCATTTTTCGCATGGGCCGTTTAAATGCAAATGAGCTCGGCTCACCTCCGCCCCTCTCTGCTGAGGGATTAGGAGCTGTAATGTTTACTTTAGCCGCATTTAGCTGCATTTAGCCGTGTTTATCGGCGGAACTTGCCAACAAGCACATTATTAAGAAAGGCCATTTGCAAAGATGCATAAAAACCCCTTATACTCACTTCTGCTGTGGGTGAAGCTTCATCACTAATGATTCACACGAACATAGATGCATATGTAAATATGAAAAAATGAAAGTAACGTTGTCCTCTGCCTCTTAAGCGGCTCAGATGTCGGGAGTAAATGACGACTGTTATGTTCATTATTACATCCAACAACAGAACACCTCAATCGCTCAATTAGAGTCTTCCTCTGCACCTAAGTTGACACAATGGCAATCTTATTCGGACTGTTTCAGCTCGGTGAGGGCGGGTCTAAGGTAAGACACTCATGTCAATCAACTGTGTATCTGTCACAAAGAAGCTGAGAATGACCTGGGGATAAGGGGATATTACTTTTAAAGATTAAAAAAATACCACTGGGTGGATTTTTATCATTGTAGGGTGGTTGTGTACACAAACTGCCAAAACACATTAATGTTCAAACAACATGGAAAAGTTAGTTTTGCATCCGGTGACCCCTTTAAAAGGGTATCTGACTCAAAACCTGGAGTTTGTTGTCATAAACAGCAAATAAATCCCATCATGCAGGATTAAACTGAACATCTATACTGGTCTGCATGACCTCCCATCGGTTAGCACTGCAACAAAACATTAATGAGTCATCTGTATCCAACCAGAAAAGGTAAGCGATGGATATTCATAGTGCTGCCTTTCACAGTCAGTCTCATGTAGTGCCTCAAACAGCAGGTTGCAGCCCTGGCCTGATGCTCCAATCATGCCCTGAGAGTATTAGAGCATAGTCTGATTGAGAGACTCTGGGATGTCTATATGGGTTCATCCAGTCCCAGCATGACATGTAATACGGATCAGATAGAGATCGCTCAATGTCTTCTCGTGTCCTATAAGCTCATGCCTGGGTTCAGTCTCCCTCCAAAAACAATTACCTGCATTGTGAAAGTATTTATACTAGTAAAAGATTTGCAAGGAATCACAAAATCCTGAAATAATACCCACCACTATGACCCAGGCCACCTTTCACTCCTTCTTTTAGCTTTTTCCTTACACTGAAAGAGTGTGTCTACCCACTATCCCCCTTTTCTCCACAGCCCTGTTTGAGACAATTTTATCACGATCCCTCCTCTTGAGACTGGCATATGGTAGCACCATACTGGCCGTCTGTGATGTGCCCTGCTATTGACACACAGAGTTATTATTGACTCCTGGGAGCTCTTAAAGAAGCAGCAGTAAACACATCTCCATGCTCTATTAATCTGCTGGTATGATTGCATGTGTTTGTGCAAAAACCAGAATGCACATGGACACCATACGTGCATGTAACTATATAATTTACACATTAAGATGATTAGGGAAGCACAAACCATTTTTCTTTATTTTTTAGGATCATTTTAATAATACACTGTTTTGCATTCAGTTCAGCTGTTGCGCTATTTCCATAAAGAAAGCAATTTTCAGTTTTTTATGTTAATTTCCTGTGGACATGTGGGCCTTGAGAATCAAAAACATAAATTTTTACAGTGGAAAAAAAGAAAAACTCTTACATTTATCTTTATTCAAGACTAAAGCACAACAAAAACAAGCATGTGTGCGAACCTGCATTCTTAAAATATATATATTTTTTTCTTGGAAAAAAAATTAAATGTGATATTTCTTATTCCGCAAACAAGTTTAAAAAACAAACAAACAAACAAACAGCTACGCTCTTAAAAATAAAGGTTCTTTATTGGCATCAATGGTTCCATGAAGAACCTTGAACATCTGTTGAACCTTTCAAATGCAGAAAAGGTTCTTGAGATTTTAAAAATGTTCTTTAAAATGGTTCAAAAACTGTTCACTGAAAGGTTCTTTGGGGAACCAAAACTGGTTCTCCTATGGCATCACCACAAAAACATACCTCTGGAGCTTTTATTTATAAGAGTGTATTTCAAATAAATGCTGTCATAATAAAATTCTTCCAAAAAATTAAGGTTTTTGAGGAAAACATTCCAAGATTTTTCTCTATATAGTGAAATTCAATAGGGATCAGTGGGTAGTAGGGGTGGTATGGTTCACAAAATCCACGGTTCGGTTCGTATCATGATTTTAGGTCACGGTTTTCGGTTCTGTACGGTTCTTGTTTTTGTTTTTTCTTTTAATCTTTAACACTCCAGAAATTTAGCTTAATTATCCACAATTTAGGATACATTATTTATCTCTGAGGAAAGCTAAGTGAGATTTTGATACAGCAAGAGAGAAGACATTGATGACATGCTTTTCATTTATTTGGCAAAAACAGGAGAATGTGTATTGCTATCTCTACAGGAATTTCTGTGCCTTTTTAGCACATAAAGATTGAACTGAAGAATTAACTTGCATTTATCAAACTGCCAACTTCAGTGTAGCTCTTACAAAAATTGTATCTTTTAAAAGAAAAAGAGAGGAAATCTTTAAGCTCTGTCTTATAAACAAGTGATTGATTGGCTCATGTCACATGACCTGCGGTGCGCTTGCGGCATTCTGAAAAGTTGAGATGTTTTTATCTCGATGCGGCGCGGACGCGCCTGGAAAAAACGAGCGCGTCACACCGCGTGCGCGTCGCGACCGCGTCGCTTCCATTATGAGCGCGCATACCGCGCGTCTACATTTGAAATAACAAACTTGAGCGTGCAAAAGAGGCTACATGTGAACGGCCCCTTATACGACGCTGGCACATCCTCCAACTCTGGGCAGCCTTCCTTATCTGTCCCACTTGCCATTTCTACACGTGACGTAACCTGCAGCACTCCACTTTTACTGTCTGTATGTCCATACACACCTCTTATTTCGCGCAAAAAGGACACTCACTACGTGCACGAGGCTACATTGCGTATGCGTTGAACCGTGTGACGCACACACGCTCCGAACCTAGACAAGCGAATCGAATGGTTCGGATGTTTTTTCATGTCCCGTGCCACCCCTAGTGGGTAGAAGGTCCAAACAGCAGTTTCAATGCAGCTTCAAAAGGGCTCCAGACAAAGAATAAGATTCTTATGTAGTGAAACGATCATTTATTTTCTATGCAAAGAAAGTCAAACACCCTTTACAAAAAAAAAGGTAAAACAACAATGTCGAAGTTGGAGGAGAAAATGAGATGGAGTTTTTCAACCTACCCTACTTTTTTGAACCAAACTACACAGATGAAGGACTAACAAAGCATGACCTTTCCAATGTGATCACGTAATGTATTTGTGGTAAAAAGAATACATTTTTAGCTTTCTTTTTTTTTTTTTAGAAATTGCTAGATAAGACCCTTTTTCATTGGCTGGGAAAGTGTAGAGCCCTTTGAAGCTGCACTGAATCTGCAGTTTGGACCTTTAACTCGCTGATCCCCACTGAAGTCCATTATATGAAGAAAAATCCTGAAATATTTTCCTCAAAAACTTTTCTTTTCAACAACTTAGATGAGTAAATTATCAGTAAATTTGATTTCTGGAGTAAACTCATCCTCTAAAACATTAACTATAATACACATAGATGGGTGATCAAACGTGTGTCAGCCTACTCACTGAAGCAATGTCTAATTAAGATGCACACATATGTATACACACAAATGCTACGTTTCTTCAAGATATTCTTAGAAGCAATTTCCTTAGAAGTTTGACCAGAAGGTTCTTCTTTCAGATACCATGGTATCTGAGCAAATAAGCAGACCTGACAGTTCTCGTCATTAATTCATTAACACCTCATCCCTACACAAACCTGAAACTGTCTAATGCTTTCTGCAGGAGCTTATTTTTAACATGACGTCTTCATCGCAAAACCGCTCAGATATTGGAGGAAATATGATCAGAGCCAAAAGAGTTGGCTTAATCTGATCAATTTATCTTACTGTATCTGTCTGATGTAGTCAAGGAGCATGATTGTATGAGCACATGTTGACACACTCCTGACCTATAGGCGTATCACCTTTTCCATGACTTCCACGTCTAATCTCTGTGGAGAAAGGGCTATTTGTCCAGAACATTACCTTGGCCATCTGTAATACTAAGCTACCTCATCCTGTAGGCATGAGTCACAGTATACACATTCTCTTCCTTTCTAAATCAGGAATTTTTTAAATGGAGCTAAACACTTTGGTGATTGATTTGCTGCCGTTGCAATCCTTATGTCTGGTCAGGTCTGACCATCAGTTGAAGGATACCTTTCAGGAGACACTTGAAAAATGACCTCACTGTTTTAGTCTGCTAGAAGAAAGCTGAGGAGCTTGTGCTTTTTTTGTCATTGGGAAGAAAGCAAGAATCCAAGCCATGCGAAATCCTATTTGTCCTCCAGGGCAGGCAGGCTTCTCTGATTACCACCGGTCCAGGCCAATGTCTGGCCATTTTGCACAGTTCAGTGGTGGATTGGAAAGAAAGCCTTGGAAGAGGCAACAGACACCAAACACAAAGCCACAGAGTCAAGAACATGCCAGAGAGCAGGGGTCCCCAAACTAAGGCCCGGGGGCCGAATGCGGCCCGCCCCCACATTTGGACCGGCCCTCTGAACAATGCCAGTAGAAATGTAATTTTTAATACATGTTTTACTTATTTCATGTCGGTATTTGATAATAGAGGTTGGCTTTCAAACTAAAATTTCCCTTAGTTATTAACATAGCCTAATTATTTGTTAAATTCACCAACAGAATGGTACATTCAACATAATGCGTCATCGTGATTGAACAGGTGCAAAATCAAGACTTCACTCATCTCCCAGTTACCCAAAATTTTTCAACTGAGAAACCAGTGGCCCCATTCCCAGTTGAAAAGCCTGTGGAAGCGCTGAAAATGCTGAAGGCGGAGTTTGACGTTTGTTAAAAAACACAGTGGACCAACACCAGCAGATGACATTGCACCCCAAATCATCAAGGAACTTGAGCTACGAGCTTCTCCACCCTTCCACCAGACTCCAGGACCTTGGTTTCCAAATGAAATACAAAACTTGCTCTCATCTGAAAAGAGGACCACTGGGCAATAGTCCATTTCTTCTTCTCCTTAGCCCAGGAATGATGCCTCGACGTTGTCTGTGGTTCAGGAGTGGCTTTACAAGAGGAATATGACAACTGTAGCCAAATTCCTTGACACGTCTGTGTGTGGTTTGCTCTTGATGCCTTGACCCCAGCCTCAGTCCATTCCTTGTGAAGTTCACCCAAATTCTTGAATCAATTTTGCTTGACAAGCCTCTCAAGGCTGCGGTTCTCTCAGTTGGTTGTGCATCTTTTTCTTCTACACTTTTTCCTTCCATTTATCTTTTTGTTAACATGCTTGGATACAGCACTTTGTGAACAGCCAGCTTCTTTGGCAATGAATGTTTGTGGCTTACCCTCTTTGTGAAGGGTGTCAATGCTTGTTTTCTGGACAACTGTCAGATCAGCAGTCTTCCCCATGATTGTGTAGCCTAGTGAACCAAACTGAGAGACCATTTTGAAGGCTCAGGAAACCTTTGCAGGTGTTTTGAGTTGATTAGCTGATGGGCATGCCACCATATTCTAATTTGTTGAGATAGCGAATTGGTGGGATTCTGTTAATTGTGAGCAAAATCATCACAATTAAAGTACTTAAACTACTTAAACTACTTCAGTCTGTGTGCATTAAATTTATTCAATACACAATTTTCACAATTTGCGTTGAATTACTGAAATAAATAAACTTTTCCATGACATTCTAATTTATTGAGATGCACCTGTATATCTTTTAAAAAGAAATTATAATTTTTCTGTGGTGCATAACAAAATAATAAACTATTCTAGCATTAAAAGGTATAATAAATACAGGTAAAATCATAATAAAATAATAATAATAATAATAATAGTAGTCAGTCCGGCCCATGGAATTTTCTTTTATAAACCGACCCGGCAAGTTAAAATGATGTGGCCCTCTCAGAAAAAAGTTTGGGGACCCCTGCCAGAGAGGCTGCTGCATGTCTCCAGATCACAAATCTGCATTATTTGGTCTTTAAAGTGTATACATCTTAATAGAGAAGTTCACTTTCAGAACAAAAATGTACAGATAATTTACTCACCCCTTGTCATCCAAGATGTTCATGTCTTTTTTTCTTCAGTCAATAAGAAATGATGCTTTTGAGGAAAACATTTCAGGATTTTTCTTTATATACTGGACTTCTATGATGCCCGTGAGTTTAAACTTCCAAAATGCAGTTTAAATGCAGCTTTAAATGACTCTAAATGACCCCAGCTGATGAAGAAGGGTCTTATCTAGCAAAGTGATCATTTTCTAAACAAATTAAACTCTGTGTATTCCGGTTTAAGACAGTTAGGGTAGGTTGAAAAACTCCCATTTCATTTTCTTCAAAATCTCCATCTTCATTTCTTTCAAAACTTCAAAACTGTCCTACTCTTGGCAATCTCTGCACATGCAAAGAAGATCAAACACTCTTTACAAAAACAGGTAAAACAGCGATGTAGGGCAATTTTGAAGTTGGAGAAGAAAATGAGAAGGGAGTTTTTCAGAAAAATAAAAGAAAATGACATTGTTTCAGATAAGACCTAGATAAGACCCTTCTTCGGCTGGGATCGTTCAGAGCCCTTTGAAGCTGCATTGAAACTGCATTTTAGAAGTTTAAACAAGCTGGCACCATTGAAGTCCACTATATAGAGAGAAATCCTGAAATGTTTTCCTCAAAAAAAAAAAACCATAATTTCTTTACGCCTAAAGAAAGACATGAACATCTTGGATGACAAGGGCGTGAGTAAATTATCTGTTAATGTTTGTTCTGGAAGTAAACTTCTACTTTAATAAGAAAATAACATACCACCAATTGATAATAAAATTGTTAACAAAAGCAAAATGTGAGATAAAAACACATTAACTGAAGCAATAATGTCATTTGCTTGCTTCTTTATTTATAAATCTTTATTAACCAATAATCTGCCCTGTAGTCATATTTTGTGTGAAAAGGAATAAAATTAGTGTTTTACTGCCACTTGTTTTCTTTTCAACTGAAAACTGCATGTTTATGGACATTTTTGGAGTTTTGCTAAGGTTAAAATGAGGTTAAAACATAGAGCAACCTTAATGGAACACTATTCTGCTGATGACAAAGTTTGTCCTGAAAGTAGGACTACATGTTTATTCAGAATATCTTGCAAGTATCAGGAGTTCACCTGTTTCCCATGGAAAGTTCTCATCTTCAGCAGAAGTTCCTTCTGTCTTGTTTACGCAGTGACAGAATGGTCATCTGCTACTTAAGAGCGTCTGAGAGAGTATGATGTCAGAATGCTTAACCACGGTCCCATGGAATTGGAAAGCTGAGTGTCGTTGAGCATCGATGAGCCTGTTTTTAGCAACACAGCAGACTAAATAATGCCATCGGTTGTTGTGAAGAATGAAAAGGAGCTGGCACTGATGCTCTTCAGCTGGCACTGGATCCTATAGCAGAATGTTTCACTCTCTCCGAGAGAAGAAAAGGTCTTCAAGAGACCCTAGCTGTAAATAACACTTAGACACTCCATTTCAAAACAATTTCTTCACATTTTAGTGAAAGAAAAACAACTTGATTGAGCTTGGAGGAGTTAGATGCACTACCTGTCCATTTTGATGGCTAATTTTCCTCTTGTCCAAGGAAACAGCCACAGCATAAAGTGCCGTAGAAGGTGTTTTTTCACCACATCCTTTTGTCATTAATTGGCTGCCAAGTGCACTTGACTGTGGAAAGATGAAGCTCCCTCTCCATGGACACTGTGTTCAATTCAGAGGAGCTGAGGCCAAATGAGTTTTGTTTGTGCCAGAGCCCAGTGGGGAGCAGCAGGACAGCTGGGTGGTGTGTATTCTGTGTGTTTTCAGTTGCTGTAGCCGGCCGTTAAGTGTCACGCAAGCTCAGCTCACAACCCTTTTTAGATTCATTTCAGGAGCCAAGATGGGCATTTCATCAAAGAACGGACATTTCATTGTGAAAGTTTCGTCACATACGGTATCTTACAAGAAGCCAAGAGTGTTGTTCATGGAGACCCGAAACAAAACAAACCAAACAGCCTGAGAATGCTCAAACAATCAAAAAAGTTTGAAGAAACTTCGTACATATTTGTTTTTAGGGCTAAACTGCTTACACATCAAGAAAATTTGAGTTGAGCTTAACCTCTGACTCTTTTTGTAAACTATGCCTGGTATGGACTGCTGTCTATAGAACTGGCATGTGCTGACTTAGCAGTGCTACACTTAAATTCAAGCTTATTTGCTTATTTCAACAAGGGATCCTCTGACCAAGCCGACTCCTGTCACTTTTCGGCTTTTAAGGGCAATTATATTCTTGATCCTGCCGACTATGACCATCCCATTAGGGTCAGTTTACAGAAAGAAGCCTTTTGGCAGTCAATGAAGAGGTCTGGACAGATATAAACAGGAGTCACGGAGCCAAAACATCAATTTAACACACTACAACAGACTCTCCTTCAATCAAATGATGCTATTAAGGCTGTTCAAACATTCAAACAATTTGCAACCCTTGTATATCTTATTTTAGCTAGCTGAAAGAACAAATGAATTAACCCGACACTGAATATTGAGGTTTGTAAACGTAAAAAAAGCACACCATTTTTCCTCCATTTCAACATTCAAGAGAAGTGTCTTAACAACTTAGTATTAATACTGCAAATCCTATTATTACATATAATTTCCATTGAACGTTTTGTCTAATTAATCACTTGACAAAAAAATGTCATTAAGGTAGTTTTCTCATATGGCAAAGGATTGAGGCGGATTGGGGAAGTTGTAATTAATCTGTAATTCATTTTTAAAGCCTGTTATTCTGGCTTACACTGTCGCTTAAATGTTTGGGATCAGTAAGACTTGTAATGTTTTTTAAAGAAGTCTCTTATGCTCATCAGTGTTGCATTTATTTGATCAAAAATACAGAAAAAACAGTAATATTGCAAAATGTTATTATAATATAAAATAATGGGTTTTATTTTAATATACTTTAAAATATAATTTATTCCTGTGATGCAAAGCTGAATTTTCATGTCATGTCATGTAGAATAAGGCTAATATTCTAGTAATATGCATGCTAATAAGCAACTAACATTACAAGCCTTACTGATCCCAAACTTTTGAGTGGCAGTGTACTTAATATAGCCTTGTATAGATGAATTAAAGGAATAATTCACATTAAATGATACAATGAAGACAGTTCATAGTCATCAGTGGCTGTCAAGTTCCAAAAAAGATGGAAAAACCCTGAAAACGTCATTAAATAACTCATATGATAGAGGAAAAGATGGATTTTTTTTTTGTTTGCTTTAGACCAGACTCTTATGAACTGCTTTTATTATGTGTTTGGTCCTTTTTGTAACTTGACAGATGTGGAGACTATAAACTGGTCTTGTTATGCAGGTTTGGAACACCATGAGTGTGAATAAATATTGGCAATTTTTTATTTATGTAGGGATTGGCCTTTTAAGAAGCTTCATTTTCTCACAGGGCTTGAGGTTGATTGTGTGCAGAACTGCAGACTAATTATCTTTCATTTAAAATACAATAAAACCTAACCACGATGCTCGACATGCTCAGAGAGATGATAAAAGAAGAAGAAGAAAAGCCATTAACACAACAGTAGGGCAATGTATTGCTTGCAAACACAATGGACGCTGCAAACATGATAGCATAATGATACCCACTGCTCTCCTGGCACGAGTTCCTCTCCCCATCCATGGAGTGTAACCTGCATTCTTGCCAAGGTAATTCAGGAGCAATTCTGCAATCAAATACCTCAGAAAGCCTCCCTTGGCAAGCCACTCTCCACAGTGCCTCTGCGTCTCTCGCAGCGCATTGTTTTGCTTGTTATCTTTGGACAGCCATGATGCTTATGGGTTTCCTTGATGAGTTTTAGCCACCGACTCTTCTCATATATTCTCGTTAAGCTCGGTAAATACTAACAGGAGGACAAAATCTCTATCATATCTGGTAGCACTGAGAACGGAAGCCGGTTAGCCTTTAATCACGCGCTCTCTTCTTTGAACACTTATCCTCAACAGCTTTGCCTGGTTCGCTTATAAAAGTTTACTTTTCAGAGGCGGTACGAGGACACACTCATAAAAGTAGATCATTGTTTGTGACAGCTCAGAGGCTTATTCAATATTTGCTAGGCTATTCGCTCTCTTCCCTGTATATCACTGCTAAATGAATGCATATAGGCAATGTCCTAGCCGCCCATTCTTGTTGGTAACTGAAAACGGGTGCACTTGCTCTTACAAATAAGAAAGTAAATCTTGTTGAAGTTATTGTTGGTTATTTCTGAAACAAGTACAAACTTAAGTTTAACAGTGTATCAGAGATCATAAATCATGGCTATATTATTGGACTTACAACGTTAAAAAATTTGAATGTCTTTTTGATTAGGGGAAACCAGATGTGTTATAACACCATACACTAGCAGTCAAAAGTTTTTAAACAGATTTTAAACGTTTTTTAAAGAAGTATATTTTGCCTGCATTTACTTGATCCAAAGTACATTCAAAAACACTAAAATGTTGAAATATTTGTACTATTTAAAATAACTGTTTTCAATTTGATTATATTTTAATATGTAATTTATTCCTGACATTACAAAGCTGCTTTTTAAGCATCATTACTCCAGTCACATGTTCCTTCAGAAATCATTCTAATATTCTGATTTGCTGCTCAAACATTTATTATTAAACATTTATTATTATTATTATTATGTTGAAAACAGCTAAGTAGAGTTTTTTCAGGTTTCTTTGATGAATAGAAAGTTCAGAGGAGCAGCATTTATCTTAAATAGAAATCTTTTGTAACATTATAAATGTCTTTAGCATCACTTTTGATCAATTTAAAGCATCCTTTCTAAATAAAAGTATTAATTTCTATAATTTTTTAGAATATTTTATACATCTAAGAATACTAAAAAAATACTCAACTGTTTAAAATATTGATAACATTACTAATAAAATGTTTCTTAAAAAGCAAATCAGCATATCATTTCTGAGGGATCATGTGACAATGATGACTAGAGTAATGATGCTGAAAATGTAGCTTTGATCACAGGAATAAATTAGATTTTAAAATATATTCAAATAGAAAGCAGTTAATTTAAATATTTCACAATATTACTGCTCGTGCTGTGTTTTGGATTAAATAAATGCATCCCTGAGGAGCACTTCTTTGAAAACACACACACAAAACTTACTGTTCAAAAACTTTTGACTGGTAGTGTATGTTTAACCAGAAAAAAGACCTACAGCTTTGACATCGCTGTCATACATTACCATGCCTCTATACAAAATACAATGGATTAAATTCACAGGATTAAACTGAGTTGAGGTAAAACTGAAAAATGTCACAATTTGATTTGCAATCAGGTTAAGGAATGTTGAAACGATCGTTCACCCAAAAATGAAAATTCTGTTAGCATTTACTCATTCTCAAGTTGTTCCAAACCTGTATGGGTTTCTTTCTTCTGTTGAGCACAAAAGAAGAATGTGGATAACTAAACTATTTACAGTATCCATTGAATTCTATAGTATGGAAAAATAATAGTCTTTAGTGGTAATTTACGGTAATTTACTGGTAAATTACCATTAAGAGATCATGTGTGAGCAGGACTTTTTAAAAAATACTGGTAAATTAGGCAATTTACTGGTAAAAGTTGTTGTAACATTACCAGTAAATAACCAGTAAAGTGCTCTGTGTGAACGCAGAACAAGATTACCATATGTGACCCTGGACCACAAAACCAGTCTTAAGTCGCTGGAATATATTTGTAGCAATAGCCAAAAATACATTGTATGGGTCAAAATTATTGATTTTTCTTTTATGTTAAAAATCATTAGGAAATTAAGTAAAGTTCATGTTACATTAAGATTTTTTGTAAAATTCCTACTGTAAACCTATCAAAATGTAATTTTTGATTAGTAATATGCATTGTTAAGAACTTAATTTGGACAACTTTAAAGGTGATTTTCTCAGTATTTAGATTTTTTTGCACCCTTAGATTCCAGATTTTCAAATAGATGTATATCGGCCAAATATTGTCCTATCTTAACAAACTATACATCAATAGAAAGCTTATTTATTGAGCTTTCATATGATGTATATAAATCAGTTTTGTAAAATTTAACCTTATGACTGGTTTTGTGGTCCAGGGTCACATATGAGCACATAATAAGACATCGACTCTGGGCCAATCACTACATTCTGACGCAGATGATGCAACTACTTGTAAAAAAAAAAAAAAAAAAAAAAAGATTGACATTTAGAGGTAATTTCTGGTTAATGATGTCACAGAATTTACCGGTATTTTGAAAGTGATGTGTGAAGGGTACCTTTCCGGTAAAAAGACGGAACTTCGCTGCCTGTGTGAACAGTGTATTTTTGTCTTTACCGGTAAAATCAGTAATTTTAGGGAAATATACTGGTGTGAAAGGGTCTAATGGATACCGTCAACTGTTTGGTTACCAATAATCGAAATAACATATTCTTATGTGTTCAAAAGAACAAAGAAATTAATACAGGATTGGAAAAACTTCAGGAAATAGCAGTAAATGATGACAGAATTTTCATTTTTATTACTATCCCTTTAAGTGAAAGAGCTGGTATTAACTAAATTAACTGCTTTCCTTGCTTGATTTGATATTCCATGTACACCTTTTTGAAATTAAATGTTTAAAATTACTTTTTGACATAATACATTTGAAACATAATAATAAATAGTCCCTAAATAAACAACATTATGTTTTATATTGGTCTACTATTAGTCTAGCTAGTAGTTTTTTTTACTCTATTACACAATTTAGTACAATTTTGTACATTTAGATCATAAAGGGATGCTATATCAAAGTTTAAAATGGCACAGTAAATAAATAAATAAATAAATAAAATGTTGAAAAATGTGTTACGCCATTTCTGAACTCTCCAACTTACATTTGATTTGGATTAAACACACACACACACACACACACACACACACACATACGCACACACACAGAGAGAGATCAATAGTCTCTCAAAATATAGAATAAAATATTCACTTAATTAAATTCAACCATTTTGTCCAATTAATTCCAAAAGAAAAAAAATGACACACTAAAATTACTAGAAGGTTGCAGTGAGTCTAAAATTAGGCTAGTGAACTTCACATTTGAACGGAAAGCTACCAGCCTTTCTACTCCTGGAACTGAACGTCACCACATCCTTCATGATGTCATGCACAAATCAGCAACATGAGCACACTAATTTACGCTGAACTTCAAAGTAGGTGTGTGCGTGTGCGTTGGTTTGCGGTTGGAAGCATCTCCAAGACAGCTGAAACCCTAATGAAATATATCAGACCATACCCAGGAAGCTTTGAGCGACTCTGTCTCCAGCAGATCTGAAATCAATCCAACACAAAGGAAGCCACTCGATAATTTCCACTTGTTGGTTTGTTAAAATAGTTTAAACCATGTATCCATAGCATCACACAGCAACACTCTATCCATAACACAAACTCTGTGGAGTAAAGACAACACTGAGCATGATTCAACAAGTAGCAGCACCACTAATACAGGGCTTGGTAATCACAACCAGTCCATCTCTGCGTGCAGAGTCCTTGAAGATTTTGAGCTGTCTAAAAAGCTTCATGTCCCTCCTCACCTCTTAATCCCACATCCAGACAGACCGATTCTAGCTCAGAGAACGAAACAGCCTCTGCTCATCCTTCACCCAGCGCCATCGGATCTGAGCTCGCCGTTATGAATAAAGTGTGCGGTGGGAATATCAAACCAATGAAAATCAAGGACCTTTAAATGTCCATGTGACATTTACATAATCACGTAGTGTCTTTCAGCTAAGAATAAGCAGTAAAAGTCGTAACACTTTACAATAAGGTTCTATAACTAACATGAACAAACAAAGAACAATACATTTATTACAGTATTTATTAATCTTTGTTAATGTTCGTTAATGAAAATACAGTCATTCATTGTTATTTCAGGTTAGTTTACACTGCATTACCTAAAGTACAACTTTTGATTTTAATAATGACTTTGTAAATGCTGAAATTAACATTAAGATTAATAAATGCTGTAGAAGTATTGTTAATTCTTAGTTCATGTTAACTAAAGTAGTTAACTAATGAACTTTATTGTAAAGTGTTACCGTAAAATTTTAATTAAAAAACAGACAAATCAACATGAATTTCAGAACTTCTTAGTATGTCTTACTAAGTATTTCTTTAAACATGTATTATTATCATTAACAAAAATGAAAAACAATTTTGTTAAATGAAATAAACACTGAAAAACTGGCAAAAACTAACCTAAATTAAAATTAAATTTCAATCATTGGAAAACTAAACTAAAAATAGCCACAAATTAATGTTTCACTTTTCGATACATGGTTTATTATAAAACTGGAAATGATTACAACTTGCTTGAATTCAACCTAAAAACTGCCATGACATAGAAATATTGTGGCACATTGTGGCAACAAATGTAATATTTCTAAACCATACCAGTAAGCATTTTAACTTTGGCAGCTCTAAAATACTAAAATAATAGTAAGAGTAAAATAAAAGCTAAAAAAAAATTTAAACTAAGAATTCATTAAAAAGACTTTCTAAATTAAAACCATTATAACCATGTTTTATTATTTCTTAAAGGGATACACTGCAAAAAATGCTTTTCTTGTTTAGATTTTTTGTCTTGTTTCCAGCCAAAATATCTACAAAATTTTAAATCATTTTTTTGATTTTCTAGACAAGCAAAACTTATTTTCTTGTTGTCAGAAAAAAACAAGTCAGAATTGAGTGAGTTTTGTCTTATAACAAGCAAAATAATCTACCAATGAGATAAACAAAAAATCTTATTTTAAACAGAAAACAAGATTATTTTTCTTACCCTATTGTCAGATTATTTTGCTTGTTTCAAGCAAAAACTTAAAAAACTTAATTTTGACTTGTTTTTTTTTTCTGAAAACAAGACAGTAATTTTTACTTGTCTAGAAAATCCTTCTTGATTTAAGAATTTTTAGATATTTTGCTGGAAACAAGACAAAAAACCTAAGTAAGAAAAGCATTTTTTGCAGTGTAGTTCACCCAAAAATGAAAATTCTGTCATTAATTACTCGCCCATATGTTGTTCCAAACCCATAAGAATTCCATTCATCTTCAGAACACAAATTACCATATTTTTGATGAAATCCAAGAGCTTTCTGACCAATTTCTATTTTAATTATATCCTTGTTAACTTTTTGCGCCTTGAACGTACCAGTTGTGTTGCTGTCTATGGAGAGTCAGAAAGCTCTTGGCTTTCTTAAAAAAATATCTTAATTTGTGTTCTGAAGATGAACAAAAGTCTTGGTGGTTTGGCATGACATAAGGGTGAGTAATTAATGACAGAATTTTAATTTTTGGGTGAACTAACTCTTTAAACACACTAATTCATTTTATGTCATACAATTCTGTTATGTTCAGAAATCTAAGTTCTAACAGTTTTGTTATTACCCAGATTTTCAAGGTTGCCTCATACTTTTGAACCCTCTCTGTACAGTATAAGCAACTAAAATCCCACTGTACCCATCGTACACCATTGAAGCTTGTTGATAAGAACCTTCACACTGAGTCATTAGTATGTCTGTGGTGCTCTGTTTTCATTTTAACTACATCTAGGTGTAGTTCTACTGACCTTTACTGCAAATCCTTCTCTATAACACCAAATGCCATCAATGCCACTTCATTGTTTAAACAGAATACCAAAGAATCGCAATGCGTTCCTCTACCCCATCATTTGGTTTCTCGCTCTCTCTTTCCCTCCTCTGGGACCAGAAAAAGCGATAAGAGAGCAGCGGTCTTTTTGTTTGCAGTGGATTTTTATTTACAGGACATGCATAAGACCAGGATTCAATATCAGTCCTGAGCATGCCTGGAATCCTTATGAGAGCTCAAGCCATCTCCCTTCTGTCATCTCTCTCCTCATCTATCCTCACTTCCCACTATGCACCATTTCTTCAGAGATTGACCCACATCTTCGCAGTGCCACTGTGTAATCACCATGGAGTGAGTGTCAGTCTTCCTGTGATTTACAGTCAGCATTATACACCAAACACACTCAGAGCTTTCAAAATATTCCCTCAGAGATGTTGCATGCATTACTGATCAGAGGGCTTTTTAATCTTATTATCCAGGTCAAGAGGGGGGAGAAATGAGCCGAATCCTGGCCAAATTCAAGAAGAACACACACAAAATGTATGAGGACAGAGTACTGCTTAATTTTAGATAGGCATAGATCAATACTTCATATGAGTGAGCAGGCTTTTGAGAATTTTTTTTCTGCCTTGTTAAATTCCACAAGAAAATGGGTAATGAAAACTAAATAAATATTTAATGAAGCATCTTATTGCTTTGTTGTGAAAACGATATAAACAGAGCGATTTCACAACAATGAAAGTCTATTAGTTTCTGGATTATCAGAAAGCTTTTAAACTGAACATACACTTTTGACAGAATTTTTTATGGATGCATTAAATTGTAAGGGAAAAATGGCCATTCCCTCTGGCTAAAATGCAATTCAAATACAGTTTCCCACAAAACACCTATTGTAATAAAATGTACCTTTTTGGATGCGAATAAAGTCAGTCCTCGTCTTCTATATTGTCAGAAGGTTGCTGCTGATCTGCTGGTGGTTCCCCTCAGAACTGAGACAGATGTCGGTGGGGACACCTGCTTGAGTATAAACCCAGTCCCCTCAACAGCTTTTGGCCCACAGGATCAGACGCCTGCCCCAAAAATAGAGCTCATCCCATCTGCAATTTAGGATCAAATATTTGTGAAGTGTCTTTGTGTTTTCTATTAAATGTTTGATGGAATTTCAAAATGAGAATTCACTTTGTATCCTTACATACCATAAGTATACTGTAATCGATCAGAAAATCCTGGAAATCTAGAGGTGAGAATTAATCAGAATGGTTAATTCACAAGATTAACAACCAGCAGTAAATAGTGGTGAATTCTGCATTAGTCTGGATGAGGAGTTTAAACAAATCCAAGGGGCTTATAGTATCTTACCAATGGTTTATTTTCGGGGTTGTGGGGGGTGGGTGAGGAAGCTTCATTCTCAAGACACCAAGCCATCTGTTTGCTCGTTTCCTGGTGGGTCCATATCTAGACCAGAGTGATTGACTGACAGCTCTGTAATCCAAACCCTCTTGTTCCACTTGTGAGGTCCACATAGAAACCTGTAATTTTCATGAAGATACAGTATCTCATTTAGCTCAGCATAGGGCAAATCAACAAGGATATGCATGGATTTCAACAATTTATGAAAATAGATGGCCACACATTTTAGGGCATATGGAAACAAGAATGTAAAGTATATTAGACTGCCCGATTCCTATTAGATCTTTATGAAGATGTATTGCATTGATGTATTATTTCAAACCATGATAACCTATTAGAATTATACAGATAACATTGCTCGCAATACAGTATGTATTTTCATTCCATGGCAAATACTCACTCTTGATATTTTATTAATGACTGCACAGCAGAAGCCAAATTAAATGTATCCATTTCAATTCTCAGCAATTTGATACTAATTAAAAATGTCCTCGCTGCACTCTCCTCTATGAACTTTATGAAAGTATATGCCCCCCCCCCCCCTCCCCCCTCAATCAACAGACTGGTGCTGTACTGTATGACATATGCAATCCTACAGTATGAACTGAAATGAACCTTTATGAAAAGCATCTGGATGATATACTAGTAGCAACTTGGCCATTGTAAAACATATGCTTACTGTAATTGAGTTTTAATAGACAATTTGATACCAAACATATAAATGTCTATGCACGTGATATTTAGGCTAGTTAGTTATTCAAAAAAAGTTTTTAAGCCCCAGCGTGTTGTTCTTTGATGTCCTGCTCTGGATTCGGATCATATTTAGAGGGCAGCCATTTTGCAATCTGCCACGACAGATGGCGTTTTGTAAAAATAAATAACCTGTCCCCTTCCCTACACATGTTTCGAGACTGATCCAAGAGAAACCGGCCAAATTAAACTCTTGCACAATTTATGATGTCCCCCCCCCCAAGGCGAATGACAATTAAACATGGAGGTCTTGTAGACCCTTTCTGTCATTTCTGTCTGGGATCATCAAGAATTACACAAGAGACAACCCTCTCTTATTATACATAGAAAAATCACATAGTGATTTCTTTGTACTTCAAGTTTGTATTTTACTTTCTTGTCAACACATTCTCACTCCCCAACTTGTCACATATTGACCCTTGGTCAGGGCCCTTTGGAATCACTTTTTGACACACAGGGTGACCAAAGCGTAATTTTTCAAGAGGTAGGGTACTCCGTTGCTTAAAATAAGAAACCTTTGGTGTTTATATGCAGACATGAAGGGCATGAGAATTTTATCATGATTAAATTATATATTAGGCAATAATTTTTAGCCACAATTACATACAGTACACTGCTGTTCAAAAGTTAAGTAAGATTCTTTAAATAAGTTTTTTCTGCTCATCAAGGCTGCGTTTATTGATTAAAAATACAGAGAAAAAAAAAAGAAATATTGTGAAATATTATTGCAATTTAAAATAGTGGTTTTCAATTTTAATATACTTTAAAATAAAATTTATTCCTGTAATACAAACTGAATTTTCAGCATCATTACCCCAGTCTTCAGTGTCAAATGACTCTTCAGAAATCGGTCTAATATGCCGATTTATAATTAATGTTAAAAGAGCTGTGCTGCTTAATATTTTTTTTGAAACCTGTGACACTTTTTTCAGGATTCTTTGATGAATGAAACGTTAAAAAGGACAGCATTTATTTAAAATAGAACACTACTGTTTAAAGTTTGGGGTCAGCACATTTTTCCTTCTTTCTTTGTTTGAAAGAAATTCTATATTACTTTTATTCAGTAAGGATCCAACATTGATCATAAATCAGCATATTAGAATGATTTCTAAAGGACACTGAATACTGGAGTAATAATACGGAAAATTCAGCTTTGCATCAAAGAAATATGTTATATTTTAAAGTATATTAAAATAGAAAACTATTATTTTCAAAATGCACTAATATTTCAAAATTTGACGTTTTTCTGTATTTTTGATCAAAAAAATGGAACTTTGATGAACAAAAGAGACTTCTTTAAAAACATTAAAAATCTTACTGATTCCAAACTTTTGAACGGCAGTGTATATGTTGGCATGTAGTTTTCAATTTAAACACATTTTTGAGCATCTAACCCAACCCTTACCCCTACCTACACCTAACCATTTGTCAATATAAAACACAGGATATAAAACATAGATACAACTACAGTCACAATTAATTCAAAAATGATTATAATTCCAAGTATTCCGAGGCAAAACAATTGATTTGTGAGATGAACAAAACAGAGAACGCCCAGATCCTGTGTGCATTCTGTTTGCAAATTTAAAAATTGCAGCCAGAAAAGCGCTAGTCAGCTTTAGTTGTCCCATTAAGACACTGTATGGTTTGGTATGGCAATAAATACATGTGACTGGACTTTTATTTGTCTTTTACCTGTTTTATATTATTGCGAAGTGGGTAGGGGTGGGGTTAGGTGCTTCAAAATATCTATGACAGTATAAAATATAATAAATGATTTCTATTTTTACAAATGTATGCAAAGAATGAAATGCATCTTGATCTTGATCATAAAGTAAACAACAAAGCAGGGGAGTACCATGCATGTTTAAAAGTGATGCTTAAGGGGTACCCTGAGCATTAAAATGTGACACTGAGGGGTCCTGACAAAGTGTCAATATGTGAGTTGGGAGTGAGAATGTGTTGTTACATGTGTGTTGTTGTGCTGCTACAGCATGGAGCAAACGGTGGCAATGTCATGTGTTTGATTCCCAGGAAACCCTTGGACTGGTGAAATGCATATACCAAATAGATTAGGATAAAAGAGTCAGCAAAATCCATAAACATACAAACATATCAGGTAAATATTGTACTTAGCAAAGCATTCCTCATGAACACAAAAGAAAGGAGAACATGGGAAAAAATATGTTCAGCTTTTCAATTATCTCACCAACATTTACAGAGAGATACATCACTGCCAAAGTTGAAGGAAATATCTATTACACGAGATTCAAAGCGTCTCAGTTTCTCCAGACTATACCCTTGATGTGGGGTAAGAGGCTTTAGTTTATTCTTTGAGTAAACTATCCCAATTTTTTTCAAAAACCATTCTGAAACAAACGTCCATCAGCAGATCAAAGCTTTCCGTGAGCAACGCAACAATGTTTTACCATTAGTCAAACAAATACAAAGCCTAGGGATCATATTCCTTGTTTTAACTTACTTCTGAATAGCATATCAACCATGAAAACTCTCCAAATGAACAGGTTTTCTTTCAAAGCCGAATTTTAGCCATGGGCAAAGGTAACCTCATAATAGTCTTGATTCTTTCTTGCTTTCATTACCAGCAATTACATGACGGTAACATTCCATTATGTATTTGTTTTCCAATCCCCTGTATCAGCACTAAAATCAAGTCTATCTATTTACTCAAAGCCTTGCCAGCCTATCTTGACTCTGAGGAGTAACACAGAATTCTAATAAACTGCTATCACTGAACCACAGGGGAAGGTTCTTATCTGAAGGGGCCCAGCTTGTATTACCGTCAAGGGTTAGTTTTTTCCACCCTGTGAAAAAGGACCATATTTCTGTCTTTGTTCAAATGCACCCATCCAAAACTCATAAAGCATCTCTCCTCTGGCCAGTGCATGCCATTTTTCTTATCCTTTCTGAGATTTTATACTTGGTTGCCAAGGGAACTGAGGACACAAGCTCTAGAGGTTTTAGACGTCTGTAGGATATGAGCTTAAAGCAGGCAAACGCACATGTGCCCACAGTCCTTTAGCTTATTTATGGCAATAAGGCCAAATTTTGCACCTGTATAGACACGAGACGGCCGCAAACCGGAGATGAAATTAGGTCAAATTGGTCTGAATAGAAGCCCGTGCTCTATAATGTTGGACAGAATGTCAGCGCGATATGGAAAAATCAGGAGTGACAGCTGCAATGAGCAGGGCCTATCTCCCAAACTCATGAAAATGAATGAGCCGCTGAAATGTGTTTATCTGGAGACTAGGGTAGACTAAACTGATTGAGGATCATTAAGGCCTGAGAGCGGATAGACAGGAGGAGATTCACACTATAGTCCACCGGGAATCATATTCCTGGCTTCTCTCACCCTTAATTGTCCCGTTGTAATCACAGCATGAAAGGAAATTCAATCCTGTTCAATTTCAGCTTTTCATTGAGAAATGTCATTAAATGAATGTGCAACAGAGGGCAGCCAGGTCTAATTCAAAATTAGCAGTAACATTTTGTCTCACAGAATTGTTTTCGTTGATTCAAATTAAGGCCACTGCATCTTTTTTTCTGATTCACCCTAAGTCAGTTAGGTCCTCCATTCATGGAAGTGTATTAGATTATCAGTGTTCTATTGTTCATGAGTTTTTAATCACTTTTCCTGCTGAGGTCATATTTCATTTAGACATCTCTAAACATATTTATAGGCAAATGTTTTTGAATATGACCCACTAACACAAGGTTATAATCACTGTGTTCAAGTTTATTGCTTATAATACTGACTGATACTACTTAAATTAACATATAATTATAAGAAATAAATGTTGGTTTAGTCATTTGTTTTGACCTTTCTTTAGGAACGCACCGAATGTTCGGCAACCAAAATAAGCAAAAAGGCAGAATAAATTATACACTAATACAGCAAACATGTTGGCATTGTGGAAACATTTATAACTGTCCAAGAGACGTAAAAATCATTACAAGCACAGACAGTGAGACACTGTCTAGAACCGCATTGCATATCAAAGGGGTGGTTGTGGCTGGTTACCGAATGATGACTGATATTGCGAAATGGCCTTAAACCATTAGTAAATAAACTACAGAATGTTATGTTGTCTAATACACGCACAAATTGTATGTATTCTGACAGCGCTGCACAAGCTCATTAGCCATGAGGGGAAAAAAAATGAAAAAAAAAGTGTTTGGTATTCGGCCTTCGGCCCAGTGTTTAATTTTGTACGGCTTCGACCAAGAATTTTCATTCCAGTGCATCGCTAACTTTTCTATCTATCTAATGTTTTTGAAAGAAGTAACTTAAAGGGATAGTTCACCCAAAAATGAAAATTCTGTCACTAATTACTCACCCTCATGTTGTTCCAAACGCATCAGATCTTCAAAACACAACTATAAAAAAGATATTTTTGATGAAATACAAGAGCTTTCTGACCCTGCATAGACAGCAAGGTAGTAGAAAGGTAGTAAGGACATTGTTAAAATAGTTCATGTGACATCAGTGGTTCAATCCTAATGTTACGAAGCTACAAGAACACGTTTTGTGCGCAAAAAAAAAAAAAAACAAACAAAAAAAAAACACCAACTTTGTTTAATTTTTTCTCTTCTGTGTCAGTTTTCACTGTGCGTTCATCAAAAATATCTTAATTTGTGTTCCAAAGATGAACAAAGGTTTTACTGATTTGTAATGACACAAGGATGAGTACGTAATGACAGAATTAAAATTTTTGCGTGAACTATCCCTTTAAGGTTTCATTTATTTGCTGAAAAATACAGTAAAACAGTATTTTTTAATATTACAATTAAAACAGTTTTCTGTTTATTTTTGTTATGTAATTTGTTCATGTGATGATTAAAGGGCAATCAATCAAAATGAAAATTCTGTCGTTAATTACTTACCCTCCACCGTTGTCTTCAGAACACAAATTAGGATATTTTTGATGAAATCGAAGAGCTTTCTGACCCTCCATAGACAGCAAGGGTAATACCACGTTCCATGCCCAGAGAGGTACCAATCAGCGGTTCAATCCTAATGTTACGAAGCTACAAGAACACGTTTTGTGTGCAAAAAAAAAAAAAAAAAAAAAAAAAACACCAACTTTGTAATTTTTTTTTCTCTTCTGTGTCAGTTTTCACTGTGCATTCATCAAAAATCATCAAAAATATCTTAATTGGTGTTCCAAAGATGAACAAAGGTTTTACTGATTTGTAATGACACAAGGATGAGTACGTAATGACAGAATTAAAATTTTTGCGTGAACTATCCCTTTAAGGTTTCATTTATTTGCTGAACAATACAGTAAAACAGTATTTTTAAATATTACAATTAAAACAGTTTTCTGTTTATTTTGTTATGTAATTTGTTCATGTGATGATTAAAGGGTAATCAATCAAAATGAAAATTCTGTCATTAATTACTTACCCTCCACCGTTGTCTTCAGAACACAAATTAGGATATTTTTTGATGAAATCGAAGAGCTTTCTGACCCTCCATGGACATCAAGGGTAATACCACGTTCAATGCCCAGAGAGGTACCAAGATTATCGACAAAATAGTCAATGTGACATCAGTGGTTCAATCGTAATTTTATGAAGCTACGAAAATACTTTTTGTGCGCAAAGAAAACAAAAATAACAACTTGAAGGGAGGACTGAAGGAGTGACTGCGCCACGACACTACTCCAAAATGGCGCTAGGCTGATGCAGAGGGGAAAAATTGGTACATAAAGTTGTTATTTTTGTTTTCTTTGCACACAAAAAGTATTCTCGCAACTTCATACAATTATGATTGAACCACTGATTTCACACAGACTATTTTGTTGATGTTTTTGGTACCCTTGCTGTCTATGCAGCATCAGAAATCTCTTGGATTTCATCTAAAATATCTTAATTTGTGTTCCAAAGACAAACAAAAGTCTTACGGGTTTGGAACAACATTAGTGTGACTAATTTAATTTCCAGCAGTCATTACATCAGTCTTCAGTGTCACATGATCCTTCAGAAATCATTATACACTTCTTTAGTGTTTAGGAAAGAGTTCTTTTTATAATGAATGTTGAAATCAGTTGTGCTGCTTAATATTTGCAGAAACTGTCGTAATTTTTGTTTTCAGAATTCTTTGATGAACAGAAAGTTTGAATCTTGTCACTGCAACGTTGCAAATGTCTTTACCGTCAATTTTTGATTAATGAAATGCATCCCAACGGAATAATGGAATGGAAGTGAGGTGAGGCCAAGTATGGTGACCCCTACTAGGAATTTGTGCTCTGCATTTAACCCATCCAAGTGCACACACACAGTAGTGAACACACACACACCGTGAACACACACCCAGAGCAGTGGGCAGCCATTGCTGCGGCGCCCGGGGAGCAGTTGGGGGATCGGTGCCTTGCTCAAGGGACTCACCTCAGCCGTGGTATTGAGGGTGGAGAGAGTGCTGTACATTCACTCCCCCCACCTACAATCCCTGCCGGACCTGAGAATCGAACCTGCAACCTTTGGATTACAAGTCCAACTCTCTAACCATTAGGCCACGGCTGCCCCCGTAAATAAAAGTAGGACTTTGTGTTACAATAAAATATTGAGGGAGTTTCTGTCTTTCAGTTTCTTGCTTTGTTGCTATGGCATCCACTGTGCAATAACAATTCCATCTGTGTACTTTTCCTCCCCTTCATCTTTCAACAAGTCATACCCAGTAGCCAGTGCAGAGACTCTCCTGAGCTGAAGGGAAATAGTCATTAAACAAACACACGCACACACAAACACATGAATGAACCTCTCTAGCCTCCTTTCTGGTTTTGAGAAGATTTCAATCCATTGAATGAAAAAAGTGTTATTTGGTTATTAAGATTATGATTGCGAGCAAATTACTTTTAAATGCAGTTGTGACAGAAAATGGCATTGTTTACTTTGCAATTAGTCAGTCCATTTCCACCAGTTAAACCCATTAAGGCCCATTTTGGCAGATCACATTCATATTCATAGCATGATTAGGATTTCACTGAGAATGTGGTCATCTAAAATGAGGTAAACTACATTTACACATACATTTTGTGACATACCTATAGTGATATTTTATGTTGCATATTTTCTCATCCGAATTGTTGAACTGAGGCAGCACTGACTCTCTCACCTCCTCAGAGATAAAAAAAAAAAAAAAGTATATACAGGTAGATGATGACATGAACTAGACAAAGTCTTCTGCTCACAGTTCTTCACAACAGCATCTGTGAAATCTCAGGAAGCACATCAGTAGATATCATCAGAACTCAAGGGGCACCATCTGTTATGAAAGATATTGCGTACTTGGGCAATACTGCCTATGTTGCCAAAAATAAGAAATAGTTTCCACAGTTTCCACAGCATTGATAAATGTCAGTTCTGACCGACATCATGTGTCTACACAGCCATCACACATCTTATTTAGGGCCTATCAGCCAATATGATGGCTAAATGACTATGAAGACACCGTTTGAGCAATTGTATGTGATTTCTTTCACTTAGGGGAGTATCTATAAAATGAGTATGAATTATCCACTGACATCTTTCCGATTTTTTTGCACTACATTTTTGAGGTAATCTGGTTTCCTCATCAGCGTACAAGCTCGCAGCGCTGTCAAGAACACGCTACAAGAACATCCCTCAGTGAACTCTGCAGACCTGGAGGAAGTACCCTTTCCCTGGGGAGACCTCCTGAAATTTCCTTTTAGAGATCAAGCTGAATAAAACTCCCTCTGGCTCTTCTGCTCAAAGAAAATCCCTAAAGCGTTTCCCATATATGCTTTGTGGATGCAAATGTTATAATACATTTCTTAGTAGAAACATTTTAAACCACAAGCCTCACTCCTCTATTTAGTGGCATTATGTAACAAACTGATTTGAAACTAGTTTGCATTTCAGTGTTCATGTTATTGGATAATTACTGATTGAGAGAATCACTGATTATTGAAGTATTCTGAACACTAATGACAACAATGTGTTATTATTTAGCATTACTGAGGACAAAAACAGAAAATACTTATAGAAAATCTGACGTTAATTGTATTAAACTATGTCAACCTGAATAATGCAAAATTTAAACAAATTATCTCATTGTCATCTCATACATTTGAATACACAGTGTAACGATGGTATCATAATAGTTCTAGGAATAATATTGTGAAAAGTAAATTGAAAAAAAAAAAAAAAAAAAAATTTGGAAACCGCTACATAATCTGTCCAAAAGTTTTGGACAAACATTCAAATCGCTTTTTCTGATGCATTGCTTTTACTTTGGCAATAATTCCCAGTCAAAGTTTTCCATAAATTTCAGATCCTAAAAATGTCCAAGCATAACACACACTTAAATGATCATTTGCTCTGATGAAACACTGCAATCCATCTTACTTTAGTGTTTTGCTGCCTCGCCGAGAGCTTGTGGTGCTTTGGTGGATAGCTGGGCTCAATAGAGCCACTGTGTACACGTGGAAACTGGAGCTCCCGAGAGATCAGCCCCTCCACTTTCAGCTCCTGATTGCCCTTTAAGACCCTCTGGAGAGTGCAGCTCACCTCACGCCTCACAGTCCACACAGATTTTATCATCCTCTGACTCTGGACCCAGTCAGTCACCTCAGAGAAACAGAGCCAGTTCACAATGGGCTATCAATTACCACAAACACCTTTGAACTCAGGCTTTCTATCATATGTCAGCTATCTTACAGTAATTAGTGCTGGGAAACTCTGACTCCTTTTCGGCTATCAGTGTTTAGCCATTTATAACCTCAATACAATTTGTACTTAAAATATCCAGTACTAAAAGTCTAAATGCTGGAATACACCACACGACTTTTGACCAGATGTTTGCACTAATTTACAGTCTGAATATTGGAGCCAGTCTGTGGATTTTGGGCAGTTGGAGTTAAAAGATTTAGCAGAAAATCACGTTTCCATGTGAGGCATGTATATGGTGCATAGTCTTTTAAAATCTGTTTAGATTTTAAAAGTTTTGTAGAATACTCCAGCCCTAAATCTCTCAGCTGTAAAATGATCTTTTATTTTATACTGCGATTGATAAAAACGGGGAAATGTGCTTACAGTAATAAACTTACAATGGAAGCCTAGCAGACAAGTGTGCTTAAAGGTATAGTTCACCCAAAAAATAAAAATCCTGTCATTAATTACTTACCCTCATGTCGTACCAAACCGGTAAGACCTTTATTCATCTTTGGAGCACAAATTAAGATATTTTTGATTAAATCTGAAAGCTTTCTGACCTTGCATAGACAGCAACACAACTGACACGTGTAAGGCCCAAAAAGGTAGTAAGGACATCAATAAAATAGTCCATGCGACATCAGTGGTTTAACTGTAATTTTCTCTAGATTTCTCTTCATCCAGGTTTTACGTCAGAACGCTGGCCTCTGTGTCAAAGTGTTCTTACCACTGATGTCACATGGATTATTTTATCAATGTCCTTACTACCTTTCTGTGCCTTGAACATGTCAGTTGCATTGCTGTCTATGCAGGTTCAGAAAGCTTTCAGATTTCATCAAAAATATCTTAATTTGTGTTCAAATTTCTTACAGGTTTGGAATGATATGAGGGTGAGTATAGTTTTCATTTTGGGGGGAACTATTTACTTTAAAGGGCAAAATATCCTCAGATAAAAACTTTATAAAATAAATAAATAAAAACAGTCACCTCAATCAAGTGGAACGTTTTTTTAGGTGGAGGTACGTACTTCTGGTTATGTTGCTGCTGATGTATATTCCAGAGGCTATATATTTATGCAACACTCCTTCTATGTCCCTTCCTGGTATCTGTGTGCGAAACCGAAGCAAAAAAGAGATGGGTAAGCAATACTTATACACTAGCCTCATGCTCTACACATTTAAGTCTTATGGTCAACTTCAAAACAGAATAACTGTTGTTTTTATTGTTGTTTATTCAAAGTGCTGTCCACATATACAGTACCTGGATTAAAGGGCTACAATAAGCTGAAAATAATTGCTGGAAGTAATCAAAAGCATGACATAGATGTGGTACAAACATCTCAAGCTGGGAAAAAAAAAAAAAAACTTTTTAAATCAAACAAGCTTAACTCGTAAGCTCAACTCAGACTCAATTTAAACCATATATGCAAAAACAGTTCAACTGGCTCTAAAAAAACAATTTATTTGCAAATCACCTACCTCTATAAAACAATCTCCAAGATATCAAACACATTTCAAGTGTTCACATGATCATATAAATGTATGAAACAGATGTGAAAAACTACAGAAAAGTTCAGCTTGCTATCCATAATGGAGGGGATGATGCATCTGACAATTTAAGCTCACTTCCTCTCCCATCAAAAGACGTGACTGTCGAGGTGAATGAGGCATGAGGCTGGAAGAATTGACAATGTGAATGAGCTAAGCAGCTGTCTGTATACTGTCACACCCCCGGACTTTCTTGTTGGTTTTTCCCATTTTCCCCCGCAGTTCTGAGTGTTTTTGGTTTCTCCCTTATTGTCTGCACCTGTGTTTGTAATTAGTCTGTCTATTTAAGGTGTGTGTTTTCCCAGTACTCTTGTTGGTCTTTAATGTTATATGGATGTCTTACCCTGCTGTTCCTGTGTCTGCTTGTATTCCGTTGGATTTATTAAATATTCGTCTTTTACTACGTCGTTGTTCGTGTGTTCCTGCCTACATCGTGACATATACCACCATCTTTACTGATTTGTGAGTTCAAATGTCTTTTAAAAGTTTTCTTTTCAGAAGATGTATTTTTTTGGGGGGCAGCCTGAAATCTCCTATACATAATTTTAGACATTAATACTTTTATGACCAACAACATAACAAAAGGATAACAATAAACTGAATATTGGATTCACAGAAATTTTCATTAAAATGTTAACTAGCAGCTGCTACAGGGGAATCTAGAGAAAGGTCCTTTAATTATTGGAAGACGTTATGTGTTCAAAGATCTTTTTTATATGGTGTTGAGTAAAAGTACTCATCCAATAAACCAATACACATGTTCATCCTGTGGAGTGCAATCCTCTCTAGGGTCAAACAGATCAAATCTTTTAAATATGCTGGGCTTTTAAGTTTACTCTGCTGTTAGTACAGAGATAACATTTAACATGCAGCCAACGAACAGATACGAAAACCATCTCAAATGGGCTTTCTAACTCTGCAAGGGTTCTTTTTGCATAATGGTCAATAAAGATAATTACACCACATCTGCTTCAGATAAATGTTTGCAGCTTCTGTTATCAACGGCCATACTGTGCTTGGGAAAGATTTTTAATTATTGGGAAATGTTATGGCTCTTGCACTGACATGGCTCTTGTTAAAAGATGGAAAAGGAAGTGAGTTTAAGTGCTTAAATTCTCAAAGATGTGTGCTTCCAAAACAGATCAAAGGTCAAAGGATACTCAAACCAGATGGTGTTTCTCAAACTTCCCAGGTAGAAAAGCATAGCTGCCTCTGTCTGAAGTCCAATTAGAGTCCTTGGGTCTTCGGGTTCATGAAAGTACATTTCTGGACTTTTGGATATTCTCTGAAAAGTATAAAATGGAAATACTAAACTATACTCCTTCGAAACGAGCTGAATATAGCAAATACTGCTGTTAAAACATTAATAATTTCCCTTTTGGTGCAAATATAGCATGTGTTAGAATCATTTTATGCACAAATGAGATGACATTGTGATCTATGATCCTGAAAGACATCCTGGAATTAGGAGTGATTAAAATTAAATGGAGGTCTACTACATATAATTATAAATGTATTATAAATGTTTTATTACATTTATAGAGTAAATAGGAGACATTTTAAACAAAAGGGCACTTTAAATCGTTGATTTTCTGAAAAAGAAAAAGTCTGCATCTTACAGTGATTTATTCATTAGGGTAACTGAACCAAGGTATTCGAGTCCTGGCACAAGAAAGTGAACTCCAGAAATGAATGCAACAAACTAACCGGTCCATAATTGGGCAGAGGTACTTCAAGTGAAAATCATCCCTAAGCACACGCACAGCTGGACCTCTCAGAAATCTTCTCACTCCAGGCGTGACTCCTACGTGAGTGCGCTGCAGAGCCTGTAAGAATAGAGGCCGGATCGAGGCGTTCCTGCGTAATTATGAATTGAACTAGCCGTGGGGAATGACCCAGTTTCATTGTAATTGCCAGCAACATTCTGCGTGTCCATGGGTGACATCTCTTCCCTGTCAACCCACATCTCTAACAGCTCAACAAAAATTCTCTATAATTGTTTGTTCTGGGTTGGAGGATTTTTCCAAATGTGAAGACTCATGGGCAAATAAGTGACAGAACCAAAACACAAGCAACCAAGCACAAGTCGCGTGTCTAAGGACCATCACGGTTGAGATCATCATTAAAGTCCTCCTCCAGTGTACAGTAAATTAAACATATGCTATTGATTGAGTGAACACTGATTTCAATGAAAGCTGAAGACAGATTAATGATATCAGTGTGCAGGAGAGCCAAACAGTGAGCAAATTCAGTGCAGGTTGTAGTGCAGAGCATATGGACACTTTCACACTCATGACGGTGGGAGATTGAGTTTAGGCTGGAAGTGGCAAATCAATCCTGTCTTTTTGAATCCAAGTCAACTAATCCATTAAAGCTGATAACAAAATGTCAGATGTATTGCTTAGACATAATGTGAAGTATATTGTAGTGGTATTTCACAAGTATCTGAAAAAAACAAGATCTCCAACCTCAGGACAATAATCTCTTCATCAGTCCTTACAATCCTTCAACAGTTCAACAGCATTGTACTGTACATATTCCAACCTGATCTAATGACGAAAACGTACCTGTGGGAACTTTTTTGCAAAAGGCAAAATACATACCATCATGTACGTTTCGTGACATTTTAGATGTGAAATGTGGTGCTAAAATAGTGTGTAGAAATGTCTGTTGAGTGGCGCTATAACTCCAATGCTCCCTGATGTTTTAAAATGACGTACCATTTACACTACATCTAAACCTACCTGATAGTATGAACAAAAGTGAATTTGACGTAAAAACGCAATTGTAAGCATGCCGTTTTAACTTGTTTTTTTTTTTTATCTCTTATCTTTCAGCTTTTTCATCGTGAGGCATGTTTTTTTTCACAGGATTCGTACCTAAGGATTCTGCATCCTAGGTCCAATTTCATGCCGACTAAGGTACCGAGCAACCTTGAAAAATTATTTGATCCCCTGCTTATTTTCTATGTTTGCCCACTGACAAAGAAATGATCAGTCTATAATTTTAATGGTAGGTATATTTGAACAGTGAGAGACAGAATAACAACAAAAAATGCAAAACATGACTTTGTACTTGGTGGCTAAACCCTTCTTGGCAATTACAAAGGTCAGACATTTCTTGTAGTTGGCCACCAGGTTTGCACACATCTCAGGAGGGATTTTGTCCCACTTCTCTTTGCAGATCCTCTCCAAGTCATTAAGGTTTCAAAGCTGACGTTTGGCAACTCGAACCTTCAGCTCCCTCCACAAATTTTCTATTGGATTAAGGTCTGGAGACTGGCTTGGTCACTCCCGGACCTTAATGTGCTTCTTCTTGAGACACTCCTTTGTTGCCTTGGCCATGTGTTTTGGGTCATTTTCATGCTGGAATACCCATCCATTTTCAATGCCCTGGGTGAGAGAAAGAGGTTCTCATTGAAGATTTGACGGTATATGGGCCCATCCATCGTCCCTTTAATGCGGTACAGTTGTCCTGTCCCCTTAGCAGAAAAACACCCCCAAATCATAATGTTTTCACCTCCATGTTTGACGGTGGGGATGGTGTTCTTGGGATCATATGCACCATTCCTCCAAAAACGTGCGAGTTGACTTGATGCCAAAGATGATTTTGGTCTCATCTGACCACAACACTTTCACCCAGTTCTTCTCTGAATCATTCAGATGTTCGTTGGCAAACGTCAGAAAGACCTGTACATGTACTTTCTTGAGCAGGGGGACCTTGCGGGTGCTGCAGGATTTCAATCCTTCAAGGCATAGTGTGTAACCAATTGTTTTCTTGGTGACTATGGTCCCAGCTGCCTTGAGATCATTGACAAGATCCTCCCGTACTGTATAGTTCTGGGCTGATTCCTCACCGTTCTCATGATCACTGAAACTCCACGAGGTGAGATCTTGCATGGAGCCCTAGACCGAGGGAGAATTTTATTTTGTCTTTCTTCCATTTGCGAATAATCGCACCGACTGTTGTCACCTTCTCACCAAGCAGCTTGGCAACGGCCTTGTAGCCCATTCCAGCCTTGTATATGTCTACAATCTTGTCCCTGACATCCTTGCACAGCTCTTTGGCCTTGATCTTTGTGGAGAGTTTGGAATCTGATTGATTGATTGCTTCTGTGGACAGGTGTCTTTTATACAGGTAACAAGCTGAGATAAGGAGCAATCCCTTTAAGACAGTGCTCCTAATCTCAGCTCGTTACCTGTATAAAAGACACCTGGGAGCCAGAAATCTTGCTGATTGATAGGGGATCAAATACTTATTTCACTCATTAAAATGCAAATCAATTTATAACTTTTTTGAAATATGGTTTTCTGGATTTTTTTGTTGTTATTCTGTGTCTCACTGTTAAAATAAACCTACCATAAAAAATATAGACTGATCATTTCTTTATCAGTGGGTAAACGTACAAAATTAGCGGGGATCAAATAATTTTTTCCCTCACTGTACGTCTGGAAAGCGAAACATATGGAGCTGTAATCATAACGGTGTATGAAAACTACAATTGCTCACTGTTTTACTGCCTCTAGTGTTCATTTCTGTTGGAAACTGCAGTGATATGTACTTATTTCGTCTTGCGAAAATGTTTCCATAGGTACGCTTTCGTTATGAGATCAGGTAGCCATAATCACTTTAGCATTGAAAAGGAACTGTAAACAGTAGTGTTCACTGGAAAAGAAAAACATTTCCACTAAATGCATTACACGCCATAGAAATTAAAATTAAAACAAGACTACAAATGACTCACTTATATAGAAGAATCCTGTTACATTTAGGTCAATACTCTGATAATTAGAACCAGGTTTCCCTTACTTTGTTTGTCTGTCTTTCTCCTCTGGTTTTAGCTAATGTAATTAGCATCTGTCACTGTCAGTATTCTGAAGATCATGCTGCTCTGCTATAACAGTCATGGCATTCATGATTACAGTAATATGGTTCAAACGTGTGCATACGGGGAGAGTTGTAGTCCGAAAAATGATTAGGACTCAAATGAGCTACACTGCCTAATTAATAGCTCACTCAAAAATAAAAATATTTATGTACTGTTGTTAGAAACCCATCTAATTCTTTTTGGGAACACAATGAACTGGGACCGGTTTCTCATACAAAGTTATCATATGGCTTCAGAAGCCTTGGAATATAGCACACAAGTCCAGCTGGCTATTTTAATGATACTTTATGGTTTTTTGCCACTTCAAAAGTATAATGAGCCACAACATTCAAAAAAAAAAAAAAAAAAAAAATCTCCTTTAGTGCTCCTCAGAAAAAAGTCATATGGTTAAGAATGTATTGAGGGTGAATAAATAATTTTTTGATTAACTATTATTTAAACTCTTCAAAAGGAGTTCAAAAGGGAACCCTGAGTAATAAGACTTGTATGACTTAATATAATGTAAATTATGTTTCTAAATAAAAAAATATGTAGAAAATCACATTGTTTCATACATATTTTAGACTACTGAGTGCACCATTATTTAAATTTTATAAGCTTTTTCAGTAGCTTTGGTCGATAAATGTTTGGTTTGATAAATGTAAAGTTCAAAAGAACAGCATTTATTTTAGTAAAATGAAAGTATGTAGTGTTACATTAAATCAGTTAAATGCATTCTTACTAAATAATAGTATTTCATTAAAAATATTATGCTTTTAAATGGTATTCTTATACCTTCTTTATTCATCCAATAACTACAGTAGCTAACTGCCGATTTCCTGCCATCTCTCTCAATTACTAAAGTGATTTTTGGCTTCTGTTTCTGACGGATAGGTTTTGCTTCTATTCTAGACATCATTCTGAGATACCGACTATTGCCTTATATTCTGCAAAACGAGCCTTTGTGTATGTTGCCAGGATGCCAAGAGAAAAGACATCCTCTGTCACTGAATTTCAAAGCAAGCTGAAACATTGTGTTAGTGAACTAAGTATCCAAACATTGTTACATAACTGGCAATAAAAAGTGAGAGAAAGTAAGAATGCTTCCTGCATTCATGTTCATAAACCATATAAGCAAAAACACACATAAACAGAGCAAACACTGTGGGCTTGTCTTGCGAACTGGATCAGAAGGCCAGGTGATTTATTCTCAGCTGCTCTTTTGGTTTTAATCACAAGAGCAGAGCACTACTGGAATGTGTCCCAATCACCAGCAGCAGAAAACTGCAGGAAACACAGCTGTCTCTTTCTGTCTCTGGAGTTTTTACGACTTCTGTTGCTCCTTACTCATAGTCTGTTCATTCATTCGCTCATAGAGTAAGTTCGTTCTAAAGTAAACTGTCTGCGGAAAAAGAGCTCATACCACAGAAAAACTGACTCATCGAAAAAGCACTGGCACCATCCATTTGAAACCATCGGACACTTGAGAAAGTCTTGATACAGTGGCGCACGGACAATAGTGGTCTGTTCCAGGCGGCTGGGCTCCCCTCCTCAAACTTTGTCTGAGGTCAGGGCTTCCCCGGTGACATCACTGCTCAGCTGATTTTAAGCACCCGGTTTTCATTATTTCATTGGAGACACAAAGACGTCCTCACAGGCTCTCCATTCACATTTGGCGGACGAACTTGAGACTGAATTTAAATCCAAGTCACAAAAGGACTGGGAATAGGAAGTCTGATTCAGAATTTCAATTTCCATGAATGGTTTTAAACAACAATTTCTTCTTTCAAATTTCAGAACATCACATTAGCAGTAGAGTGTTTGAACAAATAAGAAATCCTCCATGTAATTGTATCCACTATTACATTAAACGATTATCCACAATACATTAAACATTAATTTTATCCCACGGCCCATGTCCTGTGGCCAGCATGCTAATCTAATGCTAACAGTATTTGGGATTTTGGAAATATTGGAAGCATAACAATAACGTGACCCAGCTGGAGTGTTCCTGCTCCAGATTTGAGAGCTTTTAAAAGCTCAGGCCTGGAGCCATAGACTGCTGTCAGAAATAAAGAGACAGGAAGACAGACAGAGGAAAAGAAACAAAGGAGTATGTTGTATAGGAATGATTCGTTTTGTAATGAAAGAGAGCACTGCAAAAGTTAATCGATACTACCAGTGTGGACTACTGCTGAAAACCCATCCTCATGGTAGACTGAGTCTAATGATGTCTCCAGTGGATTCTCAGTACACTGAAGCAAAATATTACCTCTGACTCAGACAGAATTTGATTTGCCATCAAAAAAGTGACATATGTGTGATTTTTTATGAAAATTACATTTTTTGTACATTTTTGTATGCTGAAACATTCACACATTGACAGAGTTTAAAAAGTATGTGCATTTTTTTTAAGTAAAATTCTAACTTTATGAATTGAAATTACATAATCAAGAACTACACTACTTTTTATGTAATTAGTTTTACATTGCTACAAAAATGTCTTTTAAATAAATGCTGTTCATTTGAACTTTAGCTACAATAAAGAATTTTGGGGGAAAAAAGTAACATGGCTTCCACAAAAGTATTAAAGGAGTAGTTCACTTTCAGAACAAGAATGTACAGATAATGTACTCACCTGCTTGTCATCTAAGATGTTCATGTCTTTCATTCTTCAGTCGTAAAGAAATGGTGTTTTTTGAGGAAAACATTTCAGGATTGCTCTCCATATAATGGACTTCTATGGTGCCCCCGAGTTTGAACTTCCAAAATGCAGTTTAAATGCAGCTTCAAAGGGCTCTAAATGATCCCAGCCAAGAAGGAAGGGTCTTATCTAGCGAAATGATCGGTTATTTCAAAAAACATTTACAGCTTATATACTTTTTAATCTCAAACGCTCGTCTTGCCGAGCTAGACAAGACGAGAATTTGAGGTTAAAAAGTATATAAATTGTAATTTTTTTCTTAGAAAATAACCCATAATTTTGCTAGATAAGATCCTTTTTCCTCGGCTATGATCGTTTAGAGCCCTTTGAAGCTGCTTTTTGGAAGTTCAAACTCAGGCGCACCATAGGAGTCCATATATTATATAGAGAGAAATCATGAAATGTTTTCCTCAAAAAACACCATTTCTTTACGACTGAAGAAAGAAAGACATGAACATCTTGGATGACAAGGGGGTGAGTACATTATCTGTAAATTTTTGTTCTGAAAGTGAACTACTCCTTTAAGCAGCACAACCATTTTCAACATTTATAAGAGATGTTACTTGAGCATAAGATGAGCAATTATTTCTGGAAGATCATGTGACACATGTGACTGGAAAATGGTTTGAAAGCTCTTGGATTTCATCAAAAATATCCTAATTTGTGTTCCGAAGATGAACGAAGGTTTTACGGGTTCGGAACGACATGAGGATGAGTAATTAAAACACATTTTAGATGCTGTTAGTATGCTAATAAGGTACATTTTTGTGTCTATATAAAGAAAATGTGTGAAGATGTATGTGTGCTAGAACTGTAGTTTACATACCTGCAAATACTAATGAGTTCACATAGATATGCGTCTTATCTTCTTGTGTCCTCTCATAAAGACATAATTTCAATGTCTGCAAGGCAAAGATATACTGTCACGATGCAACCAATATGTACTGTCCTTCTATAGAAACGAAAGAATAGAAAACACGCTGTTATCCATCATCTTTAAGAATAAAGTTACAAATCATCAAGGAAATTACTTCTGGACGAGTAACAAAAATACTGTTGGCTGATGTGCTTATATGTGATTTGCATTCAAGCTGCTGTAGCTTTGGGCTCGAACAGTATAACGACATCTGGAAATGATCGGGTTGCAAAAAGTTAAGGGGTAAATGGACAATAATTTCACCAGCTTAACTTTATCCGGGTACACAGCAGACAGACGGAAAATGATGCAGTTCACCTACATTTCTCACGTTTTGGACACAATGTCGACTATGTGATAATGGTGTTGAATCCTCTTATATTACAAACATATGGTTTAATCACTTCAGTCAGTCCATCTAAGCTATATCTGTATTTAAATATTTAGCCAGCAGTTTTTCCCAGTGGTCTGGCAGCTCAAACTGGCTCAGGAAGCTGTTAACCTGTGAAAGAGATATCTTTATGCACTTTCAAAAGACACTTGGGGACTGAAAGAGAAATGGAGACCTGTGACCTTCCTCACTGTTTATTTTTCCTCTTGGGGTCAATCCTACGTAAAACAAGGGCATTTTCTACCACAGGTCAGTGCGCATGGCACCAATTAAGAGTTCAACAAGATGTCTACAAACATTAGATTGTGCATTGTGAATAAGCAAACCAGACATGCCTGAGTTTTAAAACTACATGGAGACAAGGCGAAATACTTGATTTGATTTACATAACTTTAAAAGAATATTCCAGATTCAATACAAGCCAACAGATCTTGTGTCATAATGATGTTAGTGTAGAGGAAAAAAGCTTACTAAACTTTTTGGCTCTAGTAATTCACGTTTTACATTAGAATTACAAAGTGCTTTTTATGAAATCTTAAGCTTCAGTTTTTTGCTTTTAAATACAAAAATGGCCATATTTACTTCCACATAAGTGCCTCACTGTAACATCAATTTTAGCTTTATCATCATTATTATTCAATTAGTATTATGCCACAAACGCTATTTGAGATGACTGGGCTTGGCTTGAGTGTTTCTTCAATGCTGTGTCTGAGTAAAAGTAAAGCAAAATTGACTTGCAAACAAACTCTAACACTAATAGTCTTGAACGAAGGAGTCATATACATAGCAAACAGTACATCTTTGTTTTCCCTCTGAGGTCATGACCTCCTTTGGCTTGCCAGAAGGTTTGCAGACATTTCACAGGCTAGGTGAACCCCTGCGATTTTATGTATGTTTATACAAAGCATTGTGCCATGCTACAGGGTTTTACTGAGACCTTTAGTCATCCATCAATGTCTCTCCTGACTTCCTCTGTCTGTAGGCCACCATTTCATTCATTATGCACTTGTTTCTCAAACACTTACAAAGTCCTAGAGTATTAACTTTTTGTTTTATTGCATTGACCAGCTTATTTTGAGATGATTGATAGCAACATCCCAAGGTTTCAGGTTCAGGATGAAGAAAAACAAATGTTTCACACAAAAACTGTTTCCTCACACAAGTCCCACAAGGCTTCAAGACAGAGGGAAATTGACTTGAGCTGTCCTCTATGAAAACCATTTCTTCTCAGAGTAACTGAAACAAAATTTAGTGCCGGAGCATTCACAGCTTTGGGCCTGTGAAATCCCCAATCTATTACCGCATCCAGCAGAGGGGCAAAATGAGTTCACCATGTTGTATAGGTGTCTAGGCCTCTACTCAACTTCTTTTTCTCTCTCTCGTTTCCTAGAACCACAGAGGGACCACTTATGCTGTCCTTTTCTTTTCTCAGCCTCCTTCTGTTATATAAGTCAATGCTACTGTTTAAATGTCTCTACTTCAGACCTCCAAAACAGAAGTGAAGCCACCAAATAACTGTCATTATCATGTTCAAAACACTACCACGCAAACTACAGATGCGCTCCAGGTGCCCGTGTAGGTGCATGACCCTGTAAAACTATGTTAGTGACATGATCAAAGTGGAGAGTTATTTTAAAAGGTGTAACATTGTCTGTAGGCTATGTCTGGAGAGCTACATAAATAAGTAGAGGTAATCTGTAAAAATTAACAGAAGGTGTTGAAAGTAATAAGTGGGTTTCAACTAACTGAAAATAGCTTAAAGGGTTGGCTGAAAAATGCGAACTCTGTCATCATTTACTCTCTCATTTCATTCCAAATCAGAATGACTTTCCATCTTCTGAAACACAATAGGAGATAATTGAATGAACATTCGCTCGGGTGATTTCACAACAATAGCAGAAAACTGATTTACTTTGAAGCTTAGCAAAGCATACAAGAGTATTATAAAAAGTACATGTGGCTCACTATTCATTTGCCAAGTGCGTTTTGTGTGAACAACAACCTGATATATAACACACTTTCTAAGAAAATCATGACAAACATGCACTTTAGATTGCCCAACAAACAACAAACACACACAAAAAGAATAAAGATTTAATACCAGATGTTTTAAACCAGTTGTTCATTAAATTACTACCTTGTGTGTTCTGCAGCAGAAAGTGTAGTAATATATATATATATATATATATATATATATATATATATAGCCTACGTGTGTGTGTGTGTGTGTGTGTGTGTGTGTGTGTGTGTGTGTGTGTGTGTGTGTATATACATAGAATACATTGTATGGGGCAAAATTATCGATTTTTCTTTTATGCCAAAAATCATTAGGATATTAATTAAAGATCATGTTTCATAAAGATATTTTGTACATTTCCTACTGTAAATATATTACAACTTAATTTTTGATTAGTATTATGCATTACTCTAACCTTAATTTGACAACTTTAAAGGTGATTTTCTCAATATTTAATTTTTTTGGGTCAAATATTGTCCTATCCTAACAAACCATACATCAATGTAAAGCTTATTTAGTCAGCTAGATAATGTATTACCCTTATGACTGGTTTTGTGGTCCAGGGTCACATACATGTACATATATTTATATATTTATATATATATCAGGGCTGATGAATAATTCTCATTTTTACCAAACAATAGATTCTTAAATCCCAAAAATCGTTTAGTCCAGCCTGTTTTCAGTTAATAACCAGAACATTGTGCCCTCCATCTAATAAATCACAATAAGCTTTGTGCTTTGTTACTTCTGATATGAAACAAAGTCACAGATTTGAAATTCTGTCCATTTTATTACAGTATTTATCCAAAAAAATGCAGTTTTGGCGCTGTTTAATGTGGATTGACAGATCACTGTAGCGCTTCAGTTCAAGATCAGTGCCACACAAAGTGCACATGAACTGATCGCATTATCCGCTAATAATAAGCAATAATAAACATTCAATAGTATGCAAAAAGACTATAGCTTACCGAAATCTGTATTCTGTCTCATGTAATTGCTCAATCAGTGTTTCAGCCATGCAAAGACGTCAACGTACAGTAACAGCTTTTAAACGTAACGTTACGTGTCAAAAAACATATTCTGCGACCAAAAACTCGACAGTGATCTAAAAAAAAACTCTAGAGAGGAGCATTTTGCTAAATAAAATATATGCACCATATAACACTGTAATAATTTAGTAGCAACTGACTTTCGTCTATATTTTACAGCATTAGTTGAGAGGGTTTTTTTCCTTGAGAAAATTTGCCATGTACTGTACCTGATAAATATAAAAAATAATCAATAAGTAATCAAATAGAATCAGAAATCAAATAAAATTGCAAGCTTGTGAAGCTTCAAATCAAATTGTGAAATCCCAAATATAACATATACAATATTAAATAATATTGAAGTCCTATATTACATTTTAATATGTGTAATATGCATATATTAACTACTTCAAAATAATAACTTGGCTCTATTTACAAAATAAATTCCTCGACACCGCTTAAGTGTTATCTAAAACAAGAGGCTTATTTTAAAATCTAGAACCTGTACTTTCAGCTGACTTTTTATACATTTGCGGTCTTCAATCATACCTTTCGCCTTGTTAGACCATGTCCCCATTCTGTCCTTATACCTCCTGAGAGCTGACAAGAGAGGAGGAACATGTTTTCTGTGCTTTGCTCTGTATATATATTCTTGAAATTCCTGGCTTTCTTTAAAACAGACATCGCTTTTTATTTCGAAATGACCCACTTTTTGAGTTGTGTTTGTCACATCCCCTTTAATTTCCTCAGTAGCTGTTGGAGCTGTGGCACAGTGGGTGGTGCACGTGCTCACGCAAACGGAGGTTTGCATCTGACCTGTGCCATTTCCCAGACCTGTTCCCCCTCTCCTTCTCTCTCCACCTCCACTTTCCTGTCTACTCCTTACTGTCCTGTAGAGAAAAGACTAAAGGCAATAAATAAAGTTTCTCAGTAGCTGTGAAGAAAAAGTATGTTATTCGATGGTTTAACATAAGAAATCAAGCTGCTACATCACAGTCAACATAGGCGGCGATATGCGACAAAGTGCTAACATCTGTGAGACTGTCTGCGCCAAGCTGAACATACTGCAGACATCCAATAAACCCCTGCATAATTCGCTTCCTAATGAGAGCCATATTGAGTTCCTGCTTTTTCGAACAATTTTTCCCCTTTCTCGCAGGCTTTTGCAGATGTGAAGGGAAATACTTAATTTAGCACCATGCCTCTCCACGTCAGCAACGCTCGATCAGCGAGAACACAAGCTTCTCGAACAAAAACAGTAGCCGTTGACAAGAAAAACACAGCCTTTTCGAGAGGCCCTCCTGTCTCACAGTAGCCGTGCTCCTGAAAGGAAAATAAAGCCTGGTGATCCAGGGAGTTTAGAGACAGAGCCTCCTCTACATCTAACCACACAAACCTCCGCTACGTTATAAAACCACTAAAGAATGGATTCATTGTTGAGCGCGAGAACATCTCACAAGGAGAATCAGATGAAGATGAGTTGATACCCGAGCCTAAAGAGCTACTTGAAGAATCAAGGACAAAAAAAGTTAAATAACCATAAAAGTCTTGTCTTTTTATTTGCTTGACACTTTTTGAAATCACTTCTAATGGGAAATTAAATGGCTGTGGCAATCATCCAAATAATTTCAAAATGCCACTGAAGTAGAACAAAGATAAAAAAAAGAGTCTAATGTTCTATGGATATTTTTAAGAACTATGATTTTCTTGCTTGAATGAATTCTTTATAAAATTACTTTCACTGCCGTGTTCCAACTATACATTCCAAGCATCTGGTGTTGCAGAACATTTCAGGGTTTCTTCAATAAATCAGTCAACTGTAAAAGCCAAAACTTGTTGGTTTCCAGTTGGTTTGAAACATTTCATAAAGTCATACTCAATGCATACAGTGCAGCTCTACAACAGGCTCTGTATTTTGCCACAAGGTGTGTAATGCAGTTTTAAATGAATAAGCCAATTTGCAAAATGCTTTAGTAAGAAAGCATCTGGCAAAGGCATAAATGTACTGTACAATATATAGTTCTGTTCCAAAACCTACTGCATTGCCTCCATGTCTACAGCCCCGTATAGTCATCCTTCTAAAGGTGCATGCTTGCCAAATGTTCACAAGTCAAACCTAGTAATTTCAATAGTGTAATCCACCCTATGACCAACCATTTTTTCCTTTCTAAAACTTACCACATTGACCATTAGAAAGCTGCTTGGTTTGAAAGTGACTTCTGTGTGAGCTGTTCTTCCTACACCGATACATTATTGACTGTGGACAATGAACCTTTTTTTGCCAACAAAGTTTTGCTAATATGTCCGCACCTTTACCTTCATGGAAGTAAGCAAGTAGCATTTAATAGGAGACGTAGCATGTTGCTAAGTTGAAAACACTATACCATAAGTAAGGGATAATGCACTGTTAGCTGTGCATTAAACGATTTTATTACAAGAGGTGGAGGCAAAGAACTGACCGATATGAAGCAGAAGGTGGTTGCCTCCGCGGAGTGTATTAAAGGTCCACTGAAGTGCTTTAAACACACAGCATTATTCTATGTGCCGACGTAATTTTAACTGAAACAGCAAGACAAGATGGGACATATCAAGCAGCCTCGCCCCCTTTTAAAATAGCCAATAGCGTTTCGTTTATCACAGCTTGGGCCAAAGCCTTTGAGCTCAGTAAAGCCACGTTTGACAGCCACAATCTCATCCACACTGATATAAAATATAGCATTCTGTTTAGAATTCAAATCAGATAAGTTTTATGGTCTGCACCGGTCACGCAAATGATCTGCTCTGTGCTATCGTGTCACTGGTGGTTCGTGTGACACAGTGTGAAACCAGACTTCTTTCGCTTCAATGGAAAGCATATTTACACTATCTGAACCGTTCCCCATCTCCTATATAGTGCACTATGTCCCGTTCACCATATAGAAAATACTAATTCTGTGAACCATGGGCGGATCTACCGGGGTGACACGGGGTGGGAATTGCCACCCTAAGAAAAAGCCTTGCCACCCCATTTGCCACCACAGCACTAGTGTCCTAAAAATAAAAGAGTTTCCTCAACCGATTTACAGCAGCGACTCTGTATTTTGATGACATAAAAATAGCGTATAGTGTGACGAGCGTCCCAGTCATCTATCAGCGTCGCCCTGGAAACCAAGGACGGACACCTGGAAGAGCTAGTCAGAAGCCAAGCGATCAAGCGAAAACATGCCGGGAGGTTGTCGCATCAGTCCGCGATGGCTTGAAAACGACAAATACGAATTATGTTTAAAACGAGAACTCGGGGCTCGCAAAATCGCCAACCCGACGTCCCGGGGCTATTGTGTTTTCCTGTCGGGCTACCAAAATGTTTCACCGGCCTCCCCGACGGACTATCGTAAAGTAGAGGGCTCCTGCGGGTTCTTAAAAACTCAATTTAGTTGCATCAAATTCAGGGCCATAAAAAGTTTTAAATATGTTAAATAGAATAAGAAAATGCTTAATTATAATTTTAAGATGTCTTACATTTGGGAACAGAAAGACGAAAATCGCGATAGGGCTGGATTAAACTTCAAAAGGCAATAATGTCACTGAAAAAATATCCACGCTGCACGTTTCAAATATTTGTTTTAAATAAATATAATCAATTATATACTTGATTTATCCCTTTTAAGGGTATAAAGGCTGAAATGCCATTGTATAAGACATTTTGTTTTTGTGAAAATCTGAATTATAGCCTAAGTCATGTCATTTTATGGCTTAATATGTTACCGTACATTGTCCAACCCCACTCATACTGTGTAAATTGATATTTAAAAATTCAGCAGATGCACTGTAAATAATGAAAAAAAAAAGTTAATTCCTTTATATTTGTTTGTTTGTGTATTGAAAATATTTCTGATTGACATTTAGACTCCTATCTGATTTTCTATATTTAAAAATATTGTCTTTTTTATTTGGGCTAGTTAAATTAATTTTATTATTAATTTTATAGCTTCTTTTTGACTACCTTTTAGTACTTTTAGGCTTAGTTTTAGTTTAGTATCATGTTTTTTTTTTACAGTCATTTGTCATTAATATGTTACCATAGACATAGACAATTAAGAACTCATGTATGTGAACATGTAATTTACCACAGTGCTGGAAAATCTTGAAAATGCACCTTGAAAGTGCTTGAATTTTACTTTGGAAAATGTGTAAGAACCCTGACAACTGTAATGTCTACAACAATATGTCTGCAACTGTACACATGTGCATCAAAGCTGTTTGTGAATGGTTTAATAAACTGCTGTTCATAACCTTGTTACACCAAAATTTGTTATTTAGTTTTCGGTCCATGCAAATTTGTTGGTTTGTTAAAAAAAGAAGAGATACTTGGACTTAAAGGGACTTTTGTTGCTTTACTTGCACTAAAATTATTGAATTTGTTTTCATGTCTCATCCAAGATATTTGAATACTTTAAAAGGTCATTTTGTTGCTCTTGTTGCACTGAATACTGTGATTTATTTTATTCATTTTGAAGATATTTGTTGGTGATTTAAATATGGTTTCTGTATATTTATTATGTGTTTTTGACTTAAGGAAATTTGATCCACAGAGACTTTGTATCCATATGCAGTCTGCATTGTTTGTCATGCTTTGTAAATTAAACTTGGCATAGACTTAAACTCGCTACAGGTTTGCATAGAACTCAATAAAGAGCAGTTAAATATACCGTACCATCTTATTTAATTTATCTGACTTTCCAATCCAGATATCAGGTTCAAGTCAATCACAAATCAACCTTTATTTCATTTTTATAGGACAATGTAAAATTGTGCACCCTACTGTATACACCGAATAAGAATAGCGTTCTTTGAATCCACAAAAACCATGCAAGGATGCTTGCGTCAGTGTTGCCACCCCTCCTAATTTTAATGCCACCCCCTTGCCACCCCATGAATAATTTTCTAGATCCGCCCCTGCTGTGAACAAGTGAATGATTTCAGCTGCATGTTCAGCGTGTATTTATTGTGTAGGGGTAAATTACAGCCTAATTATGCTGTAATTGAATTCACACTTCGGATTCTAGAGAGCCATTGATTGGACAGATAGTTTGATGAGAAGCTGAAGTGCAGGGTGATGTCATCAAAATCTATGATCCATATTGGTGGAAATGAAAGACTAAGTTTTTAATGGTTAATCTTGTAAATGCAAATTTTGTCATATTAATACTAAAAGCCAAAAAAATGCAATTTTGATTTCATGGGAACTTTAAAATTGTTTAATGCACAACTAGCTGGTTACAACTATACATTATACATATTGTAGCACAATATTTGGCTGGGTAAAAATGACAAATATTATCGTTACTTACGGCTGTAATTGAATTAATTTAAAATTAGACAGAGATGAAATAGTGCAGTAACATCAGATTTCTTTGAATGAATTAAATATAACATTACTTGAAAGAATTATCAATTGAGAGAGAGAGAGAGAGAGAGAGAGAGAGAGAGAGAGAGAGAGAGAGAGAGAGAGAGAGAGAGAGAGAGAGAGAGAGAGAGGTGACAGTTCAGTACATGGACATGACATACCATGAGTCTCAAACACCACCATTTCCTCCTTCTTATATAAATCTGGTGTTTGCAAAAGACCACCGAAAAATTGGTCAATTCCAACATAACACCGACTATTGCAATAGCCCCGAGATCGTTAATAGTTACGCCCCCAACATTTGCATCCCCCAATCATCAGTAACGTCAGTACATCAGTAAAATACGGCAAGCCACTGAAGGCACATGGTTAGCTTAATGCTAGCAGTAGCCTGTTACATTGCAGTACATAAGATTTCACTTACCACATAAACAGAGAGATGACTGCACTGATGATGGCGAATGATGGAGAAATAACTGCGCTGATGAAGGCGAATGATTTACAGATCCTGAGTATCACTGACAAGCGTCTAAACTTGTGTGATAAGTACTTGTGTCGCTGCATTATAACTTTACACAGAGCACATGCGATCACAATAGTGAGTAAAATGTTGCCGATTCAAAACAGCAGATTCAACAAACCGCATATTAAAAGCGGCTAGAGCTCCGTAATTAAATATATATTTCCTCCATGTGCGAGCTATTAAGATGAGCAGCTCTGTGAGACAGCCAATCAGAGCAGAGCCCCTCATTAATATTCACGGACCTTCCAAATAAGGCAATAACAGAGCATTTCATTCATGGGACAAATCCTAGGGTTGTAAATGGACCTGTAAAACCATTTCTGGAGAATTTTTGCCCTTTCCTATGCCATATACCTTCTATGTAGATATCAAAGAACAATTTAAAATATTGTTTCAATGCATTCTATGGCACCTTTAAGAAATATGGAGTGTCCTTCCACCTGTATGTGGATGATACTCAGTTGTTTCCCCCTTGGATAAAAACTAAGAATTCTTAGGACCTCTGCTGGATTGTTTAAATGAGTTACAAATTTGGCTGAAGCAGAATCTTTTGGTGTTAAAAGAAAATAAAACTGAAATCATCTGATTTCAAGTCAAATGCGGACAGTTTCCCTCACCTTGGCCATCTCTCTTCTTACTTTACACCCTGTGCCAAAAATCTTGGTGTTCTTTTTGATTGCAACCTGGGTTTTGAAAAACAAATGAGTGCAGTGCATGGTCAAATCAAGTTTTTTTCACTTACTTTTAGTTGCATTGTACAGTACTTTAGGTCAACCAAAAGTTGTGCTTTATAAATAAAGAAATAAGGAAATAAAGTAAAATACCTCACAAAAATAAAATGAAAAATTTCTTTACACTGAACTGTTCATTACTTTTCTTTTCTGAGAGGCACAAGTAGCTACATTTATAATGAACATTTCTTATCTGCTATATTCAATTTTTTTTTCTCTACTAAGCTTGTCATAGTCTATTCTTAGCCTTAAAATCTGGCTAAAAGAAGGCATCATATAACATAAATAAGTTGCCTACTTTATCGATAGAGATTTTAAAAAAGACCATTTGTGTGATGCAAAGCTACATCAAAAATCGACGTACAGACCACTGTGGAATACAAAAAAACTCTCAACCTTTAGCGGGCAATGATCTCAATAGATATAAATATTATTAATCTCAAGCACAGAGACAAGTTTCCATGAGCTCTGCGAGCTGCCCATCCTGAAAGAACGCAATGGATAAAACCTCTGATACCCTCATAATTCACTCCTTTCTGCCACACAAGCATGCTAGTTTTCTTGCCATGCTTCTAGTCTTAAAAATGACAAATGACTCCCTTCCTGTAAGGAATTTCTTTTGATTTGTTGGAGTTTCTGGTGTATATAGTAAATTTTAGGCACTACCAGATGGAGGTAAAAAGTAAAAAATTAGCTGTTGCTCTAACATATGAAAGGATTGCCATTAATTATCCAAATGTTACTGTTTGACAGCCTTCTGTATGCTCATGGAGCCATAGATTTGATGAAATTCACTCTACAGAAGATAAATATGGTCTTTAAAGACTCTTAAAAGAATGTTCAATTCATGATCTGCATACTGTTGAGACTATTCCTTGAAAACACAGGAAACGCTGCTTTGCGCTGTTCGGATTTAAATTGCATCATTAGTGGCTTCAGTGAGTTATGTACATGCTGAAATGTGGTCACTGGAGAAAACTGGTGATTTTAGCATAACTCTGTTGCTAATCTCTGATATCACTGCAGTGCTCAGTGGAAACATTTTGCAGTCGTGAACTGTAACACAGTGGCAAGCAATGTCCACCCACCGCACACTGAGCAATCCAGTCAGACCTTGCTTTTCACCCTTTCACCTTTCATATGCTTGTGCATTCAGACCACTTGTTGCCACCTGTCCAATTAGAATGCAGCAGAGGAGGAAGATAAATGACCTAGACAACCTCAGGGCCCCTTTTTACTGACATGTACCAATCCAGCATCCTGCTGAGGTGTCATTAGATACTCTTGGTCTCCTGGGAGCAACTGCACTGCTCTCAACTTTGGTCCATTTTCTGACCTTGAGAGCTAGGGTGTGTATCTTACAGGGGCACTTTTCACCTCTGACCTTCTGCTTTTATTGGCTATGCTGAGTTAACGAAGTGTCGAGGTGACGAGCAGGAGATGAAACCAGGAGAAGCTTAGTCCTACTTATTTTGCCTTAGAAACTCACCAATGTACATAATACTATTTCAAATTAAAGTATTCATCATCTTACACTTAAAAAGTATTTAATAACAGTTATCGCTACACAGCTGAAAAAGCTTGCAAAAAGATGTTACCAAAGCCTAGTGAGCTAACTACCAAAGCAAGATTTAAAAGGGATAGTTCACCCAAAAATTAAATCTAACCTATGATTTACTCAGATGGATACAAACAGAGTTATATAAAACATGTCCTGGCTCTTCGAAGCTTTATAATGGCAGTGAATGGCTGTTAAGATTTTTGAAGATTTTAAAGTGCATCTGCTGAAACGCCACTTCCTCATGAACGCATATGCAACAGTTAGCAGAAGCTAGAAATTACGATTTATAAAGTTTATACAGATATTTTTCTTACACAAACGCATCAATTCACTTCAGAAGGCAAAATCTCAACAGCCATTCACTGCCATTAAAAAGCTTTGAAGAGCCAGGATATTTTTTTTTAAATAACTGATTGTATTCATCTGAAAGATGAAAGTCATATACACCTAAGGTAGCTTAAGGGTGATCTATCCCTTTAACACATTATAGGTATGATTCCAACACAGTAGATAGCAACATCATGTTGTTGTCTAAGATACCTGATTTTGGTCAAATTATAAGGCTAATACTTGAATCATCTAACAAAAAATATATAATATTTTGCCCAATTTTTGTGTTCCAATGAGTTTTTCAGGGAATCCTGTTAGCTTAGCAATAAGCAATCCTGTTAGCTTAGGGCTGAGACTACCCATATAACCTTACATTAATTGAAGATGCTGATAATTTCATTGCAATCCAAATTGTTGTTCAGTAAAAAGAAATGCTTATTTGAATACAAATCTTCCCTAAATATTATCTCTTTTAAACTGGTTGGTACATTCTGCATAACAGGCCCTCATGTCTGTTTCTATCACCCCAACTACTGCAGTTAGTCTCTCCATAGGCAAAATTCTGAAGATCTCTCGATACCAAAGGAAAAGTGACTGGGGTCGAGAGCGAATCCACTTAATTAAAGTGCATTTTCTAGTGAGCAACAGAAGCTTATCACATAGTAGAGTCTCAGCAATATTTTGTATTGCGTTTCGACCAGTCTATTGCAAGTAAATATTCTTCTAATTGATCTAACTGTATCTACCCAGTCGTCATCAGTATATTCATTATTGTGATCTTTCTCCCAAGTACACCAAACATGATCAATACCACTGTGCTCCACTGAATAGAAAAGAAGATAAACTTTTAAAATAAGGTGTCATGTTTCAGTCAAATTCAACAGAAAAGATCCATATTACAGTATACTAGCATATCTCCAGGAGGCTTGAGGTTACTAGGAGTTAATAAAATGGAGAATCTGAAGATATACCCAAAAACCACCACTTTCAAGCTCAAATTTTTCCTTCACTTGGTTAAATGTCATTAGGGTGTTATCTAGGTATAAATCTCCAGCCACTCTTATCCCTTTCCATGCCATCTATGGAATAAAGATTTCTGAATGCTAGGGAGAAAATCTCTATTGCAAATCAATGGTGTCAGACCTGACAAAAAAGCCCTTATCCCTGCCAATTTCATAATGTCCTGCCAAACTTGAAATGTGTTGAATATAATAGGTTATTTTAATTTCAGGCAACAACTTAAGGCCCATACGGCTTTAACAACAAGTATGGCATTTTAGCCTACTCCTCCACACAGGGCTGGGATTTCCTTCGAAAAGATTTAACATTCAAAGACTGAATACTGTTATGTCTCTTTAATGCAGGGGTCCCCAAACTTTTTTCTGAGAGGGCCACATCATTTTCTTTTCTTTAATGGGGGGTCGGGTCGGTTTATAAAAGAAAATTCCATGGGCCGGACTGACTACTATTATTATTATTATTTTATTATGATTTTACCTATATTTATTATACCTTTTAATGCTAGAATAGTTTATTATTTTGTTATGCACCACAGAAAAATAATCATTTCTTTTTAAAAGATATACAGGTGCATCTCAATAAATTAGAATGTCATGGAAAAGTTTATTTATTTCAGTAATTCAACGCAAATTGTGAAAATTGTGTATTGAATAAATTTAATGCACACAGACTGAAGTAGTTTAAGACTTTGGTTTCTTTAATTGTGATGATTTTGCTCACATTTAACAGAATCCCACCAATTCGCTATCTCAACAAATTAGAATATGGTGGCATGCCAATCAGCTAATCAACTCAAAACACCTGCAAAGGTTTCCTGAGCCTTCAAAATGGTCTCTCAGTTTGGTTCACTAGGCTACACAATCATGGGGAAGACTGCTGATCTGACAGTTGTCCGGAAAACAAGCATTGACACCCTTCACAAAGAGGGTAAGCCATAAACATTCATTGCCAAAGAAGCTGGCTGTTCACAGAGTGCTGTATCCAAGCATGTTAACAAAAAGATAAATGGAAGGAAAAAGTGTAGAAGAAAAAGATGCACAACCAACTGAGAGAACCGCAGCCTTGAGAGGCTTGTCAAGCAAAATTGATTCAAGAATTTGGGTGAACTTCACAAGGAATGGACTGAGGCTGGGGTCAAGGCATCAAGAGCAAACCACACACAGACGTGTCAAGGAATTTGGCTACAGTTGTCATATTCCTCTTGTTAAGCCACTCCTGAACCACAGACAACATCAGAGGCATCATTCCTGGGCTAAGGAGAAGAAGAAATGGACTATTGCCCAGTGGTCCTCTTTTCAGATGAGAGCAAGTTTTGTATTTCATTTGGAAACCAAGGTCCTGGAGTCTGGTGGAAGGGTGGAGAAGCTCGTAGCTCAAGTTCCTTGATGATTTGGGGTGCAATGTCATCTGCTGGTGTTGGTCCACTGTGTTTTTTAACAAACGTCAAACTCCGCCTTCAGCATTTTCAGCGCTTCCACAGGCTTTTCAACTGGGAATGGAGCCACTGGTTTCTCAGCTGAAAAATTTTGGGTAACTGGGAGATGAGTGAAATCTTGATTTTGCACCTGTTCAATCACGATGACGCATTATGTTGAATGTACCATTCTGTTGGTGAATTTAACAAATAATTAGGCTATGTTAATAACTAGCCAACCTCTATTATCAAATACCGACATGAAATAAGTAAAACATGTATTAAAAATTACATTTCTACTGGCATTGTTCAGAGGGCCGGTCCAAATGTGGGGGCGGGCCGCATTCGGCCCCCGGGCCTTAGTTTGGGGACCCCTGCTTTAATGTGTCGTGACAGATCGCTGTAGCGCCTAAGTTCAAGCAGCACGTAAATAGATCATCTCTTCTATTTTACTAGTAATAGCATGATATAAACTTGAATGAACATCTGAAGCTACCTTGTTTCAAATGCAGAAAGACGTCAATACACACCATTTTTCAAATTCAAGTCCACTGACGTTAATCTACTCTCCTGTCAGGTTTGTTTGTCGGACAAAATGGCAAATTCACCATTATGATTGGTCAGATCACCTGTCAAGTCCTGGCGAAGGGTCAATTTCAAATTATAGGGGTTATGTGTGACTTCCGCATTCTGTTAAATAGGTGTCGCCGCTTCCGGTTCAAGCTTTTTGCATATGCTTTGTTAAATATGAAGCTGTTTTACTCAAGATGCATTCAAAGTAGATATAAACACTATTGCCATTTAATACGTTCTCCAACAATCAGAAGCAATTAGACCTGTTTTCCAGGTTTGGTCAGGTGATGTTCGACATATATCTTTTTTGAGTATGGCAAGCCTAGTTCTAATTAAGTTAGGTAACACCTGTCCTCCACTATCTACCGGCAGTTGTACAATCTTTTTTTTTCTTCCCCAGCCAATATAATTTGGAAAAACTTTTGAGATCTAAAATATTATTTTTGGGAAACCAGAGTGGGAACATTTGTATCAGATATAGCATTCTGGGAAGGATGTTAATGAGATCCAAGATATAGAAAGTTTAAACCTGCACTCTAAATCATCTTTTAAACTTTTAATAAGAGGGGTTAAGTTAAGTTTCCATAGCTCTGGTTAAAGTCAAATTCCAAGACATGTGTGGTCTGTTCTAGACCACTTTAAAGGACAATTTGACAGAGAGCTAGTAAGGATATCTCCTCCTAGATAGGCATAACTACGGATTTATCCAAATTTTTCTTGTATCCCAATACCAAACTAAAATAATCTTGAGAATTGAGGGAATTGAAGTTTCAGAATTTGTAAGGAATAAGCATATCGTTGGCATACAGAGCAATTTTATGAACTGACTGGCCAATTCCAACACCTTGGATATCAGTGTGAGTTCTAATAGTCTCTGCTAGGGGTTTCAAGAATTAAGGAAAAAGGAGAGGGGGCAGAGAGCAGCCTTGCCTTGTATCTCGCCCAAACAGAAAAGGAGGAGAGCGAAAGCCATTGGTAATTACACAGTAGGTGCACAGTAAACAGTCCAAATCCAATTAATAAAGTCTGTACCTCAATTAAATTTGCCCAGCACTTCAAACATGTACCCCCACTCCACTCTTTTCTGCATCTAAGGAAATGGCAAGCACTTGAGTTTTGAAAATTTATGAATACTGTATAATGTTTAGCAGGTCTCCTGACATTGGAGTAACACAGACTTTGTTGAATAAAACCTGTCTGGTCCAAGTTTATTAGCTATGGGAGGAATGATTCAAGTATTCCTGCTAAAAGCTTGGACAGTGGCTTGCAATTCACATTTAACAAACTCACAGGCTCATTCTTCTGTAAAACTCTGGGTCAAAATCATCAGTGCCTGAAGCCTTACCACCTTTCAAAGACTTAATTGCCTCTAACACTTCTTCCTTTGTGATGAGCTTACTCAGCCTACTGCTCCTCTGACAGACTAGAAAGATTGATTTGGTTAAAAAAAAAGAATGATATAAATCATCTGAGAAAATAGTCTCTGACAAGTACAACTTCTGATTAAACTGTCTCACATCATGTTAATTTGTTAAGTAACATACTATAAACTGCCGTTGCCTTCTTCAATAGATGAAATCATGCTCGTCTCATTCCTGATTCCAGTCAATCATGCCAGTAAATGGCCTGGATATTTGCCGTATTCGTATAGCTTCTGCCTTGCAAATAGCAATGAGGTCTCTGCCTTCCTAGTTAGGATTTGATTTAAGAATGAGTGAGCTGCATCTAATTCTTTTCGCAAAACACATGAGAAAGGTGTTAGTAAATGTATTCTCTAAATCCTTAACAAGGTGTTCTAACTCAGGTTGTTTTTCCAGAAGACTCTTTTTACGTGCAACAGAATAAAGTATTATTGACCCCTCTAACATAAGCCTTCTGTGTTTCCCAAAAGAGAGATGAATCTATATCAGGCTGCTTGTTGGATTACATAAAAATGCCCATTCTTTCTTAAAAAACTCCAAGAAGTTATGGTTACTAAGCAGTGAAGATTGTAAAGTACATATAACTATAGCACAATCTTTCATTCTGTCCATGATCTGTCTAGACACAAAGACACTATTCTATTCAACGAGATTTGAAAGTGGAACTAAAAACCTGACCCTTGTCTATTGGTCAAATAGGTTCTTGATAGAATTACTTAATAGAATAGAAATAGAAAGACCAAGCTGTCAACCAATGGCTGAACAAATGACAAGGCATTTCAGGGTCAATGACAGTTAGAGGCATAGCAGCCACACCCAGAAAGATGACCAGGAAAAAACGGTATCTTTAAATAACCCAGTTTCAAATCCACGGCTTTAAAAGGAAACAATATAGACCAGGAACAACAGCAGAAAAAAATTGCCCATAACAACAGCCAGGAAAAAAGTCCATACAACTACACTACCAGTCAAAGCCTGCATTTATTTAATCCAAAGTACAGCAAAAACAGTAAAATTTTGAAATACTGTTTTCTATTTGAATATATATATAAAAAAATGTAATTTATTCCTGTGATCAAAGTTAAATTTTCAGCATCATTACTCCAGTCTTCAGTGTCATGTGATCCTCCAGAAATCATTCCAATATGCTGATTTGCTGTTCAAGATTTTTTATTATTATTAATGACTAAAATAGTTGAGTAAATGTTTTCAAGATTATTTGATAAACAGAAAGATTTATTTTAAAGACATTATACACTATACCTTTCAAAAGCTCGAGGTCAATAAATTGCTGTTCTTCTGAACCTTCTATTCATCAAAGAAACTTGAAAAAAAATTGACTCAGCTGTTTTCAACATAATAATAATAAATGTTTTTTGAGCAGCAAATCAGAATATTAGAATGAGCCCTGTTCTGTTTTAAAATCATAGTCATCTTATATTTGAAATAATACAGTACAATTTTATCTAGGTAAAAGTCAAAAACTGCACAAAGATCCGAGAGCTTCTTTAGAGAGCTTCTTTAGATGTTGAAGAAGGAAGTGCAACTTGCAAAACCACATTCATGAACCTTATACGGCCAGACTGAGAGTAAAACAGGTCCTCTTGCTTAGCTACTAGGCAAACCTCATACTTCATATTCACATCAGCAACTGGCAGATGACCATGGAGTACCAGAACACTTCTGACAACTCTCTGTTTGCCCGTACGTCAGTGGATGAGCTGGTATCCAGCACTGTTCTGGGATTGTGCTGTGCGCTGGGTGTACCAGGTAATATAGCGGTGCTGGCCATGCTCACCCAGCATTTAAAGGAGGACAGTTTCACTCCAAAACTGATGCTGAGTCTGGCTATCTCGGATTTATTGAGTCTGATTACTCTGCCTGTCTGGATCTATGCCCTTCTGAACGGCTGGGTTTTTGGCCAAGGTCTGTGCAAGTTATTTTCCTATGTGGTATACTGCAGCCTCTACAGTAGTGTGCTTTCTGTCACCTTGTTGAGTGTGCAAAGGTACCTGCAGGTGCTGTATCCACAGCGATGGGCGAAGCTTGGACGGAAGGGTCAAAAGGGGCTGATTTTTGGAATATGGACATCAAGTGGAGCTTTGGCTTCTTATGCTCTTTATTACCGAAACGTGAATAGGAATAAGAATGGGCTTCTACAATGTTTTCAGGATTATAGAAATGATCAAGAAAAGCTAGTAGTCTTAGTTGTTGAGACTCTAGTGATGTTTGTCGTGCCTCTCTTCAGCATGTTGTGCTTCTACCTTCGACTTCATCAACGGGTAAATCAATCAGCTTCTTTCAGAAGCCACAGACTGACACAACTGGCTGTCAGAATCGTAGCGACCTTCTTCATATTCAGCACCCCGTGTTTGATCAACAACTTGATCTTAATGGCAGTGTCATGGAAATCAGATGTCAGCAACAATGTAACCGGTGCTCTTTTCTTTATCAACAGTTGTGTGAATCCCTTTCTTTACGCCTTCTCGGCTCGAGCGCTGCGATTCAAAAGAAAACAGCATTCAGACCAGCCACAACAATATCAAGATGAAACTGAGTTAACACTTTGAATAAAAATGTTAATGCACTTCCTTTAGTGCTTTGACTAAAAGAGCACTTGTTTCTACTATTAGTTTTTGTTTTGTTTTTAGATCTTGTTTAGAGCTTGTTCTGTTTTTCATCTTACTGTATCTAATGGGGAAGTGCATACTAAGTTTTCTCACCTTGTGTCACCTGAACTTGAATATATTTTATTCCTTCACATTAACAGTATAGGGCACTTCTTTTAATTACAGCGTAACTAATCTAGCTTATACTTTGAACTTGACATTGTGTATAAGTATTGGCTCTTATTACAAACTGTTTGAGATTTTTCTCATTTGTAAGTTACTTTGTAAAAAAGCATGTATTAAATGAATAAATGCAAGTTAAATGCCCTGTAAGTGTTGAAATATATTTGTTCTATAGCAGGACACACACACATACAAAAAATACACTAGCATACATTCAGACAAAAGTCAACTAGTATAAGCATATTTTAACTAGAACTATAGTAGAAGTCCACTATATGGAGAGAAATCCTGAAATGGACAACAATTTCTTTACGACTGATGAAAGAAAGACATGAACATCTTGGATGACAAGAGGGTGAGTAAATTATCTGTACATTTTTGTTCTGGAAGTAAACTTCTATAACCATTACGCAATGGAACACAGAATTGTGGGATATCAAAAGTAGCGAAGGATACATCTATTCTGCCTTTAACCCTTTAACTGATATTTCTACTGTATGGTTGAGTTAACTTTGATAGGGAAAAAATCTATCAAAAGGAAGAGATGAAAGAGCAATCTTTCCACAGCTATACTGTCCCATCTCTCTTTCCACAACTATACTGCCCCATCTCTGTGTCTGCTGTTTTCATGGAGGGATGGGAATTTCCAGTTTTCAAGTGACAGCAGCAGTTTACAAACTACAGACAAAAGGGAAACTGGTGCTGGTCAGTCATCAGATAATAGGGTCAAACAAGCAATCAAGGAAGTTGGGATGAAATCATAAAGTTGTTGTGAATAGGGTAGAGGGTAAAGAACAGAAATATAGCAAAATATATGAGAAATGCTTATTTATAATAATTATCCAAATCATGCCTGACCGTACGGTTGATAGGTCCATAAAAAACGTGGTATAGCATATACATCGCCATACTGCTATATATATTATACAGACACTTAAAAATATTTTTTTAACTTTGCGGACCCTGAAGGTTAGGAGATGTATCCAAGAGACTAATAAAGTTAAAGTAATGTTTATTATTGCAAAATAACTCATGAAATAGTTATTTGAATTTAAAACTACTTTTACCATGGACTGACATCTCAACCGTATGGTAGAGTATTACAAAAAACATAAATTGAAGGCTCTTATTTAGATGTCTACTAATAAGAATTTTAAGTTAAATAATTTTTTCATTAGCTCCTTTTAGGGGTGAAAGTTAAAGGGTTAAAAATCTGTAAGATAAAGGTATCTCATTAGACAAGAAGTGAAGCTAACTTTGGATTTGGACATGCCTTGATGCCTTCCTACCTTGGAATGTGTCCTCTGAAGGAAGCATTTTTCAGTTTTTGGAAGCAGCCATCACGTAGTTTTCAAATAAGCCTAAAGGACGTGATTAGCTGGATCAGGTGGATCTAAATCTAAAGTCTGCAAGGCTGTGGCCCTCCAGGAAGTGAGTTTGACACCTCTGCCCTACATCCTAGCTTCTGAGATGATGATGTCTATTTCATACTTAGAAACATAACTAGCGGAAAGAGTTAGATACCTTAAACCTAGATACATGCATCCTGGTTTGATATAGATATAAATACTCGGTCAAAGTGTTCCTCCTCTTTGCCACACTCTGCAGCAAAACTGTATGACTGTTGAACTCTTTCTTGCAAGAAATAAAATCATCAAACACTTTCTGTCTCTGTTCTTTGCAATAAGAAAACTGCCACGACAATTTATTAAAGGGGTCATTGGATGCAAAACTCACTTTTACATGTTGTTTGAACATTAATGTGTGTTGGCAGTTTGTGTACACAACCACCCTACAATGATAAAAATCCACCCAGTGGTATTTTTTTAATCTTTAAAGTAATATCCCCTTTCTAAAATCAGGTCATTCTCAGCTTCTTGTCGTTGTGACGGCACACAGACAGAGGGCTCTTCCACGATAGTAGATTGACACAAGTGCCTTACCTTAAACCCGCCCTCACCGAGCTGAAACAGTCCGAATACGATTGCCATTGTATCGACTCAGGTGCAGAGGAAGACTCTAATTAAGCGATTGAGGTGTTCTGTTGTTGGATGTAATAATGAATAACAGTCGTCATTTACTCCCGACATCTGAGCCGCTTAAGAAGTAGAGGACAACGTTACTTTTGTTTTTAAAAGGAAAGCGCCGATCCCGATCTACATATGCATCTATGTTTGTGTGAATCATTCGTGATGCAGCTTCACCCACAGCAGAACTGAGTATAAGTTTTTTTTATGCATCTTTGCAAATGGCCTTTCTTAATGATGTGCTTGTTGGCAAGTTTCGCCGATAAACGCGGCTAAATGCAGCTAAATGTAAAGTAAACATTACAGCTCGTAATCCCTCAGCAGAGTGGGGCGGGGCGAACAGAGCTCATTTGCATTTAAAGGGCCCATGCGATAAAATGAGCTAATATTTTGCAGAGCTGAATCAAAGAATCATATGAACTTGGGCATCCGATGACCCCTTTAAAACCAAGCAGTGTTTCCCATACATTGATTTCAAAACTTTTTATATTAGTGTATATCTAAAATAAACTGCCTGTAAAAAAATAAATAAAATTTTTTTAAAAATTCGGATCAGGTTTAATTTTCCGCATTTCCGCATCCGTAGCAAGCATTTTGATAGGAAACGATGCGCATACGAAAATTTCGGTGTGCAATGACCTTAACCCTTTAACGCGTACGATCACACCCGTGTGATTTGTCTTAACCCTTTAACGCGCACGATCACACCCGTGTGATTTGTCTTGGCTGGTCCCTGAAGCGTACGATCACACCGGTGTGATTCGAACGTTCGCCGCATCACGTCATCAGCTGCTGAATTCAAATCGGTTTTGGCGCTTTAGCTGGCGCTGAGCCAGAACGGACGCGCTGAGCGCTTGTCATATTATCACAACTATTCAGTGTTTTCAACCATATAATGCTTATTTTAGGTTTCAGACATTTAAATACACATAAGTACTAGCAAAACCATACATTTACAGTTACACACTGATGTCTATGGAAGCGGCAATAAAGATCCTACAAATATATTCTGACAACATATTTTATTCAAATCATATACATATTATGTAGGTAACTATAAAGTTCACTCTCCTCTTCTCCCAGCTCAACAGAGACTTACTTTAATGTCTTTCGGGAGGAGAGGATGAATTTGCGTGTCTTAAATCCCACAGCTCGGATTCAGCGCGAACAAACATGGCGGCGCCCATCACCCGGTATAGATCAACTAACGCGGTCATTATAAAAGTGCTTGAACTTTTAAATACATTTACTTGCACATATTTCGAAATCGGAATATCAGATATTTCATAATATAGTGAGCATGCTTGTGAATATTAATAATAGGGATGCACCGATACGAATCGGCCGATCATGCTTGCGCGTTTTGTCAGTAAAGCCGGTTCTGTAATCAGCGGTAAATGCCATCAGGTGCGTGATTTCACGTTGAGCCGTATATACTACACACAGCCGTTGTTTACCGGCGAGCTGCGCAAATCAATGTTCATTATCAGTGTGAATGTGCGCAGCTCGTCAGTGAACAACGGCTGTGTGTAGTATATACGGCTCAACGTGAAATCACGCACCTGATGGCATTTACCGCTGATTACAGAACCGGCTTTACTGACAAAACGCGCAAGTGATCGGCCGATACGTATCGGTGCATCCCTAATTAATAATAAAAAAGGAAAAACTAAATAAAGGCGATCCATGTGATTTACAGTGCTGTTGTGGCTGCGGTGTGTCACATAACGCGTCGCCATGGAAACAGTAATGCGAAACATTCTAAAATAAGGTTGCCTAAAAAAACTCACTCTTTGGGGTCAGATAGAATTTTTTAAACTCACGTGTGAAAAGGTTAAAAGTGGCCCCTAGTGGCAAAGAATGAATCTGCACTTTCATTCAGATCAACGCAAAAATCGACTGTGGGCTCAGATGAGGCAAGAGAAATGCAGACTCCCGCTGTAACATTACCTGCTGGTGTCACTGTTTGACAGTTTTACTTTTAAAGACTAGTGATTCTATGATTTTGTCATATTTTGTAATATTTGCATTCTATTTTTGTATTTTGAATTTTTTGTCATCCAATTTTTTGATGAGGCACTGCCTCCCTTGCCTCCTCGGAGCAAATGCCCCTGCGAAAAAGGGTGCGGAGTTGTCATAATGCCTTGTGTGTAAAGTTGTATAATATAGACAAGCTATGTTCCAGTTACTAAACAATTTTGTAATGTAAAATAAAAAAAAGAAGATATTTTACAGACACACACATAAATTAAAAATCCATATATGCATATACTACGGAAAATTTGATAAACGCATCTTAGATGTCTGAAGTCATTTTATGTCTATTAAAATGCAACTTGAGTCATCAGAATAAAAGTTGTAGTTAATGGTTTGTTAATAGCGAGAATTGGACCTTAAAATAAAGTGTGACCGAACTCTGAAATACTCAGAGTTTCCTAAAATTCCAGAATCCATACTCATCATTACTCATATTAGTAAAAAACCATGAATAGCATAGTGGTGTAATAGACACACTTTTTTCTTCTTCTTTTTTTTTTTTAAGCAAATTATATGTTTTTTTTCCTTACAGATTAATGATGCTTCTTGGGGAGCAATGGCTATATCAAAATCCACACTGGTCATTAGAAACAGGGTGATGAAGGAGGTTTCATTTTAATCCTTACCAAATATTTTGAAGAACTACGAAGTAGAGCCGCAGACTGGAAACAGCCATGGAAGTGAAGTCAGCCAAAAAGAATGCATGAGATCTGGAGGTCCACCACATGAAAAGATCTCCCAGGGTTTAGTGGAGAACTTTTCCCTGAAGACAGCCTCCTACAGTTTTAAGATGCTGACACACAATTTAACAACAAGCTGTAACATCTCTTATTTCACACAAACGGACTCCAGACAATCCTCTTTTGGTCACAACAGAATGCTGTAAAGAATTATAATATGAATTGATGAAATATACTTTAGGCTGTTTTAGATACTATTTGTATCTGACACAGTTCCACTGCATATGTAGACAAATTACAGGAAAGGGCATGATTACAGAACACACATTTTCCATCAAACATACAAATGCTGCCGTAAGAGACATTTTAAAGCAACCATCAAAGGCATGGAAACCTCCATGTGGGAAAAGGCTTAGCAAACCCCATCGCCCTCAGCATGACTCCTCCAGTGCCGAGCCTGTTCTCTCAGCAGGTAGATCCATTCTGTCCAGTCACCTTCCCCAAAAGACCACTCAGAATTTCCCCACTGTGAGCCATAATCATGCCATGTTACTCCTCAGAGCCCTGCCTCTATAATGTAAGAGTTACACCCACGTTAAAGGATAATTCATTTCAAAAAAGTTGTCGTCATCATTTTACTCACCTCTTTGTTGTTTCAAAACAACAAAGGACCCCACAGACTTTCACTTCACCCCACAGACTTTCCGAAAACTTTTTCTTCATTTGTTCTGCACAATTTGTCCACTTTATTTTTCCCGTGAGATTGGGCGCAGCCATTTGTAAATTTTATGGGTCTGGCTTCTGGACTCATCTGCATCAAGCTTTTTTTAGCTGTACAAAATAGCTAATTTTACTGCTTGATATTGCAAATTGGTGTCTTACCATATTATTTTAATGTATTATCTTAATTATGAACACACTGAATTGTAGTGCAAATAGTTTTATTGTTTACTGCACGTTGTTATTCTCTCTCATTATTTCCCTATAGTGTCTAATAAACCAGAAGTCTCAGCAATAGGATTATTTCCACATTTAAGAATAAGGTTCAGGTGAGTGAATGATTATGGTTTTATTTTTAGGTGAACTATCCTCTTACCATGGAGGGAGACAGTGAGGATCGGTCTAAGAAAAACTGGTCACAGTCTATTTGCAGTTTTAGTAAAGATACATAACCTAATTACTGTCAAAAAGATTTACGAGGCAGCAATATACAAGCAAATTGACTTGCTTCTTGTAACCAATCAAATGAGGTTTTTGTTGACCAGTATTCTGAAATAATTAGCTGTGGGTAACACCAGACTGCTGGTGGGTCCTGATCATTAACGCTCTGCTACAATGGTTGCTTTGTTGCAAAGTATTCTTTGTTTTGTCAATAAAATCTGTAATTTTACTATTATTTACAGCATATATAATTACAATTCATATTTCTAAAGTTTTATCTTTATGTTTTCATTTTTATTACTTTTGTGTGCTTTTGCCATTTTTATTACTAGTATTTTTTTTTCCTCACTTTATTTATTAATTTTTCTAGCATTACAAAATTATCAAAAACATTTCAAAAATACAGTTTACATAACCCTTCACCCTGACTATACATAGAGAAGGTGGTCAGGATACAAATATGGAATTATCAAAATAAGATATAATCAATAAAACAAAGTTTGACTTAAGTTCTAAGTAATAAATTCTCTGCATGACTTGTTGAAAGAATATCAAACTTCGCCTGTAATGACTGGCGTTCCTTATAAATATCTGAAGATGGGGTAACCGCATATATATTATCTAACTGAATAATTTTTTGTTTTATCTCAGAGCGTCTCTTTTTGTTTAACTTTATCCTGTGACTAATATATGAAATGATTTCTCCCCTAAGGAATGCCTTCAAAGTCTCCCAAAAAAGAGATGCAGATATCTCTGGACTGCTATTCGTGGATATTCGTGGTCTATTTTATTAGAGACAAACTCTACAAAGCTTTGGTCTAATAGCATACGAGTATTCAGCCGCCACAATGGACGTGTGCCAAAGTAGGCACCTCAAAGTAAATATTCATGGTTACTGGTGCATGGTCTGATATTAAAATAGCATTATAATCACATGATTCTAATGACTGAATAAGTGTTTGTTATCTATTATAAAGTAATCAATGCGTGTTAATGTTTGGTGCACATGGGAAAAAAAAGAGAATGCTTTACCATGTGGATTAAAAAAAAACACCAGGGATCTGAAACTGAAAACTCGTCCATAAAAGATTGAATTACACGAGCAGATTTTGAGGATGAATTACGTTTGAGAGACGAACGATCAAGATTCGGGTTAAGCCAACAATTGAAATCCCCTCCTAAAATAAGAAAACTTAAAGATATATCTGGCAGTGAGGAAAATAAATGTCTAAAGAATTTGTCATCGTCCCAGTTAGGAGCATAAATATTGACCAAAAGAAGTTCAGTATTTTCAATTCTCCCCGACATACCTGCCATTTGGATCTGTTTTAACATCTGAACATACAAATTTCACTGATTTGTGTATAAGGATTGCTGTCCCTCTAGCTTTGCCCTGAAATGAGGAATGGTAAACTTGGCCAACCCATCTTCTTTTTAATAATAAATGGTCTTTAGCTTTAAGATGAGTCTCCTGGAGGTAGACAATATGTGCACCTAAGTGTTGAAGATGATGTAACACCTTGCTCCGTTTCACTGGTTCGTTTACCCCCTTACAGTTCCAACTTACAAATCTTAGGTTACTACCCCCCGGCCTAAATGCCACCTTAGGCTGAGCCATATTTATAATGATCGTGTAAAATCAATTGTACAGAAAGAATAATTATAGAATAAAATATAATAAAATACTGATAAAAGCTTCTGACACCAAAGAAAACTGTAGTTGGCACATCCATAAAAAAAAAAAAAAAGCATATCCACAAACTTGTGTGAAACTCCATCAGCTGTAGTGATCCTCAGCACCGCGGGGAAAAGCAAGCCAAACTTGATTCCAGGACACGAGTGGAGCACATGTTTGACATCGGTCTGCATTCAGAGCTTCTTTGCCACCGCCGTAGTGTAGTCAGCGAAGATAGACAGTCTCTTACCGTCGTAATTAAGACGAGAGAGTTCCGCAGCCCTTTGAAGAATGTCAGTACGAACATGAAAGTAATGCACTCTAATGACGAGTGGAAGAGCAGGCTGCCCTTTCTTCGGTTTTTCGCGTAGTGTACGGTGCGCGCGATCCAATAGGGGCTTATCCCGTAGTTGTAATACATCTTGCAGAAGTTGGGCCACATATTCAGTTGGACGAGAGCCCTCGTTGCCTTCAGGGAGACCCACTAGGCGAATATTATTCCTCCTGGAACGGCCCTCCAAATCTTCGCACTTAGCATCAAGATGAGTTAAGCGATCGTTGAAAGTCGAAAACAAATTCTCCAGTTCTGTTATGCGATCGCTATGATCAGAAGAAGAGCGCTCTAATTCTTTGATGGTACTAGTATTGGATTCGACCATCTGCTGCAAAGATTCCAACCAGCCTTTGACGTCTGATCGCACTGTGACAATCTCCGAGCGTAAGTGAGTAGATAATGAATCTATTTTCTGACAGATCTCATTCTTGACAGAGTCCAGCATCATCTGAAGACTAGTGATATTCCCGGATGAGTTATCCGCGGCGCATTCTTCTCCCGGGGATCCGTTAGTATCGCCTGTAGAGACCGGGGCTTTGTTGCGGCCTCCCCTACCCGTGTCGGCTTTGGAGCGAGACTTCGCCATGTTTACACTTATGACTAATACAAGCGTACACTTAGAGTCTCTGAAGCTAGTTTTAAAAAGATTTACGGGAAAAAAAAAATGAGCTGTACTGTTAAATAAGTGAACAAATATGTTGCCTTCCCTGGGAGTGTTCGAAAACACGTCTTACATGCTTAATGCGCAACAGCGCCCCCCTAGTATTTTTTTTTTATTTACTCATAATAAAGCAGTTGTTTCTGGTCCTTGAATCTGATTGGCTGAGAGGAGTGCAATATTCTAATAATAATGGCAATCCAACCATTTCACCATTTGTATCATTTTGTTTGCAGTATTTCATACAGCGAGTGTCATGGCAGATGCCCAAATCCACTAGAATTTTATAAATAATACTGTTTTTGTGTCACAAAATGACACAAAAGTTTTATGAGTTTTTATGGGAAGAATGTACAAATATGCATTAACATCTATTTGAACATTTGCTTTGACGTTTTCAGAGATGTGAGCTCCAGGGTGCTAGTGGTCATTCAGCTCTCATGAACCCATTTCATGAATTTGTCGATGGCTCTGATGTCTCTATAGTGGGTAAACATGAGATATAATTAGTTTTGGTAAAATCTAACGGGCAGTCTTTGGTCTCAATCTATTATCTGCGGCAGAGCTAATAGTTTTGGCTGAAGGCAAAATCTCATCATGCAACATTTTATGTAAATTTATGCTGTATATCAGCGCTGCCTTTGTACTTTAGATTGAACTGTCTAGCAACTTTTATGATGGCTGTTGTTGTTTATTAAATATTATTATTCTATAAATAACATTTTACATAAATAATAGCAGTATTTAAGAATAGTATTTAGAATTGGGAAACTGTATGTGTGTGTTCATGATGGTGATTAGTTTCATTGTTCCGCTGTTAGATTATATTGAAAAAGACTGAAACAGTGGATTTATTGTGAATATGAGATTGAGCTGAAGAATGTATGCTGCATCAGATGCAGGTAATCACGTTTGTTTAGTTCATCTCTCTCTCATAATACTTAACATAACACAGTGAGCTTTTAATACAGTAATACAATATGATTTTAATGAAGCAACTCAACCTTCCTTCGTTACTAGTTCTTAAGAGATGTTTTCAAATTGGTAGTGGAGGCTTGGGTTCAACTGTTAAACTGACAACTTAAGATTTGAATCCGTGGCAGAAGTAGTTCTGCACAAAAGAGTTTTTTTAAAAACACTTTGTTGTAGTTCCTTATTGCGTTTATACAACAGTTCCACAGCACGAGTGTATAAATGCATGTCACACTCGTAGCCGTGCGATATGGCGCTACATCGGCACGCTGTGGTTAACTACGGCACTATGGCCGACCTACAGCCCTATCGCAGTTAAGAGTGTGATATTGCTCATTTAGATTTACTTTTATTTTGGTTGAGTTCGTAAGAAAACATTAATAAATTTTTGTTTACATTTTTTATTTAACATTTTGTTTTAGCTATATTTTAATTAACAAAAACGTTTCAATAGTCATAGTTTTAGTTAACGACAACAACCCTGAACAGAATACAGAAATTTTAACAATGTGCATATTCATCCTACATATAGCCATCTTCAATCAGACAAGCTTTCCTTATTTTTAATCATCTTTTTTTATATACAGCTATACAGCCCAAAGAGTAGTCACTGCCTTTTATTTTTGTAAGCATTACGACAGTTCCTTCGAAAGGATTTGCTGGTTGACATTGGCATCAGGTGCAATACTTAAAGGAGCCTGTGGAACAGCAAGTGTAATCTGTTACTGCTATGATAAATCAGCAGTTTTTGGGCTCCAGGAGGATGTCTGACTCTGTTTTCTCAAGTGGGTCAAAGTGTTCTTTGTACATCCCTAAATGGTAACCTGAGCCCCAGCACAGGGGATGTTTTTAGGGCTGCAGAGATGATGGGAAATCAGTGTGTTACAGGGGAAATGATGTAACAGGACTCAGTAATACAGCAGATGATTAAAGCTGCAGTTCATCTGTCTTGTACACAATAAATATGTCAAAAAAAAAGAGAAACAAAATACTGCACATGATTACACGCAACCGCAATGAATGCATTTAAAACATACCCTAAGGCAGCCAATTTGGTTATTAAAAAAAACATAAAAGACATGTTTGAGCTGCAATTGTTATTATTATAGTTTATTTGTTATAGTTAATAAAATTGAATTTATAATTTAAATACTAACTTCAGATCTCACTTTAACTGCATTTTGATTTTGCTTTCAGATTTAGGAATTTCACGTTTGTGAATCAGACTACACTGGTCGCGCAGTTTGTTTTTGCGAAAAAGAAATAAAGAAAAAGACTTGTCCTGTCATTTCCGTCCTTCGCTGCATTAAATTTAATACAGACTGTGAACTCAGATTCACAAATATGATTTCTGAAGATGGTGCTGAGGATGCCAAAATGAAACACATGGCACAAACTACGCAGTTAAGGGCGGTTGTTTAAAAGAACGCAGTGACATCTGCAGGACAGACAGCACCACACAAATGCATTGTCATGCGAAAATAAAAACAGACATAGAGTAAAAGATCTCTCTTATTTTTAAGAAACAACATCAGGGCAATTTGAAAGAAGCAATTGTGACTAATCTGAAATCTTTATTTTTACCCAGCCATACTGACCAGCCTCAAGCATCGGACAGCTTTGTTTCTTTCAGACCCATCATTTCTATCTGCTGACTACACACAGAGAGGAAGCTGTGATAGAGGGAATGCCCTCTTGCTAATCCTCAGATTAGGGTCTGGTAACTGTGATACAGAGCTCCAGATTTGCCCAGGGGGAAAAAGTCATGGACAAAAAGCCTAATTGAAGATTGTCTAGAGAGAAGATCTCTGCCATTGCCCCTTTATGCCACAACATGTCACAGGGGAAAATAATGAAGCATGGGTGTTCAAAATACAGAGCTACTATAAAAATAACTTGAAAAGGATTGTGCACCTAAAAATAAAATTCTGGCATCATTTACTCAAATGACTATACTTAATGAGTTTAACAAGGACATGGACATGGTTCATGGACATATTTCCTGCAGAAAAGCCCTTTTAGGCAATCTTCCATGTTATATTTTCACTCAAATTGCTCCCTAAACCAAAAGACTTAAGTTTTACAAAGACAGCCTTAAGAAAGGGGGAAAGCTAATTCATAAATCCTATCCTTGACCCACTATTAGCTACAAGGTTTTATGATTAGATCTTGAAATCTTTGTTTTGTATACATGTCTACAGATTACCACAAAGATCTACTATATTCTCCTACTACTGAACTACAAAAGCATTTTTTTCCAGAGATTATAATCACCATTAGGAATTTCAGCCGACTACTTTTTAACCAGATAAAACAAACCGCTTTCAGCTGTGCCTCCTCTAAACATCAAGTAATGTGGGATATGTGCAATTGGCTGAAAGTGGCATTGCTCAGGGCAGGCATCACCCTCTTTACCTCTTACTAGCTCTCAGTCCAACAGGGAAACCCTGAACTCAAGAGCACTTCACTGGACTCTGTGAAAGCCATCAGTCTGAGAAGGCCTTTTATTACACCCCCATAACAGCTCGTGTTTCCTGGAATAGAGAATGAGAAATGCATTTATGTGATTTAGAGATGGTGTTTGGACACATAGCTTTGATTCGCTCATCAATATGTATCACAGTTAACAGGAAATAACTCTTGATAAGCTCCCCGCAGTGCAAAATGATCAATGGTGCATAAGCACCCCCATGTGGTCATGCGTGATATAACAGAACTTAGGACCATACAAGACTGGAGAAAGAAGAGAACAGAAAAGACTTTATTTTAGATTTCACTGAGATTTAAATCATAACACAGGATGAATCACACAGAGGTTTCTTCCTTGGCACATCGACTACCACAATTTGCGGAAGAAACCCACAGTGCCTTCACAGTAACATCTCTAGCTCTGTAAAACAGAATCGGGAAGATCAGTGGCACTGAGACACCATGAGAAAGGCATACAAAGTTACGTAGAAAGTTTGATTATTAAAGCAACCTCTATGAAATGCAACCTCGGAAATAAAAAGTATACAAATCTTAGTCAGCTGAAGAAGAAAAAAATCAGTCCTGGATTCCATAAATTATTATTTCTGTGAGTTTTAATCTCAACGGTATGCAAAAACTTAAAAAATAGCACATTTCTAGTGTTAGTGTATGCTTATCCAAAAATAAAACGCAAGTCAGAGTCAGTTAACATATTATTTCGTACAGATAAAGGGGGCTCTCACCCACGCAAGGTCAAGCATTTCCTATTCACCTTTTCAGCGTATGAATATGAGCCCAGATTGAGTGAATGCAAACAGTAGATTTCACACTCAAGAACAGGAAGGACACTTGTATAATTGCACAAGCTAAAATGTGTGCACTACTACTAGTAAATCATGTGACGGCTACTCAAAATAGGTGAATAAAAAGTAGACTTTCCAAAAATCTCAAAGAATAGTATTAATATGATTTACAATACAACACCCTGGCCACATGCAATGTTAGCTAAAGCTATGTATAGAGAACATTTGTATAGAAGCAGTAATGCTACAGAGGCACGTCACATCTGTAGAAATATTCACACAAGTACTTTGAAATCTCATTGGGGCAAAAAGCAAGCGAGAAAATCTACGACAGTGAGATTTATTCATGTAGACAGGTTCTTGAGAGAGGAGAGAGAGGAAAAACCGGAAGATCTTTCAAGATCTCATTCCCTCAGAGGATGCTGCCAAAGCGAAGGAGAACTTACCAAAGCCCGAAATGAGCCCGAACACATTTTGAAACCATCCCAACAGGAAATAGTACATGTATTATCGATATAAATCTAGAATATATATATATATATTTATGATTCATATTCGTTATATCTACAGCCACACCAGTCGTAAAACCGTGTACGCTGTATAGTTGTATCTATTTATACTTAAATTAACAATATACCACACTCACATTTATAACTGTCATATACTGCATCTCAATCAACAGATAAAAAAGGTAAACGATACAAATAAAATCTTGGTCTACGAAGTAAACCAATAATTTACAATACGTTTTTTTTTTTCTTCTCTATCGAAACATCTCATGCACAGAGAGGTTTCGATATCTGTGGGAACTGGTTTGAAAATAGGCTGGGTCCAGGTGCTTTGTTAGCATGAAGGCATCTTAAAAAAAGCATCTCAGACTCCGTTTCAGAAAATAACCAGACCAAAAAGCTCACATGGAAGACGTACTGTATACTAAAAGCCCTTATGCATTGTATATGTAAAGTAATGCCTTCTCTGGTTGCAAAAAAACCTAATGAAAAATGGACCAAATGCATTGAACTGACTGTCTATTAAGGACTGAGGCTACTTCAAAATGGCATAACAAATCACATTCCTCATTTTCTAGCACATTTACAGAATGCAAACCCCACAGTCTTTCTGGGAAAAAGATGACAGGAATCACTGACTACGAGTTCTCGAACACCTGCTTGGTTTATACTGATCGACACGGTCCAAAGCAAGTCATACAGTTTTAACGGCATCCATAATGTTTGCCCAAAGCAGCACAATATCAACAGAACACCCAAAAACACAAGAAAACACCGAAATGCTAACAAACATCAGCCTTTCCACGTCACAATAAAGCACACGAGATTATCTGTCCTACTTACACTACCTTTAGGCTAAAGGCTGCATCTTTTATTGGCGTATCACCACGTCGGCTGATGAGGCATTTGAGGTCCAAAGGAAAACTGGATGATTTTAACACCAGCGTGATTTCGTTGTTTTCTTCGACAGCGATTTTACAATGAAACTGCCTTCGCTTCTCAGGCTCAGGGTGTAAACCTGGTCTGCTGCTAACTTGAATGTATCTTCCACAGATCCAACATGCAAACTAATACATCAAAGAACACCGAAAATGGAAACGAAGGCCAAAAAACAGATCACACCTTCACACACACACGCACACAAGCTCCTCAACTCACGAGCGGGTTATCGAAACCCAAATTCTGCACTTCGAATTCAAGCAATGTCCACCACTACAGAGAGCCAAAGAAAACGAGAAACATTCGAGGCACACGATGCTCAAAGGGAATGTCAGAAGACCGCCGATGCGTATGAAGCAAGTTAACTACGCAGTGGCAAAATGAGCGCATCGACATCATTCGTTAGTGTGACTCCGTGTCCGTCTACGCACGAAACATTCACTTACGAGTAGCTCAAACACTAAGGAAAGGAAAAAAGTACCCAAATAGTGAGTGCGACACAAGCCAAGCGCTTGGAAATTAAATGACGTCTGTCTTGTGGAGAAAGTCTTCTCAATCTCTATAAAAGGCAAGGTGCCACATCTATGGCACAGGCAAGTAGTTACGTTACAATCACAGCTGACAGCTATCCCACTACGAGAGAGTGAGAGGTTCCCAAAGGGCAACTATATTACAGTAGAACTGCACAAACTCTGGGAACGGTTTTGGTACATAATGCAGAGTGGCGTCACGCCCAGCGCAGCATTGCGCTGGGTACCGTAGTCCCTTTGGGCTCACGCGAGCGCGCCAAAGAGCTCGGACCGAGGGAACAGGCCTCAGGAAAAAAAAGTACTGCACGGGAACCACTACAGGCTGGAGAGAGAGGAGCATGGCGGAGCAGCGACATCTGACACCTTAAAGGCCTGTGAGGTCAACGATGGCCTTGATGAAGATGGTGTCATCTCGGATGTAGGAGTTCTTGGAGTCTAGTTTGGGGAGAGGGCAGAAGAGAGGGCAGCCGCTGGCAATGTTCATGTCACTCACAGGCCTCTGGAAGGAGGAAGAGGAAATGTCTGGCCGGAAGGCATCGATGATGTGCTCCCTGTTGTTCTGATCCAGCAACATGAGGGTGACCTGAGGACCAAGGTGTTGAATAAGCTTTTGAAATACCAAAAAGGTTTAGACAGGTGCTAATGGATGCAAAGCTGAGGCCAGTCATTCATGATTCAGTGGAAGGAACATTAAGGACACCGTAAGAAAGGGAAAAACACAAATGGATGGAAAATGGCCACACATGGTTATATGTGTATGAATGACATACTAAGGACTGGCCTTAATTTAGTTTAACACACATGCCAAGTTCTTATAAATGTACTCTTTGTATTCATGTTGGTGTCACACGGTTGACATTTAATGTTTCTTGAAAATAGTATAAAAAATGTTTTTGTTGTGGTAACCATCAAATGAAAACAAAAACGTAAAAGTATCATTTAAAATTTGGGGCAAGTTTTTTAAAATAAATTAATAATTCTATACATAAGAACATTTAAAAAATTACAGTAAAGACATTATGTTGCAAAATACAAAAAAAAAAAAGGTTTGATAATACAAAAAAAAAAAAGGTTTGAGCACCAAATCATATATAAGAGTAACTTCTGATGGACCATGTGACACTAAAGACTAGAGTAAAATCACCTCTGCCATCACAGGAATAAAAATACATTAAAAATATATATTAAAATTAAAGAGTTATTGTGAAATATTATTACTATGAATTATTAGTGATTTTACTGTATTTTTAATAAATAAATGCAGCTTTGATGAGCATTAGAGTATAAAATAAAATTTTACCAACCCCAATAACGATTTATAATGATTATATATTTTCCTTACACCCTAAACACATTAAAGGTCTAAGTGTTTTTTAGTGCTGTCAATCGATTAACAAAAAAAATAATAATTGCACATTTTTTCTGAAATTAATCATGATTAATCCCATCTAACATTTAAGTTTTTAAATATACTTTTATAATTGCAATAATTTCACATTCTATCTTCAAATTACTGTGGAAACATAAAGAATATTTTATAGTATTTTAAAGAATATTAGTATGGTACATTTTTAATATTTGTTAACTTTTTTTACACTGAAGGTGAGTATCACAGATACCAATATTACTGATGTCTCTAGGAAATTGTTATTTTTACCTAATATTTAACTATTGACTACAGCCGTTCAACATTACCGTATAATTGAGAGCTATCAATTTTAACATTCATTACTTTAAAAAAAAAAAAATCTTCACGTAAACCCATTATTTACCTGTGCCCTTCAACAAGGACAATTGCTAAAATTACTACTTTGAGTGGATGCAGAAACAGGCTGTTTTAGTCCATGTCTCTTTAAATGCAAATTAACTGCTGCTCCCCACCCTCTTTTCCAGAACAGGGCTGTGCTATTTTAGCTCGTATCTCAGATCTCTGCCAAAAAACATCTGTTTGGTTTTGATTATCATGTATATCATGCTGAAATCAAGCGTTTTAAAGCCATATCAGTTTAAATTTCTGATATACATTTTTCTGGACACACACATCTGAAGCACACAGTCAGGTAGCGGCTGTCACACGCACTTGAGTACTAAACTAAGTTCTCTTTCACACACAAGCTTATATTAAAAACACGAATAAGGTGTGAAAACACAGTCCGTTATGTCTGTGAAGGTAAACAGCTGGGAAAGAATTCACATGTTTACATTAAATCGGTGTATGTGACAACAGCGTAACATACAGTACCTATACTGCTGTTTGGGACTACGCTGTTAATATGACCCAAATAATAAAATAAAAGCAGAAAATCACTCACTTCTCTGAACTGAACAACTTCTATAGCTCTAATAAGATGATGTTTCATACTTGAAAGCTGATTTTAATGCTCTGGTGTGTAGATAAACATATCAGATGTGTGTGCGGCTCGCTCAGGGCAATGACTCTGCTAATATGGCAATGTCAGTCGACAATCGTGGGTGCGGCTGGTAAAGTAAGATGTCACACTTTACAGATTCTGTGATCAGTAAGCCCTGAGACGCTGGTCATGATTTTTAGGGATTTAAAAAATAAAGGAGAAGGCACATTTTTATAATTATAGGGTGGTGTTGTACACACACTGCCGACACACATTTATTCACTTTTACAACATGTAAAAGTGAATTTCACATAATAGGTACTTTTTAAAGCTACAAAAGTTATTGATTTCATCAATAGATATAACAGCTGGGTTATTAGGTTATTTGGCTGCTATTACTTTTAGAGCCACTTCTACTGAACGTGACGTGGATCTGACACACATGCTCGTAGTTCCATTTGCGCTTTAATATAAAATGAAATACACACAATGCATTAAGAGCTGGGGGTAAAAACTTTTTGAATTTGAAGATAAAGGTAAAAATGAACTTATTTTGTCTTCTGGGAAACATGCAAGTATCTTCTGTAGCTTCTGTGCACTGTCATATTTATGTGTGCAATGGAAGCGCACATGCCACGAGCACAGTATAACGGCTGAGAGGACAGGTAAATTAGTTTTTACTGACATATGTGACCCTGGACCACAAAACCAGTCATAAGGTTAAATTTTACAAAACTGAGATATATACATCATATGAAAGCTCAATAAATAAGCTTTCTATTGATGTATGGTTTGTTAGGATAGGACCATATTTGGCCGAGATACATCTATTTGAAAATCTGGAATCTGAGGGTGCAAAAAAATCAAAATGCTGAGAAAATCACCTTTAAAGTTCTTCAAATTAAGTTCTTAGCAATGCATATTACTAATCAAAAATTACATTTTGATATATTTATAGTAGGAATTTTACAAAAAATCTTCATGGAACATGATCTTTACTTAATTTCCTAATGATTTTTGGCATAAAAGAAAAATCAATCATTTTGACCCATACTATGTATTTTTGGCTATTGCTACAAATATACCCCAGCGACTTAAGACTGGTTTTGTGGTCCAGGGTCACATATGGCCTGACAACATCTCATCTGAAGGCTGTTGTGAACGCGCTTAATACAGTTGAATGTTGCGGTGGATCAGAGGTAAAAAAAAATAATTTAAATACTCTTCAGTTTCTTGCACAGACCGATCGTTTTGTGTCTTAACACCTCAATGTATCGTCACAAACCACAGAGTTTAATTTGGTTTTGTCTGTGTATGTTTTTTTGACTCTAAAAGCCAGGGGTCCCATTGACTGCTATTATATGACTGACAGACTGCAACAGTTTGAGTTAAAAATCTTTGTTTGTGTTCTACTGAAGAAAAGTAACCTACATCTTAGGTGCCCTGGGGTTAAGTAGATAAACATCAAATTTTCATTTTTGGGTGAACTATCCCTTTAACACGCTCATTTTGACAGCACTATTTTTTTCAAGTAATTTTTTCTTTTCTTTTTTTAAATGTATTAATATCAGCTGGTTATTGGGGAGTCACACCACAAATTGCATTTATATAATTTTGAATATATTAATTAAAGCAGCACTATTGATTAAAATTTTAAAAGTCTATCAGGATTCCATTAATGGTCAAAAAAATGGTCAGACACACAATGTTAGAAGTTGATCAGACTGACCTTCTGATTGAAAGGCCACTTAAGCAAGGCATCACTGTGTCCCCTCATCACCACGAAGAACAGAGACAAGTGAGTACCACGTCCTGTCCCATCCCCATTCAGATAGATGCGCAAACACATCTTATAGCCATATTTGCTTGTGTAAAATGCTGCAAAACACAACAGGGATCATTGGAGTGAGATGCCATACATCATGAGCATACACAAGCAATCTCTCACACTTTTTTAATAATTAATATGAAACTGTAAAAGTAAAATACACAAAATAGACTAAATACCAGGCGAGAACATAGCAGGTGCGCGTCCGGCTACAGCATCTTGTCTCTTCTTCGAGAAGTCGGAGATCTTCCATACAAATACGCCATCATAAGTGGCAGCGGACATCTCCCTCATCTTCGCCTCCATCTCCACGATGGAGAGATCCCTAAGGCCTACGGTCCTCTCCAACTGCCGTACCTGCATAAAAAAAAAATCTGGTAGTGAAGGAAACTATACCTCAGGCTACAAATACATTGTATCTGCTTTACATCAAATGCTTTACCTTGTTGTTGAGTATCTCAATCTTGTCCTGGTCAAGCCGGTGTTGACGGTTATAGGCCTCCATGGTGGTGGCGGAGCGCTCCATCTCACGGTTGAGCACGCAGACAATGTTCTCAAAGGTGCTTACCTTCAGCTCCAGCTCCTGACAGCGCCGACTGAGCTCCGCCACTTTGGTCTTCTCGCTGTGTAGCTGCAGTTCCAAGGCTGCCCCAACGGCTGTAGGGAGTGGGGTGAAAGACGTACCCAGCGTCGGAGCCGGCGGCGGCAGCAGCAGCGGTGCACAGGCCCCCTGCACGGGAGCCCCTGCTCCACTCAGCTGGCCCATCTTCAGCTCCAGATCCCGCAGAGACTGATGCAGCTCGTGGATCTTATGGCTGGCCAGTTCCAGACTCTGAGGCTGAAGACTCTCCAAGTTCACCTTGATGCCCATGATGAAGTGCAATAGGAGGTTTAAGTGCTCGTAGGAACAGGCTTGCTCATGGTCATGGATCTTCTCCTTTTCCACCTACAAGCAATCAGAGAGCCTGATGTTAAAAATTATACAGTTGAGGTCAAAAGTTTACATACAATTTGCAGAATCTGCTAAATCTAAATTATTTTACTAAAATAACAGGCATCATACAAAATACAGATTATTTTTTATTTAGTACTGACCTGAATAAGATATTTAACATAAAAGATGTTTACATATAGTCCACAAGAGAAAATAATAGTTGAATTTATAAAAATGACCCCGTTCAAAAGTTTACATACATTTGATTTATAATACTGTGTTGTTACCTTAATAATCCATAGCTGTGTTTTTTTTTTTCAGTTTTAGTTGTTCATGAGTCCCTTTTCCTGAACAGTTGAACTGCCTGCTGTTCTTTAGAAAAATTCTTCAGGTTCCACAAATTCTTTGTTTTTGTTTGTTTTTAGCATTTTTGTGTATTTGATATTATGGTATTTAGACGAAATAAGAAAAATATACACATCTTCATTCTGTTCAAAAGTTTACACCACTGACTCTTAATGCATAGTTTTTCCTTCTAGAGTGGAACCGAAATGATTCTAAAGTCCAAAGGACACAGAAAAAAATAATATTACTTACCGTCATATCACAGCCTACAACGTGAAATCTGCAAGGTGTTCTGAATTTGGTGCACAGTTTAATGTGGTCCACATACTGCAGGAGAAAAAAACAAATACCCAAAGAAAAGTGACTATGAAATGTTCTCTAAGCATAGTAAATAACTAAATAAACAGCCTAGACACTATTTACTTACTTTCTCTCTGGGAATTTTTTTCTTGGCACAACCTTCACAAATCATGGGGTATTTAGGGCATATCTCATCATGGGCCTGAAAAAAAAAAAACATGTTCTTTAGTATTATCACAAAAATCAAAAACTAAAAATATTAAATGAAAGCCATGAATGAATAAAGGACAATTACTTGATTAATTATCCTCACATCATTCAAGAAAAAAAAAAAAAAACAGAGAGAAAAAAAAAGTCTTACCTTAATGTTTTTAAAATGAAATGGCTCCTTGCAGTATTTACAATTTAAAGTCCTTTCTGGGCATTCTCTCTCATTGTGGCGTTCAAGTTCATTGGCTCTCAGAAGCTCTTTGCATAATGGACAGGGAAGGATCCTGAAGTCACACTTTCCCTCATGGTTTGCCTTTGAGAGATAAAGAACCATACAGATGGTAAATGTAATTTTAAAATGGTTCGGAAAATGCAAACAACGCGGTTTAAAACAAACAAACAAACAAACAAACAAACAAAAACAGTAAATATTTCGAAGATTAAAGTTCAGTTACAATTAGTTAAACAAGTACAGTCGTGGCCAAAAGTTTTGAGAATGACACAAATATTAGTTTTCACAAAGTTTGCTGCTCAACTGCTTTTAGATCTTTGTTTCAGTTGTTTCTGTGATGTACTGAAATATAATTACAAGCACTTCATACGTTTCAAAGGCTTTTATTGCAATTACATGACATTTATGCAAAGAGTCAGTATTTGCAGTGTTGGCTCTTCTTTTTCAGGACCTCTGCAATTCGACTGGGCATGCTCTCAATCAACTTCTGGACCAAATCCTGACTGATAGCAACCCATTCTTTCATAATCACTTCTTGGATTTTGTCAGAATTAGTGGGTTTTTGTTTGTTCACCCGCCTCTTGAGGATTGACCACAAGTTCTCAATGGGATTAAGATCTGGGGTTTTTCCAGGCCATGGACCCAAAATTTCAACGTTTTGGTCCCCGAGCCACTTAGTTATCACTTTTGCCTTATGGCACGGTGCTCCATCGTGCTGGAAAATGCATTGTTCTTCACCAAACTGTTGTTGGATTGTTGGAAGAAGTTGCTGCTGGAGGGTGTTTTGGTACCATTCTTTATTCATGGCTGTGTTTTTGGGCAAAATTGTGAGTGAGCCCACTCCCTTGGATGAGAAGCAACCCCACACATGAATGGTCTCAGGATGCTTTACTGTTGGCATGACACAGGACTGATGGTAGCGCTCACCTTTTCTTCTCCGGACAAGCCTTTTTCCAGATGCCTCAAACAATCGGAAAGAGGCTTCATCGGAGAATCAGACTTTGCCCCAGTCCTCAGCAGTCCATTCGCCATACTTTTTGCAGAAGATCAATCTGTCCCTGATGTTTTTTTGCGGCTTCTTTGCTGCCCTTCTTGACACCAGGCCATCTTCCAAAAGTCTTGGCCTCACTGTGCGTGCAGATGCGCTCACACCTGCCTGCTGCCATTCCTGAGCAAGCTCTGCACTGGTGGCACTCTGATCCCGCAGCTGAATCCTCTTTAGGAGACGATCCTGGCGCTTGCTGGACTTTCTTGGACGCCCTGAAGCCTTCTTAACAGTGCAGTGGAAAGTTTTTTTCGGGATTAAGTTAATTTTCATGGCAACGAAGGACTATGCAATTCATCTGATAACTCTTCATAACATTCTGGAGTATATGCAAATTGCTATTATAAAAACTTCAGCAGCAACTTTTCCAATTTTCAATATTTATGTAATTCTCAAAACTTTTGGCCACGACTGTAGTTACAAGTAGTTAAAATTTCCTAATAATTTACTGACACCATGTCATCCAAGATCTTCATGTTTTTCTTTCTTCAGTCGTAAAGAAATTAAGGTTCTTGAGGAACACATTCCAGGATTTTTCCATATAGTGGACTTCAGTGGGGATCAACAGTTTGAAGGTCCAAATTGCAGTTTCAATGCAGCTTTAAAGGGCTCTACACGATCCCAAGCCAAGGAATAAGGGTCTTATTTTGCAAAACAATCTCTGTCATAAAATACAAATTTATATACTTTTTAACCACAAATGCTCATCTTGCACTAGCGTGACCTCACGTATTGCATAATCATGGGCACAGGACATGGGCGAAAATACCAACCCAGTGTTTACAAAGTGAAAGTGCAAAGAAAGTCAAATGGCCTTTACAAAAAAGGTAAAACAACGATGAACAGTCAGTTGATTTTGAAGTTGGAGATGAAAATGAGATCCCTACCCTACCTTTTTATTCCAAAGTACACAGACGAAGAAGTAACCATGCATGACATTTCCAACGTGATTACACAATGCGTGAAGATGCGCATGCGCATTGGAGAGCTAGTGCAAGACAAGCATTTGTGGTTAAAAAGTATATAAATTTTTAGCTTTTTTAAGAAAATGACTGACCGTTTCGATAGATACACAGCTGGGACTGTATAGAGCTCTTTGAAGCTGCAATAAAACTGCAATTTGGATCTTCAACCTGTTGGCCTACGTGTGGTCCACTATAAGGAGAAAAATCCTGGAATGTTTTCTTCAAAAAACTTAATTTCTTTGCGACTAAAGAAAGACATTGTGACATTTTGGATGACATGGGGTAAATTTTCATTCTGAAAGTGAACTTCTCCTTTAAGATGATTTACTGGTCTTAGTTGATCTCTCAGTCTGGTCAAGCTGGTTTGTTTTGGGCATATTTCAGCTGGACAGACAGAGAGATCTGTTTCTCAGCCAGCTATGTACTAGCTTGGCAAAGCTTGGTTTAAGCAGTTTTTAAAGCAGGGAAGGGACACGCAGTACCTCATATTCTTTGATGGTGCCTGTCCAGCTGCATTCCTCATTGATGCAAACAGCTTCAAGAGCTTCAACTTCTCTTTTGGCAGCATTATCAGGAAAAGCCTAAAAAGAAAGAGAAATAGTCTTACAACTTTAATATGTCTCATTACTGACAGTGAAAAATAGGCCTGTTTACACAAGAACTACCACTATAAATATAACTATATTATCGGTCACACCAATGGATGATAACATTCTGTTTATTACAAGTGCACAGAAAAAAATAAATGCTCTGAAAGTAATTTCAATAATATTTTTGTCTGTGGTGTGGGATTTTCTGTTCTTATAGAATTACAATGTGTATTAAACCATGATTATTATTATCATTTTAGTTATCGTTCTCTTGAATGTATAACTGTGACTGCCTAAAATCTAGAAAAGAGATTTTATTTTTACCTACTGAATTATGTATGTTATGAAATTGTACTCTTAATATATGTATACACTACCAGTCAATAGTTTTTGAAGAGCAAGATTTTTAATGTTTTTAAAGAATTCTGTTCTGTTCACAAAGCCTGCATTTATTTGATCCAAAATACATCAAAAGCAGTAATATTGTGAAATATTTTTTACTATTTAAAAATAACTGCTTTCTATTAGAGTATATTTTAAAATGTAATTTATTCCTGTGATCAAAGCAAAATTTTCAGCATCATTACTTCAATATTCAGTGTCACATGATCCTTCAGAAATCATTCTAATATGCTGATTTGCAGTTCAAAAAACGTTTCTTATTATTATTATTATTATATGTGACCCTGGACCACAAAACCAGTCTTAAGTAGTAACGGGTATATTTGTAGCAACAGCCAAAAATACATTGTATGGGTCAAAATTACCGATTTTTCTTTTATGCCAAAAATCATTAGCATATTAAGTAAAGATCATGTTCCATAAAGATATTTTGTAAATTTTCTACCATAAATAAACTTCTACCATAAATAAAAACTTGATTTTTGATTAGTAATATGCATTGCTAAGAACTTCATTTGGACAACTTTTAAGGCGATTTTCTCAATATTTAGATTTTTTGCACCCTCAGATTCCAGGTTTTCAAATAGTTGTATCTCAGACAAACATTGTCCTATTTTAACAAACAATATATCAATGGAAAGCTTATTTACTCAGCTTTCAGATGACGTAAGAATCTCACTTTCGACAAATTTACACTTATGACTGGTTTTGTGGTCCAGGGTCACATATTATTATTATCAATATTTAAAATGGTTGAGTACTTTTTTCAGGATTCTTTGATGAATAGAAAGATTTAAAATGTAAAAAAAAAAGTGAAATAAAAAGCTTTTGTAACATTACACACTATACTGTACCATTCAAAAGCTTGGAGTCACAATATTTGATGATAGAAATGTATACTTTTATTTATGCTTTAAATGGATAAAAAGTGATAATAAAGACATTTACAATGTTACAAAAGATTTCTAATTCAGATAAATGCTGTTCATCTTAACTTTATATTTATCAAAGAAACCAGAAAAAAAATATTAGAATGATTTCTGAAGGATCATCGGACTGTAGAAATGAAGCTAAAAATGTAGCTTAGAAATCACAGGAATAAATTACATTTTTAATTTTAAAATATATTTAAATAGAAAACACATTTTAATATGTACAAATATTTCAAAAATGTTACTTTTTGCTGTACTTTGGACCAAATAAATGCAGGTTTGGTAAGTAAAAAAAGAGATTTCTTTAAAAAAATACAAATCTTACCAGAACTAAAACTTTTGACTAGTAGTATATACTAAATTATATATACTTTAAAAACCTAAAAATTATTATGAAAGGATGGTTCGAAACGAAAACTGACAATTGTGTGGCACTCACAGCCTTAGTCACTATTCAGTTTCACTGCATCTGTTTCCCATAAAATGAAAGTAAACGCCCTATAAAAGCATTGTCTTTCCACCCAACAAGTCAGATTTGAAACCACTATCACTTTAACATTTGCCACCACCCTTCTGAAAAACTTCAGAGGAAGTCACAGCTTCTGCCACAACTGTTACTGTACAAACCTGAAGTGTATTACAGTAAAACTGGATATTCTTCCACATTTCTAAGGAACTTTGTATTAGCCACCATTGCTCCACCACAAAAAAAAAAAAAAATTACGAAATATACAAAACAAAAATTTTTGGTTGTACTATAGTAACAGAATTTAGTAGATGTGGCATTTTTGTAGAAACTACAGTGATTATAGTATTTTAATCATCAATTTAGTTATTTATTTAACAAGGGTTATCAGCATTAAAAATATTTCAAGGCGATTTTCCTACTATTTAAATTGTACTGAACAATAATAAAACGAATACTTACACAGCCCTGTTTCAAAATTGATGTTGGTTCTTCAAATATGTCCTCCTTTATACAGGCACTGCATTTCTGTGGTCCGGAGCTGCGATGAAAAAAGAAATGTTTTATACACCCACAACACAAGCACCAAAAAATCGTGAATAAATACAAAGGCACACCACATAGACTAAGAGTTGATTTTGACAATAGCTGCAACAGTCTGGCTATTGTAGTTTACAGCTCGCCCAGCTAAACAAGAAGCCGAACACAACCTGACAGCCTTCATTTATTTATGTCCCCCGATCTGAAGCAACGTTTACTGCTTGTATACTCATAAAATATACCATAAAAATGGCACGGGAGGCCTGACAGGTCGTGTTCATCTTTTGTAGTGTCGTGTCAGGTGGGCCATCTGGACTAAATGACGCTTACCTCACTGCTTTATTAAAACAATAAGAACAGAAACGATGTCCGCACTGCGCCTGAAACGGTCTCCTAAGGATTTTCAGACAGATATTGCACAGATGCTTGTCCTCCAGCTTGTTGGCGAGTATTTTCTTAGGGAAGCCAGGTTTGTTGCCTTCTAATGAAGATGGTGGTGAGGGTTCCTGTGCAGCCATTATTCCCGAGCGCGCATGTGACCAGGCTCCGGAGAAGAGACACGGATCTTTCTACACATTTCACTGAAAGGGGTTGCAAACACAGCATTTTCTATTGTGTCACATAAAATGACAAACTTAATATGCATAGTTAAATACACGTACGGTTTAGGTAATGTTTATACGGGCATGACAGCTGTGACAAAACAATACCGTCGTCTTAATAAAGTTTTATAGTAGCATGGTGCGTTTACTGTTGTTGGGATCTCTTATGGTTTTCAAAACAATAAATACTGTTACGTTTTAAAATCACATATGTCCTACCATATTATGGTCCAACGAACATTATAAAACCTCCTGCAGTGGTGTGAAACATTGTATCAAATACATTCAGCGTCCCTGCCGTGTGCAGTCATAAGTATAATCATAATTTATTAGTATTATTAATATTATTTATAGTGTTCCTCAAAAATGTGAGTAACGGCAGGCGTCGTCTCTTCAGATAATCATGCCGTCCACTAGGGGGCGAATGATGATAAAACATGCGAAGCTAGAAACTTCAATGTATAACAATTACAAAATAAAAGTCTTCTGACTTTACATATTGCTCTTTTTTATTGAACAATCATAAAAATAATACAGCAGGCAGTGCTGGGAAGTAACTGATTAAATATAATCTGGATTATGTAATCAGATTCTAAAAACGAAATACTCGTTGTCAGACTACAGTTACTTTTATGGATTACACTATTATTACACCATTACATATTATTCACACAATAGCAAATGATTCATAATTTGATTATCTTTTAAACTTTCCATTCTAAATTAGCCTACTGCTCATATACATTAAGAAAAGTTTTGTAGACATTCACAGAAAGACCACCCATTAAGTGGCTATAATTACATAGAAAACTGAGGCCACACTTGACACATTAGACCACTGTATTATTATTATTAAATATTTTGGTAACACTTTACAATAAGGTTCTTTAGTTAACATTAGTTAACCACATTAGTTAACATGAACTAATAATGAACTGCACTTATACAGCATTTATTATTCTTTGTTAATGTTAATTTCAACATTTACTAATGCATTATTAAAATCTTGTTAACATTAGTTAATGCAGTGTGAACTAACATGAACAAACAATGAACAACTGTATTTCTGTTAACTAACGTTAATAAAGATTAGTAAATACAGTAACAAATGTATTGCTCATGGTTAGTTCATGTTAGTTAATACATTAACTAATGTTTAACTAATGAACCATATTGTAAAGTGTTACCAATATTTTTAACAGTTTAAAGTATTTTATTAGGTTTTTTTTAGTGAGTGTTTTATTTTGATCACTGTTATTTAAAAAAATTGAGATTTTTATGATTAAATTCGTTTTTTACTTTTCATTAAACTCAGGTTAGGTCAAAAGTAATCTAAACGTAATCAGAAAGTAATCTGATTATATTACCTACTATATTTAATGTTATGGATTATGTTACTAACTACAATTTTTGTCATGTAATTTGGAATCAGTAACAGATTACACTTTGTAAGTAATCTACCCAGCTCTAACAGTAACATATAATAGGACGCATATTTAAAATTACTACTTACTACTACTATTATTGTTGTTTTTTTCTTTTCTAAAGATAAAGCAATAAAGTAAAAAAATATTTAATCTTTAACATGACGGCCTAAAATCTACCAAAAGGGATCTTTAATCTAGACATTATCTTTCTGATTTAACAAAATAGCCTAAAAACCTATAAACATGTTTTCCTTCTTTCTTTCTTTTTTACTTTTTAGGAAAAAAAATATAATCGACAAAATAAAAGGTCAAACATAGATGCATCATTATAGAGATAAAGCAATACAGCAAAAAATAGTTAAGTCTTTCACATAACTGCCTAAAATCTGTCAAAAGGGATCTTTAACCTATACAACATCTTTCTGACTTAAATAAAATAGACTAATAAAAGCTATAATACACAGGTTTTCCTTCTGCTTCTTCACCTTTAAGAAAAAAAAATATTAGACTAAATAAAAGGTCAAATATAGATGCATCATATTTTACAGTGGAGCTACTTTACAAAGAATTTTTGCCGAGCATCTTCGTCTTTTATTTTGAAAATATGAATAATAATATCTCCGTCACCATCTGTCAGTGTTGCTGTTTTCACGGATACCGCCTCTTGTTGATACTGTGTCACGAAACGAAAGCTGAACTGATAATTGCGGTAGTTGGCACAGATCTACCTCAGGCCAGTAGTAGTTTATTACTTGTTTTTGTGTAATTTTACAGAGTCTAATGACGCTAATCTCATTTGCCTAGTACTGTAGTGAGCGTCACAGCTGACCAGCAATGGACACTCTTCGAGATGGCAGCAGTCATTTAGATTAAACTAATCAGACTTCAAAGCAGCTATTTAAAATACATTTGTGCATATTCCGATGTGTGGACAAAACACCGTTGACTGTCTTCATATCACTGAACAATTCCTTTAATGCATGCTCGTTCTTGAACCGAGAGAAAGGACGAAAAGTACTAGCGAATAGTTTACTTCTCTAGCGAAACTGCAGCTTCAGGTGGTCGCCTACAAGCTTCGGCAATAATAAGGTAAGAAATGTGTAATTTTAGTATGTCAAGTATGTAATATAGTAATAAATTATCAGTCTGTTTAGTGTTTTCACGGAATGGACTACATTTGAAAGTCTGCGGAGAGCGAAATGCAATCTTTGTTTCACTACGGTGTATTTTTCCGCTTTTGCCATCTATATTTTATTAAGGACATTTTATCTAGTTTAAACCAGAAACGCTGTTTCATGGAGTAGGGTACGTGCTTAATGATTTCTGTTTTTCACACAGATTATGGCCGAGGAAAATACCCAATTTTGCAGTAACTGGTAAGTAAAAATAAATACATAAGTGAAAATCATGTCGTCATTCACTTACCCACATGATTTTGTCGTACAGCATAAAAGGGTATGTTTGTCAGAATGAAGGTTACAATTACCATTCACTTTCATTTTATATTTTCCCAAACAAATGAAAGTGAGTGGTGACTTATTCTGTCATTTTGCCTTGAGGGCGAGTACATAGTTTTCATTTTTGGGTGAACTATTCCTTTGAATAAGGAATGCTGTTTTGTAGTTTCAGTTTATTAGACAACCTTTTGCTTTCACTTAGGTGTGTTACCAGTCCCTCCCATCAGTCCTTTGGGCTGTACTGCAGTCACTGCCCTCCCTTTCTATTTATCATGACTACCTAGTATTTGGCTGATGTGCTATTATCCAAAGCAACTTGTGTTGCATTTGTACATTGACAGTTTTCCAGGAGTAACCATCAGTTATTTGTTAAGGGCACAGTGGTGTATGGAACCAACCATGTGTCAACCAACTGACTGTGATATGCTTTCTGTTTCTAGCAAGCATGACATTCCAGAAGCCAACTTTACAACACACGAGATCCACTGCCGGCGGAATATTGCTCTTTGCGAGGTGTGCCAGGAGCCTTTTCCTCATGCTGAGCTTGTGCAGCACAAAGAGATGGAACATACAGAGGTATGATCCACATGATGTGTGATTAAATATTTGTACAGTTGAAGGTCATACAAAATCTGTCTTATTTTTTATTTAGTACCTGAATAAGATATTTCACATAAAATATGATTACATATAGTCCACAAGAGAAAATAATAGTTGCATTTATGAAAATGACCCCATTCAAAAGTTTACTTATGCTTGATTCTTAATACTGTGTTGTTACCTGAATGATCCACAGCTGTATTTTTTGTGATAGTTGTTTATAAGTCCCTCGTTTGTCCTGAACAGTTAAACTGCCTGCTGTTATTCAGAAAAATCCTTCAGGTCCCACTGATTCTTTGGCTTTTCAGCATTTTTGTGTATTTTAACACTTTCCAACAGTGAATGTATGATTTTGAGATTCATCTTTTCACACTGAGGACAACTGAAGGACTCATATGCAACTATTACAGAAGATGCAGATGCTCACTGATGCTTCAGAAGGAAAAGTTTTGCATTTCCGGGGGAGAAAACTTTTTAAATCGGAAGATCAGAGTAAATTTAACTTAATTTGTCTTCTGGGGATCATTCAAGTATCTTCTGTAGCTTTTAAAGGGCAGTACTAAATGAAAAAATATGATATTTAGGCAAAATAAGAAAAATGTACACATCCTCATTCAGTTCAAAAGTTTTCACCTCTGGCTTTTAATGCATTGTTTTTCCTTCAAAACATCAGTGAGCGTTTGAACTTTCTGTAATAGTTGCATATGAGTCCCTTAGTGTGAAAAGATGGATCTCAAAATCATATTTATTGTTGGTATATTCGATAATATTCCTAAGGACCTGTAGACATGAATAAAAAAAACCTTTGCAATTTAAATTTTCGTTTTGTGCCGACTTTAAGGCTGAAGGATATATTAAACAGCAGCTTTGTTTTAAACAGTATGAATTAAAATATAGTATCCACGTTATGTATACTTCAGAATGAAACAGAAACCGAGATGTTTATAAAATCTTAAACTCTTTTTACAGGAACAGTGCAAATGTGGATTAAAGATCGAGAAAAGGTTCATGGAGGTCCACCAGGTACAGTATAAACAGTTCTGCATGCATATGTGACCCTGAACTACAAAACCAGTCATAAGGGTCCATTTTTTGAAATTGAGATTTATACATCATCTAAAAGCAGAATAAATAAGCTTTCCATTAATGCTACAAAGATACCCATGCTACCTTAGATGATGAGTTCTATAGAATTAACAACTTCTTTCCCCTTTCTCAGAGGTCAGAGTGCAGTCATCGACTGGTCCCATGTCAGTTCTGTGATCTGGAGGTGGCCTCCTTTCAGTCTAAAGAGCATGAGGATTACTGTGGGACCCGCACCGAGCCCTGCCCCGTCTGCAAGTGTAACGTTATGCTGAGAGAACAACACATCCATCCAGCCCTGTGCGGAAGTCTGACTCCACCTCAGGAGAGGCAGAGTAGTAGGGCAGGAGCCCAGTCTCCTGGAGCATGGTTTGAGACACATTCAATCCATAACCTAATACACAATAATAACAGCCCAGGGGCAGCAGACCGCAGGGGCCCACCACGACCCTTGGAGGACAGACTACACAACAGCACCAGAGGAACAGTGAGGGGAGGAACCAGGAGAAACACAGAGACAAGGAACAATGATTTTGCTTATTGTATGTATTCGCCTGTCTGTTTTAGTCCTTATTCACAAAGTATTCATAATATGTGACCCTGGACCACAAAACCAGTCATAAGGGTCCATTTTTTTAAATTGAAAGATGAATAAATAAGCTTTCTATTAATGTAAATTCTGAGAAAATGTAAAGTTGTCCAAATGAAGTTCTTAGCAATGCATGTTACTAATTAACAATTAAATTGTGGTATATTTACAAATTTACAAAATGTCTTTATCGAACATGATCTTTACTTAATATCCTAATGATTTTTGTCATGAAAGAAAAATCGATAATTTTGACCCATGCAATGTATAGTTGACTTGCTACAAATACACCCATGCTACTTATGACTGGTTTTGTGGTTCAGGGTCACATATGCTACTCAGAGGTGGCATAAATACATTTACGCAGCAATTAAAACTACATTATTAGGGTTATACTCAGGTCATCCGGTTTTTATGCTGCATTGAATCTTCACAGAGAATATTGAGCAGACACAAAGCTGACATGTACAGATGCCTTTAGATTACTTTTGTTGTCATCTAACATTTCAAGTTATCCTTTAAAAAATACTAATAATTTAATAACACTTAAATGTGGTATTTAACAAATCTCAAAAATTAATATCCATTTTTAGTACTCTACATTATAATGTTTTTACACCTAAATTTACTGGTAGCATTTAAAATGAGTTTTAATCTTTAGTATATATTTTTTTTTTTTACATAATTTAGACACAATTCATTTGTCCACTTACTTCAGATGAAACATAATGTAAAAAGTAATGTAAAAAAATGGCGTTCCAAACCCGTAAGACCTTTGTTCAGTATCAGAACAAATTGTTTTTGATGAAATCGAAGAGCTTTCTGACCCTCCATAGACAGCAAAGTAACTGACACATTCAAGGCCCAGAAAGGAAATGAGGACATCATTAAAATAGTCCATGTGATATCAGTGGTTTAACCTTAATTTTATGAAGCTATGAGAATACTTTTTGTGCGCAAAGTAAACAAAAATAACAACTTTATTCAATAATTTCTTCTCTTCCGTGTCAGTCTTCGACGTGCATTTATGAGAGTACCACGGTGCATGTGTGTGGTGCTGCTGACGCAGAAGTCTGCATTTCTGACATACAACCCGGATACAATGCGCCTTGTTTAGAAGCAAAGGAAGATGCACGCTGTACGTAAAACAGTCTTCGTAAACATGCCTTAAGATTTCAACAGAGAGGATGACTTGCCATTTTTGGCCCAGCCTTAAAGTCGTTATTTTTGTTTTCTTGGTGCACAAAAACTTTTTTTGTAGCTTCATAACATTTAAGGTTGAACCACTGATGCCACATGGACTATTTTAACAATGTATTACTAAGTTTTTGGGCCTTGAACGAGGTAGTTGCGTTGCTGTCTATGCAGGGTCAGAAAGCTCTCGAATTTCGTCTAAAATATCTTGTTTGAGGTCTTACAGGTTTGGAACGACATGAGGGTGAGTAATTATTGACAGAATTTTCATTTTTGGGTGAACTATCTATTTAAATATTGTCTATAACATTGAACTCTTTGGCTTATTGTATGAGTCAGAGTTATAATATCAGTTCATCCTTACAGTAAACATAATGGGTTTTGAATGGGTTTTAAACATGTTGAATATGATGGGAGTTTTTATCGGGTATTAACAGGATGCTTGAGGAAAAAAATGAACCTTCCACTCTGCTCATTTCCTCAGTGCTGGATCAGGAAACGGAGCTGGGGAACAACAACAACAGCCTGCTGTGGTCTCTGGGACAACTGCCAGACTATGAGTCCTCCAGTCTGGACTACATGCTGGCCCTCAGCCTGCAGAGTGAAGGTGACTTGGAGGACCCCCGTCAGGAGGGCGTGTGGACTGATGTGTGGGACCGTCGCCTGGGAAGGACACCAGCCCACAGCAATCTCATCTCCCAGCTGTCCTCCAACACTAACAACAACTGCACTGCGGCCCCCCCTAAAACCAACCCGACCACGGCCCACAGCTCCTCCTCAAACATCATGCTGCCTTGTGAGTTCTGCGAAGAGCTCTTTCCAGAGGAAGACCTTATCTTACACCAGGTAAGTGATAAGGCCCCAATCATCCCATCACATTACACTCCCTCTTGGCTTGATATTTAACCCAGGCCTCTTATGTCTTGATAGAGCTGGCAAGTGTGAAGTTGCATTAGCCACAGCCTCTAGAGTCGCCTCTTTTGAGTGCCATTACATGTCTACGTTAACGGAGTACAACATAAGCCATGTTTTTCATGGCAGGCTATTGTAATGTCAGCACTGATGTTGAATTTCCCACTCCATTTCTTCTTGTCAGGTCTCTATTGTTTCACAATGTGGTGTTTGGTTTCCATGGAAACCTCCTCGAATTTCAGCCGTCTAGCTTCTCCCACAGGGCGAAGCCTGATCAGATTCTTCTCCTCTTTCTGAGGCCATAGAGGAGGGGTGTGCTATTCGAGTCGCTTGTTTTGGATTTTTGCCTGTAGTGGCCAGCATAAAGTAAATATTCTGTTTTTTTGTTCTAGACTGGCTGCAGCCCAGCTTCTGCTATAGCTTCCTTCAGTAAACAAGCTCCTTCTCTTCAATATGAAGAAATCATCACTCAAGAGGCTAGTCATGTCATTCCTCCCCGCACACCCAGTCCACCCACCCTGCCCCTCTCCGTTTCACCGCTCTCCTACAGTTCCTCCTCCAGCCCCATCGAGGGCGACGTGCTCATTCCTTGTGAGTTCTGTGGTGTTGCCTTGGAAGAGGATGTGCTCTTTCACCATCAGGTATAACAACTCCTTGTTGTGTTTTTCTCCAGTACGTAACAGGTCTTACAAATTAAGTTTTACATGGCATACAGTCAAACCAAAAATTATTTAGACACTAGATATAATTTATGATTTTTTTTTACTAGTGGGTGCAGGACACTATAATGACATATTATACCCAAAAAGTCATCTCAAATATTTTAATAAAGAAAATAAAATGCATCTTATCCACAAAATGTGCTGTCTCAAAACATTGTACATTTTTACTGTTCTATTTTAATCACAGCTCATGTAGTGTTTGTTCTTCTATAATTTTATTAAATATTTTACATTTTTAAAATTTTCCTGGTGTTTACATCTAATTAGTTTTTCATCCACAATTTGTTTCTGCTAGTATGTTGAAGCACTTTTGTGAAAGTAGAGCAGAAATGGAGCTTACCACTTACTTGATACTCTTCAATCTTGTCGTACTGTACAGGACAAGTGTGACGTCCGCCCCCATACAGCTTATTCAATCGACGGATTGTCTCCACGGAAACCAAACCACGCCACCAAAGAGGCCCACGAGAGGAGATCTCCTGAGAGGCAGAGACGGGTGAGACATCAAGGTGAGCCACTGAAATAGATAAAACACAATCTCATATGTCTTATTTACAAAATACATGTGTTTAAAATCAGTATGTAATCAGTCATACCTCTGTATCTTACTGCAGCCGACCCAGATGAGGAGCACGTGCAGGAGACAGCTCAGGGGTGGCAGAAAGGCACCTCAGGTTTGGACCAGTGGCTGTCTTCATCCTACAGTTACACTAAGAACACAAATGCTGAGCAGCAGGTGAAGAGCAGGAACCAAAGGCGCAGAGCAGCAGAACCGAACACGTACCTCAATGACAGCCTCAAGCCACGTTCCACAACCACTTTGGGGTATGCCAATGTATTTTTAAAGGGATAGTTCACCAAAAAATGAACATTTTGTCATTAATTACTCATCCTCATTTCGTTCCAAACTAGTAAGACTGTCATTCATCTACAGAACACAAATTAAGATATTTTAAGATATTTTTGATGAAATTTGAGAGCTTTCTGAACCTGCATAGACAGCAATGCAACTGAAACGTCAGAAGACATGATTTGGAGGAGAAGAAATTGTTTAATAAAGTTATTTTTGTTTACTTTGCACACAAAAAGTATTCTCATAGCTTCGTAAAATTACAGTTGAACCACTGATGCTAATGGACTGTTTTACCAAAGTCCTTAAAGGGTTAGTTCACCCAAAAATCCAATCAGAGTTATATAAAAAATTATCCTGGCACTTCCAAGCTTTGGAATGGCATATGGTGGGTGTTTCTATTTATCAGTCCAAAACAAGTCCAATAAAGTGCATCCATCCATAATAAAAAGCGCCTCACACGGCTCCGGGGGATTAAAAAAATGCTTTCTGTAGCGAATCGATGCGTTTTTGTTAAAAAAAAAATCCATATTTAAAATGTAATAATCACTTCAATGTAGCTTGCGCCGACTGGCCATACCCGGAAGCACCTACAGCAGTCACGAATTAGAAGTTCAAAACGAGGATTTGTAAAGGAAAATGTTGGAGGATTTCAATATAAACTAAGAGGAGACTGGTTTTCCTTTACTAAAGTAAGGAAACTTTGCTTTCTTTGCTCCTGTAAACAAACTCACTGGTGCATGCGCAACGCAGACATCCGACGTTATCTGCTTACAGGTACTACAAGTTGGCACAAGCTAGACTAAAGTGATTATTACATTTTAAATATGGTATTTTTCTTACATAAACGCATCGTTTCACTACCGGAGGTCTTTATTTACCAGCTGGAGCCATGTGAGGCACTTTTTATTATGGATGGATGCACTTTATTGGACTTTATGCCATTCTAAAGCTTGGAAGTGCCAGGATTATTTTTAATATAACTCTGATTGGATTTGTCTGAAATAAGGAAGTCGTATACACCTGGGATGCCTGGAGGGAGAGTAAATCGTGGGCTAATTTTCATTTTGGCCTGAACTAACCCTTTAACATGTTTCTGGGCCTGGGAACATTTCAGTTGCATTGCTGTCGATAGAGGGTCAGAAAGCTCTCAGATTTCATCAAAAACATCTTAATTTGTGTTCTAAAGATGAACAAAGATCTTACAGGTTTGGAAGGACACGAGTTTGAGTAATTAATGATTACTGAGTATGTAAATGATAAGAACACTTTTGAAAAGCTACATTTAAACTAAAATTTGTTTTTTGTTTTTTAATTCCATGACAGACCTCCACACAGTGGAAGACTGGAAGGTCAAAGGAGTGATAAAAACACTGAGACACCAAAGGTATGTACAGTATGTGAATGGTTACAGGAACATATATACAATTTTATAGAGACCTGAATGCAGAATATATCAGATGTTATTAGATATTTAATTCTACAAATACTTTTTGACCTGTTCTACATTACATTTTTATCTCCAGGTGCCTAAAAATCATAATGTTGAAAAAGAGGAGGAGTAGAAAAGGAGAAAGAGTCCACTCTTCTGAGTCTCTGTGACTCAAAGCAGTGACCTGTTATTACTGTCTATAGGCTATTATGTTTGTGTCTGTAAAACATTTACATGTCAAACCAGAATTTATAAATTCGTTGGCTTGTAAATGTATTTCTTCAATTGCACTAGGTTTTTTTCCTTCATTGTATTTTTTCTAGTGTTTGTATGTGATTTTAAATGTTTGTTTTGAGCTTTGTTATATTTTCTCCGTTTCCAAGACGTTGGATAAATGTTTTATATTTTACTGAAAACTCTACACACGTTATAGTATAAATATAGAAACTCCTATAACACTTTACTGTATTGTTTTATACATTAGTTAATGCAATAGTTAACATAAACAGCATTTATTTATCCTAGTTAATATTATTTTTTACATATACATTTTAACATGTCATTATTATTAGTTCATAATGCATTGTGAACTAATAATGCACTAATGACCAATATTGTTTTTTTTTTTATTAACAATGATTAATAAATGCTGTAAAATAATGATACTGAATGCATTCACTAATGTTACAGAACTGTATTGTGAAGTGCTGCGGAAATTACAAATTCTTATTTGATCCTGAGTGTAAAGTAATTTTACAATGTACAGTTAAAATGTCAAAATGAAAAAAAAATTGTGGATATTTCAGTATTATTTCATATTTTCATGTAAGGCTGTCTGTATGGTGGCAATATTGATTATGTTGTTATTCTGACTGTTTATCTTCCTTTGGTCATGTAACTATCACATCTTTACAATTAAAAAGATTTTGCTGTGGCTGAAGATAGGATGGCCTGGCCATCAACTTTTTTTTTGTTGTTGTTTTTTTCTAGTCTACAAAGTGATAACTAGGCATTACGACAATCAGAAGATCAATAAGAACTCATCTTATATCATTTTTGGGCATGCACTCTGTACTCTGCTGCTTGCACAAGAAAACTGTACAGAGGTTATGAGAACAAAGGACCTATATCAGATATATATATCTTAAAATAATACAAAATTGTCTTATTTGATACTACATCTTCATTTTTTTCTAAAACTGAGCATCACTGTTTGCTATAAAAGAAAAATATTTGCACTTTTGCTTCAATAGTACTGCTATCATCTGATCTACTGTGTGGAGTATATGTTCCAACACGTGTTAAGACAGCTTCTGGACACTGTACTGTTTACTCTTTGAAGTTAATAATTGGAGCATTTTCTACAAAACAAAAAGTAAACAGAGTAAAGGTTGGTTTCTGATCAAACTTCAGGACAAGCTGTAGGCTTTATAATCGTTTCCAGCATGAGGAAAGAGACGGCAGCTGCCTGGACAGGTGGGAAATTTGTGTTCATGGTTATACAAGATAGAACTTCAATGCATGAAGTTGATCTGTAAAGAATAATTTCTTAAGTTTAACACTGATTTGTTGAAGATTTTGCTGATTCTCTGTTACCATAATGTTGTAAAACTCTCATTTCCTCAGGGCCTAAATTCATCTATTGGCTCGACTTGAAAAGGAATCATGGAAAGGAGCATCATATATTTGTGGATTTGTGCTTTTGCAGTAGTTCATGGGAATCAAGAGACTTCTCCACAACCTCCCATCAGCGATAAACTCCCATCATTGATAAAGATGAACAATGATTTTGCTTTTCACCTGTACAAGAAGCTTGTAGAAATGCCCGATTATCAGTCCAAAAATATCTTCTTCTCTCCCTTCAGTGTGTCCATGGCTCTTTCTGAGCTGTCTTTAGGAACTGGTGGTGAAACCAAAGAGCAGCTTCTCAGTGGCATCGGCCATAACAGCTCAGTCTTCAGCACTGAAGAAATGCATGAGATGTTCCACAGTCTCCTGGAAGACATCGACAAGAGGACAGGGGTTGACATCGATGTCGGCAGTGCTCTATATGCAAGCGACAAATCCAAGCCTCATCCTAAGTTCCTGGAGAACTTGAAGGAGTTTTACCACTCTGATGGCTTTACTGTGGATTTCGGGGCTGCGGGAACATTAGATCAAATTAATACATATGTAAAAGAAAAAACAAATGGGAAAATAGATAAAACTGTTGATTCTCTAGATCCCAATACTTTCATGATCCTTCTAACCTACATATATTTTAAAGGTAAGCATGTACACATACTTTAATCATGAACTCAAGCAGTTTATCAGTACTGTCTGTCTATAACCATTTCTTTATTTTCTCAAGGGAAATGGGACATGCCATTTAACCCAAACAAAACCCAAGAGGATAGATTTCATGTCGACAATGAGACCACCGTTCTAGTACAAATGATGCACCAAAACGAACTCCTCAAAGTTTATTATGATGCTGAACTCTCTACTAAAGTCCTCTGTCTAGACTACAACGACTCTTTCTCTATGTTTCTGGCTGTACCAGATGAAAAAAAAGATCAGACCATTAACGATCTGGAGAAGGCCATCTCTAGACAGCATATTGAAAAGTGGAAAGGAGCTGTCCAGAAAAGGTAAAACAAAAAAATTAATAATTAACCATGAATCATGATTACCTCTGTTTTTGTACACAGTGTCAACCTATCATATTATATTATTATTTGTTTTTTGTGTGTCCTTCAGAAAACTTGACATCTATGTACCCAAGATGTCTCTAAAAACAGACTATACCCTAAATGATATTTTGAAGGGAATGGGAATGACGGACATGTTTACACATAAAGCTAACTTGTCAGGAATTACGGAAGAAAATGTCCATGTTTCAGAGGTAAAGACACAAATCAGTGTCCTAATCTTAAAAAGTGACCAGTAAATGAAAAAGCTCAAATTCATAGAAGCTAACATAAATTGCTTTTTCACTTTCAGGTTTTGCATAAAGCCACCCTGGATGTAGATGAGGAAGGAACCACCGCAGCAGCAGTGACCGCAATTGTAATTGAACGTGCTTTTGTACCAATGGATTTCCGATTTGACCGTCCATTCATGGTCTTCATCATCGACCAAAAAAATGACCACATCCTCTTCCTAGGAAAAGTTGTCAACCCGGCAGCGAAGTGAGGATGTGACATTCAAGATTTATCCAGCAGATGGCCATAATTCAACAACTATTATCATGCCATCATTTTGCCAGCCCCTTTAGAATTTTATATGACTGCTGGTGTTATATACCGTATGAATATGGTTGCTAGATCTTCTTTAATAGTGAATGTCTGCTTCTACTATGTCTATATTAAATGTAATAATTGGAAAGAAGTTTTCAAAAGATTTCAGTAAAATAAGACAAAAGCAACTGCCACAATTGTTTTGTATCTTTCCTGCAAATTCCTGCTATTGCTCATACGTTATACTCAGCTCTTACTATAATGAAAACTACATTTTACTAACTTGACTGTGTGTGTGTGTGTGTGTGTGTGTGTGTGTGTGTGTATATATATATAATTTAAATTATTTAAAACATTTTCAGAAAGTCTAGCATTAGCAATTGCACACACAAATATGGCGGTGCACGCCGTATCTTGTATAATTTCATATTAAACATGCGTATCAGATCCCCGTCATTCAGCACTGGCAGCTCCTAAAGTAATAGCAGCCAAATAACCTAATAACCCAGCTGCTGTGATGTCTGTTCATCAAAGAACAAAAGAAAAAAAGAGGAAGTCAATAACTTCCCCTCTCATCTGTGCTTTTATGGAATTGCGCTATAATAATAATTTGCCCTGTTGAGTAAATCTGGCCCTTATTAAAATGGGTTTATGTGAAGATTATTTTAGGTTCACTTAAATTAGTAGTTATGATTTTTTAAAGTCTAAATTGTTAGCTCTTAATTACACTGTGACGTTGAATGGCTATAGTCAACGGTTAAATATTAGGAAACAAAGAACAATTTTGTAGAGACATCAGTAATACTGGTCTTAGTGATACTCGCCTTCAGTCATAAAAAAGATGCCATAAATCAAATCACAAAATAATACTGTCTTTATGTTGTTTCTACATTAATTTAAAGATTGAATGTGAAAATATTGCAATTTAAAAGTATTTATTAAAAACTTTAATGTTAGGTGGGATTCATTTTGATTAATTTCAGAAACAAATGTGTGATTAATTAGTTAATTTTCTTTAATCAATTGTCAGAACTAATAAATACATTTAGACCACTTAAGTTATTTATTGCTATCTCTCAACCAGCATAACAACAAATGTTTTCGAACCAAATCACCTACCCTGCCTTTAGGCAATATCAAGAAATATTGTGTATATATGTGTGTGTGTGTGTGTGTGTGTGTGTGTGTGTGTGTGTGTGTGTGTGTGTGTGTGTGTGTGTGTGTGTTCACTACTCACTGCTGTGTGTGTGCACTTGGATGGGTGAAATGCAGAGCACAAATTCTGAGTATGGAACACTGTACTTGGTCACACGTCACGTACTTTCCTTTTTAAAGGATTTTGCTAACACTAAAGGTCAATGGCTTCCCTTCTTTTTACCCAGCCTACGCAGTGATCTTTGTGTATTTCAACAGTAAGTAGATCAATATTACTTCTATTACTCATTTGTTGACATGCAAGCGAGTTCTACTTTGCTTTACTTTGTATTAATCATAATACAGATCATACAGGTCATCTATAGGGGATCAGTAGAACTGTCATGAAGATTAAATTAAAACAGCTCATCATTAATAGCTGACAATAGCTGAAAATACATAGTTGCTGGAACATTTTTAAATTAAAAGATTGATTATTGAATCATTCTTAGTTGGCAATAATTACTTTTCTCTGCAGAGTGAAATTATATATTTAAAATATACACACATATATATACATGTCAGGGTTCTGTCACTTCGATCTTGTTTATTTGTGGTTTCCTGACAGAGCCCTGACGCTCCCCTCTTGTCTTGTTTACTTGTGGGCGCGTGGCTTCGAGTTCGCTCAAGACGCGCGCTCTCTTGTCTGTGTGCATTGTTTTGTGTTGGAGCGTGGTGTTCGGATCCCGGCACTGATGTCTTGTTCATGTTTCGGTTTTGCGTCGGGGTTCGGACATTCACGCTTCATGTTTCTATGAGAGCGTGCGGTCTGGCGTTCGCTCGGGCCGTACGCTCCTGTCTGTTAATGTTGTGTGTTTTTGCACTCTAGTCGCGTGCTTTCTTGTTTTTTTTGCATGCAGCTCATTTTATCGGCTGCGTGTTTTACTATGTTTCGTCTTGTGTGGCATGCAGCTTTTGTCTTTCACTGGCTGCATGCTTTATTGCTTGTTTGTGATGTTTTGTGTGAACATGCAGCTGATGAGCATTCTCATTAGCTGCGTGTTCAGATCCTGTTTTGCACATGGCTAGTGAATTGTTTTGCTGGCCATGTGCTTGTGTTCTTGTTTTGTGTGAGCACATGGCTTTTGTTTTTGTTTCTGTGTGCCATGTGCTCTCATGTCTATTGTCTAACCCCACCCACCTTGTTACCTGATTATTGGTTATTTTGCCCCACCTGTATTTTCCTCGTTACCTTCCTCATTTGCTCCCTATTTATTCTCCTTGTGTCTTCAGTGTGGTGCGAGTTCGTTGATGTATTCACCTGATGTTTCCAGTCCTGCTTTTGCCTTGCCAAGCCTGTCAGTTTGTTTTCCCCTAAGGGGTAGTTTTTGTTGTTTTGTTTATTTTTACTTACCAATTAAAGCCCTATTTTCTGCATTACTGAGTCCTCGCCTCATCCCTCTACCTGAACCCTGACAGAACGAACTCGCCAGATGAGGACTCAGCGGAAAAAAGGCTTGCGCCCTCCACCAGCCTCCACTTTCTCCAGCCCCCTCTATCAACGTATCCTCCAATTCAGGGTCCTGAGTTCCCTCCATCAGCGGGGGACTGACCTGAAGAGGTTTGCTGTAGAATTCAGTGATGCAGCAGAGGGGTTGGGGTTTAATGATGCGGCCCTCAAAGACCTCTTCAATAGTGCCCTTGATGAGCCCCTCAACTGGTGGCGGATGAGAGGGCTGGACCACCTGACGTTTTGGGGATTTGTTGAGTTCCTGGTTCGTCCACCAGCAAAGGATGCTGCCTCACCCACAGTGATGGCCGAAGAGGCTGCAGCGCCTCCAGTGGTGGGCGAAGAGGCTGCACAGACCCCGGTTGCAGCTGATGTTGTAATGCGTCCAGAAATGCTGGCCAAAGACACTGCAGCGCCCCCTGTGGCGGCCGAAGAGGTTGCAGTGCCCTCGGTAGTGGCTGAAGAGGCTGCAGCTCCCCTGGTGGCAGCTGATGTTGTTGATATGCTTCCAGAAATGCTGGCTGAGTATACTGCAGCACCCCTGATGGTGGCCAAAGAAGCTACAGCACCCCTGGTGGCAGCTGATGTCGTTGTAATATCACCAGAAGTGATGGCCATAGATACTGCAGCGCCCCCTGTGGTGGCTGAAGAGACTGCAGTATTCCCCGTGGCGGCTGTAGAGGCTGCAGCGCTCCCAGAGGTGGCTGACAACGCTGCAGTGCCACGCTTTCGTAAGCGGAGGAGGAAGGGAAGGAAGAAGACTTCTTCCATCCCACTATCCCTGGAGGCTGTCCCAGAGCCCACTCCTTGCCCAGAGGCCATTTCAGCGCCTCCCAAGCTCCTTGCCCTGCCAGCGCCTCCCAAGCTCCTTGCCCTGCCAGCGCCTCCCAAGCTCCTTGCCCTGCCAGCGCCTCCCGAGCTCCTTGCCCTACCAGCGCCTCCCGAGCTCCTTGTACTGCCGGCGCCTCCCAAGCTCCTTGCACTGCCGGCGCCTCCCATGCTCCTTGCGCTGCCGGAACCTCCCATGCTCCTTGCACTGCCGGCTCCCTCCTCCAGGTGGGCTTCACCCTCACCACCTGCCAAGCTGTCAGCTTTGCCCAGACCCCCTGTGGAGCTACTTGAAGTGTTAGGGTCCACCTGGCCCATCCCTCCAGCCCCGCCCTGGTCATTCTCCAGGGCTCCTGTACTGCTGGAGCCTCCTTGGTCCGTCCCTCCGGTCCTACCCTGGCCTACAGCCAGGACTCCAGAACTGCCAGAACCTTACTGGTCCATCCCACCAGCTCCACCCTGGCCGTGCGCTAGGCTTTCTGTTAAGCCAGAACCTCGCTGGCTAGTCCCTCCAGCTCCAACCTGGTTTTCTGCCAGGACTCTAGGACTGCCAGAGCCTCCCTGGCTTAACCCTCCCGTCCCTCCCTGGACCTTTCTAAAGACTTGCTGGGCTTTCCTACTGGTTTTGGCCTGGCTCCTATCCCTCCCACCCTCCCTTGTCTTTTTGTTTTGAACTTATCTGTTTTGTGTTGTCATGTTTATGTTGGTCTTGTTATGTCATGATCTTGTCTAGTTTTATGTGTTCCTCATTAGGGACGCCAGGTGGCGTCCCTTTGGGGAGGGGGTAGTGTCAGGGTTCTGTCACTTCGGTCTTGTTTATTTGTGGTTTCCTGACAGAGCCCTGACGCTCCCCTCTTGTCTTGTTTACTTGTGGGCGCGTGGCTTCGAGTTCGCTCAAGACGCGCGCTCTCTTGTCTGTGTGCATTGTTTTGTGTTGGAGCGTGGTGTTCGGATCCCGGCACTGATGTCTTGTTCATGTTTCGGTTTTGCGTCGGGGTTCGAACATTCACGCTTCATGTTTCTATGAGAGCGTGCGGTCTGGCGTTCGCTCGGGCCGTACGCTCCTGTCTGTTAATGTTGTGTGTTTTTGCACTCTAGTCGCGTGCTTTCTTGTTTTTTTTGCATGCAGCTCATTTTATCGGCTGCGTGTTTTACTATGTTTCGTCTTGTGTGGCATGCAGCTTTTGTCTTTCACTGGCTGCATGCTTTATTGCTTGTTTGTGATGTTTTGTGTGAACATGCAGCTGATGAGCATTCTCATTAGCTGCGTGTTCAGATCCTGTTTTGCACATGGCTAGTGAATTGTTTTGCTGGCCATGTGCTTGTGTTCTTGTTTTGTGTGAGCACATGGCTTTTGTTTTTGTTTCTGTGTGCCATGTGCTCTCATGTCTATTGTCTAACCCCACCCACCTTGTTACCTGATTATTGGTTATTTTGCCCCACCTGTATTTTCCTCGTTACCTTCCTCATTTGCTCCCTATTTATTCTCCTTGTGTCTTCAGTGTGGTGCGAGTTCGTTGATGTATTCACCTGATGTTTCCAGTCCTGCTTTTGCCTTGCCAAGCCTGTCAGTTTGTTTTCCCCTAAGGGGTAGTTTTTGTTGTTTTGTTTATTTTTACTTACCAATTAAAGCCCTATTTTCTGCATTACTGAGTCCTCGCCTCATCCCTCTACCTGAACCCTGACATATACATACATACATACATATTTTTAAAGGTAAATGCACACACCTATACAATAGTTAGAAACTTTTGTAATTCTGGTAATGCCATTGTCTCAGATCCCTTTAAAGGTGCCACAGAATGCATATTTAAATTTTTTCTCTGACATCTACATAGAAGGAATATGGCTTATGTAGGGGCAAAAATTCTCCAGAAATGGTTTTACCTAGGATTTGTCCCTAGAATGAAATGGTCTGTTATTACCTTATTTGGAAGGTTCCTGAATAATAATGAGGAGCTCTGCTCTGATTGGCTGTCTCACAGAGCGGCTTGCACTCACACAGCTGTAAGGAAACTATATATATAATAAGGAAAATATATAATAGGAAAATATATATTTAATTACGGAGCTCGAGCCGCTATTAATATGCGGGGCATTAAAACTGCCGTTTTGAATGCACAATAACTTTTTAGTTTCACTTTTGAGATCGGCGATCGCACGTGCTCTGTGTAGATAACGGCTGTATACAAAGCAGTATTAAAGGTTGTATCAGCAATTCTAGGCTGAGAAATAAAGTGTCAAATTCAGCTGACCTTTCTTCATGATCCGCTCGCTGCCTGCCCCATAAATTGGCTGTAAAAAAAAAAAACGCGTCTCTGTGGTCAGCCTAGGGTTCGAGATATGCCAAAAAAAACATTTGGTGCTACCAACGATTCCACTGCAAAACAAACAGTGTTCCAACCAATCACCTAGGCTGGCCACAGAGACGCGTTTTTTTTTACAGCCAATTTATGGGGCAGGCAGCAAGCGGATCGTGAAGAAAGGTCAGCTGAATTTGACACTTTATGTTTCAGGCTTGAAATGGCTGATACAGGGCCGTGCAGAGACCTTTAAAGGGGCAGGTGCTCAAAGTATAAAAAGGGCACCTGGAACAAGACATTAAAGAGCCCCTCGGGTCCATCACCTCATTGTAGGCATCCAGTTACTTACGTAACAAGTAACAATGTCATTAATAAGACAAATAATGCATTATTCAAAGTTTTAATTGCATTTATGTTAAGTTCAGGACTCAAACAATAGAATTAGTAATATTTTTATCACTATAAAAGGGGCTCTCTAAATAGGGCTGTGCTCAAAACATCAGTACAGCAATACTGTACTGTATATTGTGACACATTCCTTGCTGATATACATATTATTACAGAGGCTTCTAGCAGCCAATGCTGTGAAGCAGTTTTGAGAAAGAAACAGAACATAAAAAAACATTTTAATGTTTAAAAGATTAAAAATATTTTCTTTGGACCTATTCATTTTGATTAGAAATTGTTGTGTATTAAATTGTCAAAACCTAAAGATTTTCTTCTCTCTGTTAAACAATAATAAAGAACAGCTGTTATATTAAACTCTGTGTGGTCACTATTGAAAATATATGTGGCCCCTGATGTATTGTATTGTAAGATTGTAGACGGTAGGATATTAAGCCATAAAATGGCATGATTTATAATTCAGATACAGGTTCACACAAAAACAAAATATCTTATACAATGGAATTTCAGCCTTTATACCATTAAAAGGGATAAATCGAGTTTTTAATTTATTATTATATTTTATTTAAAACATAAATAGTACTGTCTTAATTGTTTAGATATTTAGAAGGCACATTAACATCTTTCACATTTACAACTCTATGTGTTTGCTGCATAAAAACTAGGTCGATCATTGCAATAATTTGACCATAAAGAGCTGAAAAATGTGGAAATAATTCATTCTCTGTCACGAGGGGGCGCTTTAGGAGCGCTGAAATACTACGGTTTCCATAGGAACGGCTGAACACAAAGCAGCATTAACGCAGTTTTATCAGACGTGAAATGAAAATGCAAACGACATGTTTCTGAGCCTGAGGACAGTCGGTTCCCTTCAGATACATTCATATAAAGACATCAGTGCCACGTTTTGACTTTGAAACGTGCATATTTATTCAATGACATCATTGCCTTCTGAAGTTTTATTCTCGTCTTTCCTTCCCCAAATGTAAGACCTCCTAAATTATAATGAAGTCTTTTCTTATACTATTTAACATATATAAAACATTTTATGGCCTGCAGGAGCCCTCTCCTTTACGATAGATTTACGATTATTTTTACATGACATTAACGTTATCGGCAGCTATTTCAGAGCAGACTACACATGCACAAGCTATAAAAAATTATAAATACTCGTGCATACTCTCTTTTCTTCACGTCATTCTTATAATAATAAGTAACTTTAAATCTGGTGAAAACACCACTTACCAACAGCCACGAACGTGTCTATCCTTGGCTTTATAAACATGATCGGATCGTCCTGAACTTCCGGGTGGGGTCGTCACGTGAAAGGTCATCACGAGGGTCATTCTATTTACAGCTAAAACATTATTAATTAATTTTACTAATAGTTCGATTGGGCAGGCTGTCGCGAATTCGTTATTTTTAATTTTTAATTTAATTCGTTATTTAATTTTTATATTATTACAAAAAAAAAATCTTAACAAAAGGGCACTTTGATCACTAGGAGCCAAAAGGGCAGGTGCTCAAGACCTATTTTTGACCTATTTTTCAGTGCTCTTTTGCAAACACCAGATTTATTTAAGAAGGAGGAAATTATGGTGTTTGAGACTCACGGTATGTTATGTCTATGTACACAACTGTTATTATTCAACTATACCAAGGTAAATACAGTTTTCCATTCTATGGCACTCTTAAAAATGTCACTCTTTCTTCCAAAGGAAAATGGAAAACCTGACAGTGAATCCTCTTAAATTTTAAAAGTTTTTTTCAACAGTGCATTAAATATCTCCCATAATTTTAAATAATTAAAAAAGTGATCTAGAAATATTACCATTGAAATTAACATCCTCTAAAATTCCTGTGAAGTTGGCTTTATCTGTAAACATTTCAGCCATTTCCATTCCTTGTAAAATATCTTTCAGGGAATACAATATTTTCAGAGAGAGCTTGGGGACATAGATGTCAGCTTCTCTGAAGGCCTTCTCTAGATCTTTGATGGTTTTACCCTCCCTGTTAATATCTGGTACAGCCAGAAACATGGAGAAAGAGTCGTTGTAGTCCAGACAGAGGACTTTAGAAGTGAGGTTGGCATTATAATAAACTTTGAGAGATTTGTACTGGTAAATACATTTTACTGGAACAGTGGTCTCAGCGTCCACATGAAATGTACTTTGACGAGTCCTGCTTGGGTTAAATGGCATGTCCTGTAAGGCAACTCTGGATATAGGCTGTGTCCAAATTTAGGGTCTGCATCCTCCTTAGGATCCTTCCTACCAGGTTGAAGGAGGAGGGGTCCTCCGAAGACCGCAAAACCTGGAAGTAGGTGGCAGTGAATTTGGACAGCCTACACTTCTTTCAGTTCCCTCCCTTCTCCGTTGCTCATATCCTGTCGCCTAGCAACCGTGACAGCGCTAAGCAAGAAGTAAGGTTATCTGTACTGCACTAAACAAAATAACTAACGTTACTCTTTCATCCCTAAAAGCGTTAAAAACATCTTCAATAACTAACAAGAAATTAGCTGTGTGTAAGGGGATATTCACACAGGCAGTAAGAAAGAAGCTAGTTTACGAAAGTGCTGTTTTTTATCATATATACATACAAATGTAAAGCTTAACGCTAAACCAAAGGCCAAACTAGACAACCGCTGTAAAAAAATATTTTTTGAAACGGCAGTTTTTTTTAAACTTCCATCATTACTACCGCTTGCTTCGTCCGCCATTATATGAAAATACTGGAAGCGCTCTGCCGAAAGGAATTGTGGGATAGGTAGGACGGGAAAGGATCCACCAGACCCATCCTTCAAATTCGGGGAAAAGGAGGACGTATTTGTGGGCCGCATTTGAAGGATCCTATGAATTTGGACAGCCTTCGTCGCGGCGCTGTGACGTAACATCCTTCAAATGAGTCCTCCGAAGGATGTAGACCCTGAATTTGGACACAGCCATAGATGAGTAAGGAACCACCGCAGCAGCAGTGACAACAGTTGGATTAAGACCATGGACCTACAATACATTAGATACTACAGTAAAAAAAAAAAAAAAAAAACAGAAAAACAGTAATATGACATTCAAGATGTCAGAACATTAGCCAGCAGGTGGCTTTGATTTAACCAACTGTTGTGCCATTATTTTGCTAACTCTACAGTTTGTTTATTTGTTAATATAGGACAGAGATACTCAATTCTTCTTCTAGAGGTATTCAACCCTGGTCATGAAAACCCACTATTTCACAGAATTCATAATTTGTGAAATAGGTAAAATTGTACAAAAATCCCTAAACTGTGATTCTAAGGGGCTCTCCTGAATAATCTCAGCTGGTCTCAATTTGTAATCATGTTTATAAAAGCGGAATGATTTGCTGTTTGAAGATAGCTATAAGCTAAAACAGAGGTCTCAAACTCAATTCCTGGAGGGCCGCAGCTCTGCAGAGTTTAGCTCCAACCAACTCCAACTCACACCTGCTTGGAAGTTTCTAGTAATCCTGAAGACCTTGATTAGCTGGATCAGGTGTGTGTGATTAGGGTTGGAGCTAAACTGTGCAGAGCTGTGGCCCTCCAGGAATTGAGTTTGAAACTAGTGAGCTAAAACATTCGCTCACTGTTTTTTTTTTTAATTCCCTGTATGGATATGCTAATCAAATAGTAATAATAATTATTTTTGATAAACCTCTGCAATCTGGCTACATTTGTTTAATTCACAGACAGCATTTGTTGGGGATTTAGTAGATCATTAATTAAATATATATATATATATATATATATATATATATATATATATATATATATATATATATATATATTGTAGTAAGCATTGTAAGCTTGTTTTACTGTAATGGCACATAAATGTCAAATCTTTTTAATACAAGGATTTTGCTGACACTGAAGGTCAATGGCTTCCCTTCTCTTTACCCAACCTACGCAGTGATCTGTGTGCATTTCAACAGTAAGTGGATCAATATTTTTTCTTTATCACATCACATGAACCCAAGTTTTACTCTGCTTTCATAATAATAATACAGATCATGCAGGTCATCTATATGGGGTAGGTATTTTAATTAAAGGATATACTAAAATATACTACATAATGAAAAAGGGATGAGTTTGAAAATGATGTCAAGTATATCAAGTACATATCAGCTGTCATCTCAACAGTGTGTTGCAAACGTTCATTGACTGCATTGATTTGAGTTCATTCGTTAATAATTTGTTTTCTCTGCAGAGTAAAGTAAAAAGTAAACAGAGTAAAGTAAAAAGTAAAGGTTGTTTTATGATCCAACTTAAGGACACTGGCTTTATAATTCAGTCCAGTTTGGGGAAAGAGAAACAGCAGCAGCCTGGAAAGGTGGGAAATTTCTGTGTTCACAAGATGAATCATAGAATTATTAATAAATCATACAATTTTCAACCTTTATAGCATACTGTTTGATAAATATGTAAAGTTGATCTGTTAGCAGAACATAAAATAGGATAGACGAATTAGGAACAACAACTCTTGGTTAATATGTTAAACTGCCACAAGCATTTGCTGTATTTCTGTCAATGAAATGTTGTAAAACCGTGTCTGTTAAACTTCTTCAAGGTGCTTCAAACGATACCATGGAGAGCAACATCATATATTTGTGGATTTGTGCTTTTGCAGTAGTTCATGGGAATCAAGAGACTTTACCACAACCTCCCATCAGTGATAAACTCCCATCATTGATCAAGATGAACAATGATTTTGCTTTTCACCTGTACAAGAAGCTTGTAGAAATGCCCAATTATCAGTCCAAGAATATCTTCTTCTCTCCTCTCAGTGTGTCTATGGCCCTTTCTGAGCTGTCTTTAGGAGCTGGTGGTGAAACCAAAGAGCAGCTTCTCAGTGGCATCGGCCATAACAGCTCAGTCTTCAGCACTGAAGAAATGCACCACATGTTCCACAGTCTCCTGGAAGACATCGACAAGAGGACTGGGGTTGACATCGATGTTGGCAGTGCTCTATACATAAGCGACAAATTTAAGCCCCTTCCCGAGTTCTTAAAGAATATGGAGGAGTTTTACCACTCTAATGGCTCCACTGTGAATTTCAGTGTCAAAGAAACAGTGGATAAAATTAATGCATATGTGAAGGAAAAAACACATGGGAAAATAGACCAAGCTGTTGATGATCTGGAATATGACACGTTGATGTTTCTTCTCACTTACATATATTTTAAAGGTAAATGCACACACCTATACAGTAGTCAGAAACGTTTGTAATTCTGGTGATGCCATTGTCTCAGATCCCTTTAAAAATGTGACTCTTTCTTCCAAAGGAAAATGGGATATGCCATTTAACCCAAGCAAGACTCGTCAAAGTACATTTCATGTGGATGCTGAGACCACCGTTCCAGTAGAAATGATGCACCAGTACGAATCCCTCAAAGTTTATTATGATGCTGACCTCACTTCTAAAGTCCTCTGTCTAGACTACAACGACTCTTTCTCCATGTTTCTGGCTGTACCAGATATTAACAGGAAAGGTAACACCATCAAAGATCTGGAGAAGGCCATCTCTAGACAGCATATTGAAAAGTGGAGGACAGCTGTCAGAAAAAGGTTTGTTTCCATAATTATTAATGTATATCAAAATTAAGCTTTTAGATGTTCAAATATTTTTAAGTTCAATATCTCCATATGGACCAGTCAATGATTTCTTTTGTCCTTCAGAAAAACTGACATCTATGTCCCCAAGCTCTCTCTGAAAACATCGTATTCCCTGAAAGATGTTTTAAAAGGAATGGGAATGGCTGATATGTTTACAGATAAAGCCAACTTCACAGGAATTTCAGAGGAAAGGATATTAATTTCAAAGGTAGTATTTTAAATTTACGTTAGATATTTAATGTACTATTAAAAACAACACCCATTTTTAAGAGGACTCACTATGATTCACTTTCAGGTTTTGCATAAGGCCACTCTGGATATAGATGAGAAAGGAACCACCGCAGCAGGGGTGACAACTGTTGAATTCAGGCCAATGTCCTACAGCCCACTGGATACTTTAAATTTTGACCGTCCATTTATGATCTTCATCACTGACCAAAAAAATGACAACATCCTCTTCTTTGGAAAAGTTGTCAATCCGGCAGAAAAACAGTGATGTGACATTCAAGATGTCATGACAACTTCAGCCAGCAGGTGGCTGTGATTTAAACAACTGTAGCCATTATCTACTGACTCTACAGTGTGTTTTAATGCAGGACAGATATACTTAATTCTTCTTCTAGAAGTATTCAACCCTGGTCATAGGGACTCACTAGTTCTGTTTCCTCTGGTGATTGTATATTCATCTGCCAAGTGACAACTGACAACTCTTAATGCTTAATTGGAAAAAGTTAAGTAAAAAAACAATAACAATAAAACAAAAATCTGCAAATACAACCCTTGTCTCACATTACTTTCATACACCACAGTCTGTGTAGAAACTTATGCTGAAGGTCAATGGCTTTGCTTCTCTTTGCCCAGCCTACAACACTGATCTGTGTGTATTTCAACAGTGGGTCAATATCTCTTCTTTACAGGTCATGCAGGTCACCTATAGAGGGTCAGTAGAACTGTTATGACTAAATAAAAAAAAGCACCAAATTTTGAGTATACTAAAAAATACACATTTCTGTGTTCACAAGATAAATCATCGGAATCAGCAAAACTATCAAGTTAAAAAAAATGTTAAACTCTACAGGAAATTGTTCCATAAATATGTAAAACTGAACTGTTAGAAGAACATGGAAAATAGGATGAATGAATTAAGAACAAATTATCTCTATCTTAAAGTGTCTTGAGCATGTGCTGCATAGCTGTCATTAAAATATTGCTAAACTGTTTCTGTTATTTTGTCTCAGGGCCTTTAAACGATACCATATGATACATTATATATCACATATTATTATATATTTGTGATTTCAACCTCCCATCAGCGATCAACTCTCATCACTGATCAAGATGAACAATGATTTTGCTTTTTGCCTGTACAAGAGGCTTGTAGAAATGCCCAATTATCAGTCCAAGAATATCTTCTTCTCTCCTCTCAGTGTGTCCATGGCTCTTTCTGAGCTGTCTTTAGGAGCCGGTGGTAAAACCAAAGAGCAGCTTCTAAGAGGCATCGGCCATAATAGCTCAGTCTTCAGCACTGAAGAAATGCACCAGATGTTCCACAGTCTCCTAGGAAGTCTCCTGGCTTGTCCATTTTATTGTCTGTTAATTTCTGGACAGAAAACAAAGAATAAGTGAAGTAAAATAATAGAATAAACATTCTTTCAAACAACCATATTTTAACATGGCAGTAGGCACATAATAACATGCTTGCTTAGAATCTCATAATTCAGAAATGTAAAGCCATTTTACAAGTCTAATCTGGTCCTGACCTATTGTCCGAAAGGATGGATTGGCACAACATGGCTCAAACAAACACTTTAGTAAGCGTTAGACTCAAGTTACAGTAGGTGCTTATCCTCCAGAAAATGTTGACCACTCAACCATCAGAACATCAGAAGATGAAACGAAATATTATGAGTTGTATTTTTAATTCATTTTCTCTGATAACATACAGACGTTAGGAATGGCCCCATTCACGAACAATTTACGAATCAAATTCCTCAAGTGGAACAAAGTGCTGTACAAAAACATAGCTATCATCATAAAAGCTACACTGAACTTTCCCTTTTCTGGTAAATGCGGAGGGATACTTAATGACAAGTGAGAACGGTGTTACGAGATTTTTGGTTTCTGAGATATTCGGTTTCTGTGGGCGGAGCGTATATGCATATTAATGAGACATGACCAGATATGCGCGAAATGGTCGTGAAACTGAAAATATCAGCTCTGCTCCATCTCTGAATGTTTAACGATTTTTTTTTTTCATAAACCTAACAGACCTTTGTCTAATCTATGAACTTATGTCTAAAATAAACGTGTTTACCTTGTTAATGCAGTTACAAAAGTTTTATTAGTATGTTCTTTCATCCACGACTAACGTTAAATGAGAATGACAGGCTTTCACTTCATGTAACTTTATACGCAAAGCTCATCTGCATCCAGTATTGATTTCAGTTCGTAACGTCTACATTGCGATGCTTAAACTGGGACTTTATTGTTGTTATTCGTTGTTAAATACACCACTGCCTGAAACATCTTAAACGTCTAGAAACGTATCTGTGGACGAATACGTTTGTTTAGAAAATAACCTAATGTGATTGTTTAAGTCTTGTTAACTTGTGATCAAACCACTTTGTGTAAATAAACTAACTTGGACTAATAAGCCTATTAGCCTGAAGACATCAACATGTCTGTTCTTTTATCACTTGTTTCATTGTTGTGCTGGATGAAAAGCATTTCAATAAAGCAAATTACTATGTAAAGGTGCTGCAGTAGTTTGTCTAGGAAAAGTATTGAAATAGAAAGTAAAAATATAGATTTTGGGTACATCTGCATTAAAAGAGAAAAATAAATCACAGCCTTTTATGAAAGAAAATAGCTAAATAACTAAATAGGGAAGAACAGAAAAAGCCATGCACATTATGCACTATAAAGGTCCTTGGCACTCTGGACAAATGAAGACTTCCTCTATACCTGCTCATGCAGTCCCAGTGGTACCAACCACTGCAGCTGTCGCATTCAATCTGAGAGAGATTAAGATCATGGATTAATAAACACTTAAATAGCAGTTTCATATACACTGTTAGCCCGGATTTAGTTTCTACTTTAATATTCAAGCATAATGCACTAAAACAAAAAAGTTTGATGGTATTACTTTATAATTTTAAGTATATTCTACTAATTAGTTGGCATAGTCCAATGTGCAAATAATTTGAAGTACAATAAGCTTAAATTGAAAAGTTATTGAACAGACCACACCTCTTCTTCCCAGTTGTGACATGATCAGTTGCTCAAGGTATCAATGTGTGTGTGTTTCCTTATTTTAACAATCTTTATTGCAGCCTGCTCTACACACAAATAAATACAGACATATAATACAAAACAAAAACAGTCCAAAACTGATTTCAGCCAAGCACTGAGTCGAAGTTTACCGTCTTTGTTGCGGTTGTGTGGATTCAGGCACTGCTGGCGAGGAACTGGAAGGTGAGTTTAACTGTAAAAACCTCATTTAAATTTTTCGCCATTTCGACGGACATTTTAGACACTGGCTAACTTACCTGTGTAATTTATATTTAGCTAACTGTGGGGGAAGGGTTTGGGGCAGCGGTGGAAACAATTTTTAACGTTTACCGGTTCGTTGTTTTTTTTATCCACAATTAATCGATATCTAACGCTAGATCACTTTTTCACCTGAGTTGCTGATCGCGTGCTGTAAAAACATGATTTTAACCAGTTTCACTGTCTTTAGGCTTTCACCTGGCCGGCTGATGCAAGCGGCGTTTTTTCCATGAAGATAGCGGGAACACGTGCGGCTGTTTTACGCGGTTTACCACAGCCTACTGTATCTGGTAAGTTAAGAATATATGTGTGTGTGAGGAGAATGCATGTTTGTGTGTGTGTGTGTGTGTGTGTGTGTGTGTGTGTGTGTGTGTGTGTGTGTGTGTGTGTGTGTGAGGAGAATGCAAGTGTGAATGCATGTGTGTGTGAAAGGAGAATATATATATGTGTGTGTGAGGAGAATGCAAGTGTGAATGCATGTGTGTGTGAAAGGAGAATATATATATATATATATATATATATATATATATATATATATATATATATATATATATATATATATATATATATATATGTGTGTGTGAGGAGAATGCATGTGTATGTGAGAGGAGAATGCAAGTGTGAATGCATGTGTGTGAGGAGAATGCATGTGTGTGTGTGTGTGAGAGGAGAATGCAAGTGTGAATGCATGTGTGTGTGAAAGGAGAATATATATGTGTGTGTGAGGAGAATGCAAGTGTGAATGCATGTGTGTGTGAAAGGAGAATATGTGTGTGAGGAGAATGCATGTGTATGTGAGAGGAGAATGCAAGTGTGAATGCGTGTGTGTGAAAGGAGAATATGTGTGTGTGTGAAAGGAGAATATGTGTGTGAGAGGAGAATGCATGTGTGTGTGTGTGCGTGTGTGAGGAGAATGCATGTGTGTGTGAGAGGAGAATGCCTGTGTGTGAGGAGAATGCATGTGTGAATGCATGTGTGTGTGTGAAAGGAGAATATATATGTGTGAGGAGAATGCAAGTGTGAATGCATGTGTGTGTGAAAGGAGAATATGTGTGTGTGAAAGGAGAATATGTGTGTGTGAGAGGAGAATGCATGTGTGTGTGTGCGTGTGTGTGAGGAGAATGCATGTGTGAATGCGTGCGTGTGTGTGTGTGAGAGGAGAATATATGTGTGAATGCATGTGTGTGTGAAAGGAGAATATATGTGTGTGAGAGGAGAATGCATGTGTGTGTGAGAGGAGAATGCATGTGTGAATGCATGTGTGTGTGTGAAAGGAGAATATGTGTGTGTGAAAGGAGAATATGTGTGTGAGAGGAGAATGCATGTGTGTGTGCGTGTGTGAGAGGAGAATGCATGTGTGTGTGTGAGAGGAGAATGCCTGTGTGTGTGTGTGAGGAGAATGCATGTGTGAATGCATGTGTGTGTGTGTGAAAGGAGAATATATATGTGTGAGGAGAATGCAAGTGTGAATGCATGTGTGTGTGAAAGGAGAATATGTGTGTGTGAAAGGAGAATATATGTGTGTGAGAGGAGAATGCATGTGTGTGTGTGTGCGTGTGTGTGAGGAGAATGCATGTGTGAATGCGTGCGTGTGTGTGTGTGAGAGGAGAATATATGTGTGAATGCATGTGTGTGTGAAAGGAGAATATATGTGTGTGAGAGGAGAATGCATGTGTGTGTGTGTGTGTGTGTGCGTGTGTGTGAGGAGAATGCATGTGTGTGTGAGAGGAGAATGCGTGTGTGTGTGTGTGAGGAGAATGCATGTGTGAATGCATGTGTGTGTGAAAGGAGAATATGTGTGTGAGAGGAGAATGCATGTGTGTGTGTGCGTGTGTGAGAGGAGAATACATGTGTGAATGCATGCGTGTGTGTGTGTGAGAGGAGAATATATGTGTGTGTGAGTACCAGAATGAATTATGGATTGCACGGCCCCTCATAGATGCATGTTCTTTGTTTTTTATTTTATTTTCAAACCATTAATCAGGACTATGTGCTACACATAATTTCAGACTTTGACTTTTTTTTTTACCATAAAATTGTTTGTATGTTTAATCAGTGGTATGAAATTAACTGAAAAAACATGGCTGAAATTTTTTTTGGGTTCAGTTAACATTAAATATGTTGATGTTAATTGTACAGTGAAAAGGAATCTGAACAAGCCAGGCCTCATATCTTGTATGAACAGAGTGTCTTTTACTATATGTCAGTGTAGACTGTTTCTTCTTAGGGTATTTTTATTGTTAACATTTTGAAAATGTATGTGCTAACTAACACATGATTGTACATGTTTTTTCTCTGTAAGGACACAGCTGACAATGACTTGTGGGATTGCAAACTCCAGTGGGATTGCTTTTCATCGGTGAAGAAAATCTTAAGCTGAACCCGTCCAAAGTGGGAATCATCTTGGAAGGGAATGTGGTGATGGATGACCTGGCCAACCTTCCTAAGGCCTTCTGTGTTCGTTTTGGACTGATATATGAGTTTAATGTACTTAACATTTTCAGTTAAATGTACTTAGGTTTTCATTACGCATTACTTATTTTTTTAAGGCAACCGGTTTCCTCAAATTTTTTAAGTAAATTCAACTTATCCGGGTTTACAGTGTACAGCAATGAAATCATGCCCCCAGTTAAACATACCTAAGAGTCTACTTTGTCATCTCTAAAAGGATATTTATTGCCACAGGCCATGCATAAGTCACTCAGGTCTTCTATGGGAGGGAGAGGCAAAATATATATAAAAAAAATTGTCTCTTGCTTGTTGATTGGTAGGCTCATACACAAGTAGAAGTGTACACATGAGATTGCACTCACCCATTTTTTAATGTCCAAAGACATGCCTGGCCAATAAAACATTCTGCTCACTGCATCCAAGGTTTTATGAATGCCACAGTGAGCCCCTATTGCACTACTGTGCAATTCCATACAAATTTCTTTGGCCTTCTCTTTTGTGCAGATTTCTTTGGCCAAAGCACCTCCTTCTTTCCTCCTTATATAATGCAAAACTTCATCTAAAAAAGGCAGGTTAGTCATTATACTATTAAAAAAAATTAACTGAGATGTAGAATATACATATACTCACTTTGTATAATGAAGTTTTTAGCTTTTCTGTGGAAAACTTTAGCATTCCTAGAAGTACCCTCAGGTAATGTTCCAGAATGCTTGAACTCAAAAATTTTGTTGTATGTAGTTACATCCATCTCTAACCTCACCCTTACAAAACTAGCGAAATGGCCACTTATATACAATTTTTCATAACAATGCAAACAAGTATAATAAATTAATTAATAAATCTCCTCAGTCCATTGGATACTGAGATGATTTCACTTCTGACATTGGTTTATTCCCAGGTAGCCAGCGGAATCGGGCCGATTGCGGCTGAGTGCCGGCTCACTCGGCTGTGTTCTGGCAGCGGCTCGCCAGGAGTGAGCCGGCTCTGGCCCAGCAATGGTTGCCGGATTTGGCTAGGCTTTGGATATGCGGATCTGGCCCGATTCTGGTTGAGAAACGGCACATTTAGACACATTCAGCCTGACTATGGGCCATAAGTGTAAGTCCCAAAAATGTCAAAAATTCAGGTTTTACTCCTTGTGTAAATATTTTGTCCCCACAATACAGATTAAAACACATAAACACTTAACTTAATTACAAAATTGCTAAAATATTTTTTTTTTTAACAAAATGCCTGAGATGTCAAATCTTTTCCCAGTCAATGTTATTTATTTAATTGTATTACTATTTTAAATAATATTCTATTATTTTTGTCAGGCCAACCATGGACTTTGTTTATAATTTAAAAATGTTCACTTCATCTAAATTATGACACTTTCATGTTGTTCTGCACCCCAAAAATAGAACCGTATATGTCTGTAACAGAGCTAATAAAATGCTTTCAACATGTTTCCCCTTTATAACACCATTTTCAGGCTTGATAATCATAATGTGGCATAATTGCAAAAACATTTAGCAAAATTTGATTTGAAATGTTATAACCGTGATTTTATGGCCAAACACAAATCCAAAAGCAAAATTTAATGAGTATATGAACCAATAATTGACCTTCAGCTGACATCTTCTGGTTATGAAATAAGTGAGTGACACTGTTATGATATTTTATTAATAACTGATATGTTATATATTTAAAAATAATTGTACATACATTCTCTCTCTCTCTCTCTCTCTCTCTCTCTCTCTCTCTCTCTCTCTATATATATATATATATATATATATATATATATGTGTGTGTGTGTGTGTGTGTGTGTGTGTGTGTGTGTGTGTTTATTTATTTATTTATTTATTTTTTGGGGGGCCAGGGAAATATAACAAGGTATAATTAACTAAATGTACACCTCAGATGATAAAAATTAAATTAATAAAATTGTTATAAATATAACTTTGACTATTTTACACCTCACGTGCGAAGTCCGCGAAGGAACCAGAGGCTATATAAGCTGCGATCAGTTCACATCACGCGCACAGCCGGACTCCCTTTGATTGAGTGGACATCGCTCGACAGAAGAGCTTTCTTCAGGTAAAGTATTTTTGTGTACATACGTGTAAAATCAACGGACTGTTATTTAAATGTACAATATCTAAAACTACTGTTCACATAAACGAGTCTTTCCGTCTTTATTTTTTATGGCCCGCTCTTCAGCACCGTTGACCGTTAATGCCGTTATCTGTATGACGTCATTTGCGCAGATCTGCTAGAATTGAGAAAACCTCACATTCATGTCGGTCAAGGTAACATTAGTTAAAAAATATATTAATTTTACAATTATCAACAATAACATTATCAGATTTGAGTTGTGTTGTCTCAGATTTGACATACAGCGAGAGAGAGAGAGCGCGCGCGCGTTCAGTGTGCGTCAGTGTCGCGCGCTCTCTCTCTCTCTCTCGCTGTATGTGAGATAGAGCGAGCAAGAGACAGAAAGACTTAAGCCAATGTAGCCTATCCTTATGAGAATAATAATTCTTTTTTTTTTTTTAATAACGAATTACAATAAAAGTAAAACATTAGGCTTGCATATACAGGGAATAAAAGTCATATACAAGTAAAATAATTAATTTTAATAATGAAAACTATTTCTTTTTCTTTCTTTTTTTTTTGTCAGATTGTCATCCGATTGTTGTAAGTGATCAACTCATTCTGCATCTTGGATTTGCCATGTTCAACACACTGATGAGTAAGTAATAACCTATTAAAAATCAATACATTTCAATTTGTACAGATATATGCATCGTGTGACTCATTTCCCCCTTGTTTTTGTGTCAGTAGCAGCTGAACCCCAAAGGCTCCACAGCATTGAGCGCCTTTGGCTTTGCAGGTATATTTTTTTCAGCTGACTGTCAAACTAATTCACAATATTTGTATACAGCAGTTTTTATTCATGTATTCATTAGTGTTAGTGAATAGTGAAATAGTGTGCCTTTCTGCTGTACTTCTTCTAATCTTTTTGTGATTGCTTTTTCATATTTTTTGTCAGATTTGTCAAGATCATCTGAAAAAAGTGCATCTGTGCCATGTAAGTAATTTAATGTTATATTTTGCCATGTGTAAGTATATGGTTTATTTTAGGAAATTCAAATCAGATGGTCCATAATATCTTAAGATTAATTTTGTTGTACCAAGTCAGCGTGTTGTGAGTGTTTATTTTAAGTTTTACCGAAATTTTTACATGTTACATTTTAAATACTCTTATTATTTGTATAGCTGTAAACTGCATTGTTTCACAGGCTGTGATATTTGCCAATAAGTTAATTGCCAAGTAGTGACACACAGAGTGCCAGAACTTTTATAGGACTCTTTCTTTTTGTAATTTTTAAACTGTAAAATTGTATTAGGTTAAAATTAAATAATAAATTAAATATATTAAACATACATTATTATTAAACATAATAAAGTCTGAAAAAAAGTGGTCTGAATAAGATGACTGTTTAATCACATAAAGTGATTTTTTTTTTCAAAGCTTCATGTTTAAATAGGCAAACTTGTGCCCCATATGACTGACAATTTTCTTTTAAAAATATTTTCTGCAAATATAGCAGTGTGATGCAGAGAGAAACCGAGAAGTTTATAAGAGTGTCATAGTGGAAGAAGAGAGCATGTCCTACAACAAAAGAATTTCTTCCTAAGGTAAGCTCCAAATATTGTTACCATTCACCACCGAGATCACTGAGACCTGACTAACTATGTGTCAATATGTGTCCCCTCTTTATCTCTTTCTTTCATTTATTGTCTCTCCTTTAGGAAACCTTGAGGTCCTGATCGTTCTTAAAGTTTCTATAGTGTTTTTATGCATTTGTTGATGTTTTTATTTTTTCAATAATAAATTCAATAAACGTTTCTCGTACAGTATTTATATGGTGTCATTCTTACTTGGGGGCAGGGGTGAGAGTGAGTGGCATGTGTGTGTGTGATATTTGTGGAAAGAACATTTAAAAAAAAAAAAAAACCTGGAGGAAATCATGAATAATACATTTTTGTAGTTTTTAAGGAACCATTTAATTACATGAACAGTTACACCTATCCAAGTAGGCTATATACTTTAGCAAACAAGCTAATATTGCTTAAATTTCGTTATTAATTAAATAAATAGGTCTGTATTTCATATACATTTCCATTTGGAATCCAGACTCGGGCCAGCCTGCTAACTGTATAATGTATGCCGGCGTGATTGCGGCCCGATGCCGGCAGTTCCGGTTCAGTTTCGGCAGCCGGACACGAGCCAGTACCGGCTAACTGTATAATCTCTGCTGGCGCGATTGCGGGCCGATGCCGGCAGTGTCGGCTCAGTTTCGGCACCCGGACTCGGGCCAGTGTATTCGGGCCGATTCTGGCGCGTCATTCATTACCGGAATTCACAAGAGTCCGGCAACCGGATCCGGGCCGAGTCATTTCTTCCGGATTGCCGGATTTGGGCCAGTACTGGGCCAGATGTTTTTGGCTACCTGGGTTACTGTCCACCCCAGTGTTTGGCTTCTAATGATGAGTATTTGCATATTATAGTTAGAGATGCACCGATCGATCGGCATCCGATCGCAATCGACCGATAGGGGCGCTATCGGTTTTGATCGGAGTTCTCAAAATAGATCAGAGCAGGCCGATCAGATGACGTTTACAACAACAAACAGCCGCCAGAGCACGCATTCCCACTTCTCAGACTAGGGTCTCCTAATGGGCGTGGCTGTCTCTACCAAAGAGTATAGAAGTACTCTTTGTCTCTACAACGCATTAACACTGAAGATGTACGTCGCCGGTGAGGGGATTTCCTCCCCTCTGGTCTATGCATCCCTGCCTCTGCTGAATTATTTTTATCCACGGTGGGGATAAAACGTCCCGCGAAGCCGCTCCTACGTCCCGATCTAAATCAAATTATTTGCAAACGCGCTTTAAAGTCGTCTAAATCAAATGATTCGCCATACGCGCTTTGAAGTTGAACGTACTGAATCAAATGATTCGCGATCCGATTGGAGCACTTCAAAACAGTGAATCTTTTTGCGACGCAGTGGTTTACTGATTCTGAGTTTCCAAAAAGCTCCGTTGATACTTTGCTCACCTTCTCTATAAAATGTATTCGTTGTTTGAAATTAAACCATTACTATTAATACAATGTTTTTATTAAATTGTGATCACATAATACAGCTTCTGTCATATAAAAAAAAATACATGACCTGACACTCATTATCTGGTTCTTGCCTAAAAAGAGGGGTATAATGCGCGTTGTTAACAGATAACAGTAACAGTTTGGTCAACCTCTCCCTATGGAGAGAGAAAAAAAAGTTTCTAAAAGCATCCCCCCCCTCTGTTTTTTTCACAAATTGCACCCTGTGCATGTATATGTATGTGTATATGCATATGTATGGCATATTTATTTTATTTTTCCACAAAAAGCTTGTTGCTAAACTAAATTGTGATTTTAAGAAAGAGCCTCCTGAGAGTTAAATGTTTATTATGGTGCACATGTGTGTTTTGCACATAATCATTTTTTTTATTTTAAGACTTAACTCTTTTATTAGATTTAACTTTTTCCACAGAAAAACTAAGGTTCATAGTTTACAAATTGTGTCAGCTCTAAAAGAGTGAAATGTTGTGTTGTACATAATTACTGCCAAAAGACAGTTTAAGATCAGTGTTGGGCAGTAGCGTCGCTACAAGTAGTGACGCTACTAGCTTAACTATATTTCTCAGTAGCGTGGTGGTAGCGTCGCTGTTTTCTGAATCAAATAGCTTTTCAGTAACTAAGCTATTATTTTGATCAAGTAGCGCGGTAGCGTCAACAAAAGCTACAAGCTATATATTTTTCTATACTTTAAGCTCAAATCGGAAATATAACTGCTACGAATCACTGATCCTGGGTCAGTAAGCGGCGCCACCACCACTAAACCTCGTGACGCCATTGGCTCGTTAAACTGTCAGTCAAACCGTATTATTCCTCCCGCCTCTCTCGTCAATGAAGTGCGGCCCGCAGTTTGAAGCATCTCAGCGTGTTTGCAGACTTGAGGTAAATAAAGAAGTGTTGATTGAAAAGTGCATGTTTTCTGTATTTATAATACGGTACTGTATTTATAAAGGCTAATGGGGTGTTTTTGCATTCGAGGAGATGAGAAAAGTGTGTCTTAGTCTAGCATTTAGTCAACCAAATTGCTTATGTGAAGTGCTGAATCTTTATATTTTAGCTAAATGTCAGAAAAAACTGAGCGCCCACATAGCAACAGAAAACTGTATAATCTGCAATGCAAAACGTAGTATTAGAACTAGTGATGGGCGCCTTGATTTTAGTCTTTGAAGCAGGCTAGTGCTCTGGGAAGATCTCAAACCTCAGAAGTACGAGATGGGGAGTGGGTCTGTGGGAGCGGGTGTCAAATTCATGGCGAAAGGCAAAATGTTTCGGTTCGTTCTTAGCAAAAACAAACAAATTATAATAATCTTTGCTAATATTCGTGATACTTCAAACTGCTTTGGACTTTGCAGTATTGAATTATGCCTTTACTATGACCAAAATTACAGAATATGCTATTCAGCTGTTTGATCGCGCCGGTGTCTTGCAGCTGTTCATTTGAAAAATAAAACACAGTCACCCAAAAGTTACACTAGTCAATTTAAATAGTGTGTATTACATGCAGTTCAGCGTGACCATCGGTCCTGTGGCACATTTTTGCTCATCATGATATTTTCCGTCGACGTGCATGAAGTACAAAGCTTACCCAATGCATAATAATTTCGCTTCAAATACATTGCAGAAATGGATCATTTGTATTTGTGGCAAGAGAGGTAGTCTACATAAGCCAAACTTTACTTTCAGTTTCGCATTTAATTTGTTTTGGATTGTTTAGGCAAATTTATTTATTTATTTCATCATTGTTCTGTTCTGAATAAGGTTAAAGTTAAAGAATTTGTTGTGGAATTTCATGTTTTCCATGTTTTATTCGTTTAATATTCTGAAACTGGTGCCATTTTTTATTTTTTTTTCAAGAAAGAATCACTTGAAAGAACTTGTATGCCTGTATGACTGACAATTTAATTGATCACTGAGAGAGCATTGACTCTGTATGATGTTGGTTCAATAGAAAAATGAAATTTATAAAATAGCTTAGATGTAGTGAACTCCTTTTGCCATGATCCTGTAGCTTAGCTTGCTACATTACCAAAGGCTGTAGCTTTAGTGTAGTTAAGCTTAATTTAATGAGGAGTAACTGTTAGCTTAGCTCACTACATTTTCCAAGTAGCTTGCCCATCACTGTTTAAGATAGTAAGCAACACTTACTCTACTGTATGTAAGCTGAATCCAAGTTGTCTATGAGAGTCTTGAGAGTGTTCAATATTGAAATTTGCCTCAGCCTGCAATAAAACTGGTCAATTCATGATACTTTCTCATTTCCTACTTTTTATACTAATAATACAATGTCAATGTTTGTACATGAGACAACAATATTGAAGAATTTATGGATTTGACGCTGTGATCGGTAATATCGGGATCGGCAGATACTGCTTTTGGTGATCGGTGATCGGCCCCCAAAATCCAGATCGGTGCATCTCTAACTATAGTGGGGTAAGAAAATGTTTATAGAGCTTTATGTGATCATTTTGACACACTTCACATTCTTATAATTTGAAAAATAGCAAATTGATTAACAAGTTAAATTGGTGAAAACTTTTTTACAGTGTGTGGTTCAGGTTCTAGTTCAGGACTTTGTGGTGCTGTCATCTCTACAAGTCTCTGCCTTTTTGCTCTGCCTCTCTCCAATACCTGCGCTTGTACCTTTTCTCCCTTTCACACAGATCAGCCACTTCATTTGTCTGCCCTGCATTTTTCCTTTTGTGCCATATTTCTCTGTCCTTTCTTAAATTTTCCGCCTGCCTTACAGGGTCGACATCTCGCCGTGCCCTGTATTGCTGCTGCCTTTCTGCTGCTGACAGCTTCATTTACCTGTCATTCATTTTCCTTAACCTGTAATGATATACAACAACTAATGTATAATTTACAATAAAATAAATCCATATTTGTAAAATAATACAAAACGCCTAAATGAGATAGGGAACATTTGACTCTGTTAATCACTGTCAACTCTGTTAGTGGTCTAAAAAGTTTAATGATAACAGAGTTGACATTTTCCACCATTTTGTGCTTTAGCTCAAGAAGCTAACCTCAAACCAGATACCACATGGCATGTCTAAAACAGAAATGTATGTTTTTATCATAATATTGTTTTTAAAAACGTGAATGAGAGATTCACTGAAATATCACAGCAACAGATTTGACAAATAATTAATCTACTATTGGTGTGTCCTAAACATTTCGTACAAATTAATGAGAGAGGAATAATGACAAACCTCAGTGCCTTCCAGATTTTCCCACCAGAGGAAGTGACATCACTTGGAGCAGGTCACATGCTTTTTCTATCAGTGCTTTAAAGATTGTTACGCCTTTTTATAACAGAGTTAACAGAGTTGACCAGACCGTAGGGACAGACACAAAATGTATTTTTTTAATTACTAAAACTACAAAAAATACACAAAATACATGTTTTATGCAACTGTTTACATAAATTCATAGAGTAAACACAAAAAAGATTAAAATTAGACGCAATTATTTCATGATAATTGAAGCTGAATGTATGATTCAGGAGGCATAGACAGTCAAAAATAGGTATTGAGGGAGTCTTTAATTTAATATTTTTAAGACAAAATGTTCTTAAATACAGATATAAACATTATTTTTAGTGATAGCTTGATGTAATTTGTGTAATTATTCAAAACTGTTTCAATATTTTTTTTGTTTTTGGAAAATAATAAAAGGTTTATCTTGGAGACGCAAAATACCCACAATTCTAGATTGACCCATATATATATATATATATATATATATATATATATATATATATATATATATATATATAATAAAAGGAAACATTTGACTTTTTTGTAAGCATGTCTTACTATGGCATTAAACGAATCCACAGCTCCAGTGACAGACTCCAAATATATATATAATAAAAGGAAAAGTTTGACTCTTTTGTAAGCATATCTTACAATGGTTTCATGTAACTGATTTCTGAGAGTGATTCAGTACATTGATCTCTTGAAAATCTCAGCCTACACTGTGATGTTTTGTGTGCATTTTATCCCCAAGAAAAAAAAAATTAATTACTAAGCAACCACTGAACAATAGAAACTCAGCTTTTTAATGCATATAATTATCTTGATAAACTCTTAACTAATGCTGAGTAGTCCCTCGAAAATGGAATTTACCACGGGCAGATAAAAATTTCCTTTGAGCACAAATTTTACTTACATTTTATCACCTACTTCTCAGCATGACAATGTCCGAATGTAAAGAAAAAAACACCTTCAGGGAGGCAAAATGCCTAAAGGTTAACATTAAGAGGATCAATAGGGAATTATCATAATTTTTTTTTTTTTTTTACTTTGCTGACTAAATAATGATATAGATCAAGGTCATGCAGGTGCTGTGGAAAGCATATGTTGATTGTATATTGTACATATGTTGATTGTATACTGGTTTGTGTCCACAGTAGTTAATAATTAAGTTTTTTTTTTTAAGTTTGAACAAATATAAGGACATAGGCCTTTTAGCTTAGTCCAGTTTGGAAAACGAGATGACAGCTGCCTGGACAGGTGGGAAAATTGAAATTTGTGTGTCTATAAGATAGAATATGATACATAACAACAGACAGAGCAAAACAGATACTAGAATAAATAAGTTTTTGTTTTGTCACTGATGTGTTAAACTGTTTAAGTGCATTTGCTACATGTGTAAAACTGTTTCTGTTATGTTTCCTCAGGGAGGAAATTCATGTAATACAGTATCTCAACTTGAAAAGCGATCATGGGAAGGAATATCATATGTCTGTGCATTTGTTCTTTGGTAATAGTTCACCCAATCGCCCTCGGAGATAATGATGATGATCCACTACCAACTTTTTCTACACTCAACACTACAAAAATGTTATGGAAAAAAAAATGATTTTGCTTTTCACCTGTACAGGAGTCTTAGCTCACTGCCTGAATATCAGAACAAGAATATCTTTTTTTCTCTCCGCTGAGTGTGTCCATGGGCCTTTCTGCACTGTCTTTAGGAGCGGGTGGTAAGACCAAAGAGCAGCTTCTCAGGGCCATCGGTCATGACAGCTCCGTCTTCAACACCGAAGAAGTGCGAAAGGCCTTCCGAAGGTTCTTGGAAGAAATCAGCCAAAGAAGGGTGGACATGGATGTAGGTAGTGCGCTTTTTGTAAGCAACAAATCAAAACCACTTCCTGAGTTCCTTGAGAAGATGAAGCAGCTTCACCTCCCGGAAGGCTTCGCTGTGGATTTCCTCCTCAATGAAACTTTAGACAAGATTAACACATATGTCAGGGAAAAAACAAAAGGGAAAATAGATAACGTTTTTGAAGATCTGGATACTAACACCATGATGATCCTTCTTACTTATATATATTTCAAAGGTAAACAAATTGTACTTGTAATGTCATTCTGTATTTTAGGTTTCAAATGTCAATCACTCCAGTGTTTTTTGTTTTTTTTTTATTTCAGGAAAATGGACTATGCCGTTTGACCCAAGATTTACTCATGAGGCTAAATTCTATGTAGATCCTAAAACCACAGTTCCAGTTCAAATGATGAATCAGAAAGACTATATCCAAATTTTTCATGACATGCTCATCTCCACTAGAGTCCTTTCTCTGGACCACAACAACTCCTACTCCTTATAGCTCTCCCAGATAATTCGATCTCTGAGCTGGAGAAGGTTATTAATCTACGAGATAAAACTTTAATATACTTGAACTTTAAGATCAATTTTTAAGGTCACTTTTTACTGAACTATTTGTTTATGTCTTTCAGACCGGTTGACATCTACGTCCCCAAGCTCTCTCTAAAAGCATCATATTCCCTGACTGATTTTTTTAAAGGGAATGCAAATTGCTGACATTTTCACAGATGAGGCCAATTTCACAGGAATTTCAGAAGAAAAGGTGTTTATGTCACAGGTAAAGAAATACACTTTGCTAACTGAAATTAAAATTGAATCCTTAAAGGGATAGCTCACCCAAAAATGAAAATTTTGTTATTAGTTACCCTCATGTCGTTCCAAACCCATAATTAAGATATTTTTGAAGAGATCCTAGAGCTTTCTGATCCTGCATAGAAAGGCCCAGAAAGGTAAAGACATTGTTAAAATAGCCCATGTGACGTCGGTGGTTCAACCTTAATGTTATGAAGCTAAAAGAAGACTTTTTGAGCGCAAAGAAAGCATGAATTCAAACTATTTCTTTAAAATTAAGGTGAAATTCATTGAGCATATTCTACATTCACTTTGATTTGAAGTGGACTCTGTGATTTTATTTCAGGTTATACATCAAGCTGCTTTTGAAGTAGATGAGGAAGGGATTGAAAAAACAAACTTTGGGATAGATATCTCCAGGAGACAACTACCAGTTTACAAATTTGATCGTCCATTCATGATCTTTATTGTCGACCCAAACAATTACAACATCCTTTTCATGGGAAAAATAGTCAATCCGGTGGAAAAGTAGTGATGTGACATGATTCAAGATGTGAACTGACAATAAGCTGCCATGATTTGGTACAGATTATGACTGAGTGTTGTAACAAGTACAGCTATTGCTTTAAACATCTTGTGTTTCCATGTTACTGTCCACAAACACATAGTCAGCATGTGTTATTACGAGGGAACCTGGGGTATAAAGACTTGTATGGTAAAATAACATAATATTACAAATGTAACAAATATAACATAAATGATATCCCTTACTGAAATTTGTAGTAAAAAACCCATGAAAGATTTACGTTATTTAAAAAATACACATTATTTTATGCATATCTTGGACTATGGGGGTTGCCATTATGACGTGAAATGGTTGCACTCTATGAGCTACAGTTAATGTCAAAAGTTTACATCCCCCTTTCAGTATCTGCAAAATGTCAACTATCTTACCAAAATAAGAGGGATCACTCAAAATGCATATTATTTTTTATTTAGTACTGACCTGAATAAGATATTTCACATAAAAGATGTTTGCATATTGTTCACAAGAGATAATAATAGTTGAATTTATAAAAATTACCCCGTTTAAAAGTTTATATCCCCTTGATTCTTAATACTATGTTCCTACCTGAATGATCCACAGCTGTGTGTATTTTTTGTTGTTGTTGTTTAGTGATAGTTGATGTTGAGGCTCTTGTTTCAGTTTCCTGAACACTGCCTGCTGTTCTTTAGAAAAAACCTTAAGGTCCCACAAATTCTCCAGCATGATTTTTTTGTGTATTTGAACCCTTTCTAACAAAAACTGTATGATTTTGAGATCCATCTTTTCACACTGAGGACAACTGAGGGACTCATATTCAACTATTTCAGAAGGTTCAAACGTTCACTGATGCTTCAGAAGGAAAAACAATGAATTTTGAGCCAGGGGGTGAAAACTTTTGAACAGAATGGAGATGTTAAATTTTTTCTAATTTTGCTTAAATATATATATTTTTAATTTAGTACTGCCCTTCAGAGGCTACAGAAGACAGTTACATGTTTCCCAGAAGTCGAAATAAGTTAAATTTACCCTGATCTTCAAATTCAAAAAGTTTTTTTTTTCCCAAAAACATTGTGTATCGTGTTTCCTTCTGGAGCATCATTGAGTATTTGAAACTTCTGTAATAATTAACATTTTGCAGATTCTAAATGGGGGATGTAAACTTTTGACCTCAATTGTACTGGCGCTACCTGTTTTTTTTTCTGGTAATTTTTTACTCTGAAAATAAAAAACTGACACAATGACCACAGCTACAGTACTGAAAGAGCTACAGGTGGCAATGGATAAGTATAGGCTTAAACCAAATGCCTAAAGAGTCTAAACGCCCGGGATATTGAGTGAAATCTGCGCTGAGAAACTCCTTCAGTGGCTGCGGCGTCATGACAAGCGTCAACATGTTTACATCCTGCCAGGATGGCATCTAGCATTTCTTGTCTCTGCTGTTTGTAAGCTCTTTCAGTAGCTGTGGTCTAATAAAAGACATCAGGGCTAAAGTGGAGAGAACAACAATGCAGGTCTTTATGAAATTGTATTCGTCCACAGGCATCTTCCCATTCTTTTCTCCTTTTCTCATGGCTAGGAAAAGCAGTAAAGACTTACATCTCTTCTCTTGTTGCCCTTCGACTGAAAATTACAACCAAAAGCTGCACAATGTGGCATCATATCAGCATTTTATTTTCCGAGTTGCTTATTTCAAGTTGTGTTGTGGTAAAAATAGTAACAGGCAGCGCCAGTAGCCTAAATATGTATAATACTCCAATACTTCAAAATATGTATAAAACGATATGGATTTTTTAATATTAATTACGCCTTTCATTGGTTTTCTTCTACATATTTCAGTAAGAGACATCATTTACCTTATATTAAACCGTACAAGTCTTAATACTCAGGGTTCCCGTTTAATCATTTAATAAGGTCTCCTGTCTTTGGTATAGGTTTAACTCTATTTTACTGTTTCTCATGTAAGCATCTTTTTGTCTACAAATATCTTCACACAAAACAGGTTTAATATCAATAAAAACATGACACTATTATTTGAGCAGATATAAATATTTATTTCCTCTTTATATATTCCATCTTTACATGCATGTCAGGCAATCTCAGTAGCTGAAAAAGATTTATTGGGCTCGACTAAAGACCATCATGACTTATTTTGAAAGGTGTAGGTCATATCAGAGTTAACATCCCCACAATGACTGTCGAACAGAACAGAACAGATAGAGGATGTTAAAGGAGGCACATTTCAAATTTTAAGGGCTTCCTTTTGCCCCAATGCAACATCGAAAGACTGACGACACTGCCACAGCTTTTGACTAAAAGATTCAAAGGTATAAGATCCAGAGGAACCCGAATGGATCCCCATTACAGAAAATGCTGCACAGAAACCGGCTACTGTTGGCAGACTTCCTGAGAAACAGCAGCGAGCGACACACGCTCCGGAATCAAACTATATCACGTCACCGGTAGTGATCTAGCATCTGCACGTAGATTGGAGAATCCTGGCCTGTACTGTACACAACAGCAGCTATATATACAATGTGTTACGCTGCAAATCAGGTCTTTTTGATTTTACTGGGTTTGGTAAAAAATTTCATATGTTTTTGTTTCTATAAATGCACCAGAAATGCACACCGACTTTCTTCATTACACAGCTTCAAATCATGCATAGTAGGACCATTCTGATTATACAGAGGCTACATAATATCATTTAGGGGTTATTTTTGTGAGCACAATTATAAAAAAATACTAAAATCACCATTGGCATTTTAAAAAATACAGTCACAGACGAATTTGGTAGAAGAAAACATAAAATACGCTAACCGTGTAATTTATGTTGCTCCTCGAGGGGCGTCACCTTCCACGTTCATCCTAAATATGACTAGCGTTTGCAGGCAAGATATGTTCAAACAATTAATTCTATAAATAAGTTTCCTTTCCATTGCACAGTATTCACAATATACTACAGAAGACGTCAGCAGTGACCTGGTGTTAAATGAGTCTTGAGCTGGTATCAAGCTTTTTGAAAGCACTGAGGATGCCCAGTCTATTACGTACAGTATGTTTACAGCAGACATTGAGGAAAGAGACACAAACTGTGCATGATTATACAGGATGGGTGCAACTCTACATCAGAAATCCATGCAGATCTGCCGTTAAACTGAAAGGTACTACAGCGCAGGGTCCTGATCCCAAGGGGCTGGTCTTTAGAAAGGATGCTTGTGTATGTGTGAATCAAACAAAGTGAATTACTTTTGTCAGTGTTGCAATTCTGTTTTTTGTTCACCAGTTGACCGGTGTCAACTTGGATTTAACTGCACACAAAAAAAGAAGCTCTCAAATGTCCACACAAACCATGATGCAAGTGCAGATGGCCTTTGTGGCCTTGCCTGATTGGATCAGATGAGGAAAGCACGCCATTGTGATTTCAAGCGTGGAGTGATGCGTCCTCTGAGTACTCGTGTTTAGTTGTAACTTCTCTGCAGGTGAAGATGAAAGGTGGAGTCGTCAAACAGTGGATTCTTCACTTCCATTTCCCCGGTCTGGAAAGAGAAAGATACTTTTGAACACCACGGGAGACTTCAAACTGTAGCACAGTGGGTGACAAATAATACCAGAGATCACACCTGCGGGAGTTGTGATTTATGACAGTGATAGGGGGGATCTTTCTCATACGTGAACACAAATACACAGACGTGATCCACCACAATCAGAATGATGTAGAGTATAAAAGTATTGCTCTTACTGGGGCAAGTCCTGGGCACTCATACACAGTGAAGTCTCCGTCTTCATTTTCCTCATCCGAAGTGGCTCCTGACTCAGGAATCTTGGAATCACTCCGAGGTCTGCATGAGGATAAAACACCGAAGGCATGCCACTGAGTTTTGAACAATAATGTAAATAAATGAGTCTAAATTAGTTTTAGTCACAAAATAGGCTGATTTACACTACCAGTCAAACGTTTTTGAATAGTAAGATTTTTAATGTTTTTTAAACAAGTCTGCTCACCAAGCCTGCATTTATTTGATTCAAAATACAGCAAAAGCAGTAATATTTTGACTATATATTTGAACATATTTTTAAATGTAATTTATTCCCGTGATCAAAGCTACATTTTCTTTAGTCTTCAACATCACATGATCCTTCAGAAATCATTCTAATTTGCTTTCTTTTCAAGAAACAGTTTCATTATTATTAATATTATCAATATTTAAAACAGCTGAGTACATTTCTGAGGATTCTTTCACTAATAGAGATTCAAAGAACAGCATTTATCTGAAATAAAAAGCTTTTGTAACATTATACACTATGCCATTCAAAAGCTTCAGAGCTTCAGTATAATTGTTTCTTTTTTCATACTTTTATTAAACAAGGATGATTTAAATGGATCAAAAGTGATGATAAAGGCATTTATGTTACAAAAGATTTCTATGATAAATCAGATCAACTTTCTATTCATCAAAGGTACCTGAAAAAAATCCACTCAGCTGTTTTCAACATAACAATAATAAATGTTTTTTTTTTTGAGCAGCAAATCAGAATATTACAAGGATTTCTGGAACATCATCTGACTGGAATAATGATGCTAAAAATGTAGCTTTGAAATACAGGAATAAATTACATCTTAAAATATATTGAAACAATTATTTTAAATAGTAAAAATATTTAAAAATTGCACTGTTTATGCTGTATTTGGATTAAACAAATGCAGGCTTTGTGAGCAGAAGAGACTGGTAGTCAAAAGAGTTGTGCTGGTTGCTTTTGTGGATTCTTTGATAAATAGAAAGTTCAAAAGAACAGCATTTATTTATTTATTATTCACTGTCACTTTTGACCAATTTCATGCACATTTTCAGGAAAAAAACAACAACAAAACATTTCTTTAAAAAAATTAAAAATACACTATCAGTCAAAAGTTTTTGGACAGTAAGATTTTTAATGTTTTTCAAATAAGTCTCTTCTCCTCACCAAAGTATCTAAAAGTACAACAAAAACAGCACAATTCTGATATATGTTTTATTATTTAAAATAACTGTTTTCTTTTTGAATATATTTTAAAATGTAATTTATTCCAGTGATTTTAAAGGTAATTCTTTTTGCCATTATTACTTCACAGTTACATAATCTTGCAGCAATCTTTGTAATTCTGATTTGCTGCTCAAAAAAACATTCATTAATATTATGTTGAAATAAACTGAAAATAGAAACCTTCTAGAAATCTTATACATGTCTTTATCATCACTTTTGATCAAATTAAAGCATCCTTGCTAAACAAAAGTATTAATTTCTATCATTTCTTTTCGAACAGCTACCAAGGAATCATTTGAGAATCACTGGAGAATGAGGTGCTATTAAATGCATATTTTGAGAAAATGGAAACATTGTTTGAACTTAAATCTATTTTCTGGTTACTCACTTGAGTGACATCATTTGCTGCTTCTGAAGCTGAAAGTGGTACATCTGGGCACTCTGTGCAAGTGTTTTATCTCCAGCCTAAAAACAGAATAATAGTAGTGTGTGTAAACATACAAACATCACAACACAAGGATTATTCTTTGTTTTTGTATGTGTATGTATGTCTACTCACCATGCCACTATCATAAGAATTGGAACCTATTAACCTAAAAGCAGGATAATCAACTTTCTGGGCTAGACGACTGCCTCTCTGCATTCTGAGAAGAAAGATACCACAGCATCAATATCACTGATGTATACTTTGATCCAACAAGGTTTGTTAAGATTATATTATCTCACCTGACCCAGCACACTCCAGTCAAGACCATGGCAACTGAGCCCACCATGAGAAACACACCCAAAAATACTAAAGGAGGAAAAAAAAAAAAAACAAGAAGATTGTCATGAAAAGCTCTGTGGTAACAGTACACAAACTCATACTGTATATCTTTATTAACATCAGCAAACAATCCACAGTATAACGTACTGATGAAAGAGTGGTCCTCAGAAGGGTACGGGATGATAAAGGGGGCGCTGTGCACAGCGGAGACAAAGGGAGAGTGTGAGGCCGGGCTGGTGGTAGAGGCGGCGGTGGTCAGGGCACTTGTCAAAGGCTGTTCTGATGTAGCAGCAGGAGATGCCTCTGCTCTGTGCTGACTGCTCGGCCAAGATCGATCCTCAGGGGCTTTGGAAGCAGCTGGAGAGGGGGCTGAAGAACATAAGAGAGTAAAAAAGAGAGAGACTGTCACTCATAATGGAAAACACTGAATTTACAATGTTTTATTTTAGTTTAGTTTTTAAAGATGTGTAGTAGGCGGTGAATTATGGTAGCACTCTCCTTAAGACAGAAAAAAACTCATGTACAACTTTTTAATTTCATTGCGTTTAAAGCTTTTAATTGCTTTTTGTAGTAACACAGCAAAACTGATTCATTATCTACTCATAATCTGTCCCTGCCAGCCCACAAATCACATTCTCGCTCACGTTCTATTCAAATAGTGGCTTTAGATGGGTCGTGCCAGCCCTGACGTCACTAGCATCATTAACAGTGTGTCAGTTTGAATACAAATATTAAAAGCTATCGTATGGCTGAAAAATAAAACACTGTATAGTACGGTGGCCGAGAGAGGCCAACACGCTGCAAACAAGAAAACACATGCAAACAGAAAAAAAACGACAACAAATTAAGAAAACATCTTCATCAGTTTGACAACACAGGCGCTGCAAATTCTCGCCAAGCAAACACAAATACGGAAACGCGCTGCAAATTCTCACAACACAACCAAACTCAGAAACGCGCTGCGAACACATGAAGGCGCTGCGAAACACACGAACGCTCTGCATATAGCACGGACCACAACGGAAATGTTTCAGGGGGACCTCAAAAAGTGACGAACCCATCTGGGACCTGATTATTTGTTCAGTGGCTGTTGGTCAGAGCAGAGGTGTTATCGGTGAACTATCACCTTTTAGTGATAGTATAGTATCACTTAAAGGTGATAGTGATATAAATAATCAGGTAATATAGTGATATAAATAATCAGGTCCCAGATGAGTTCGTCACTTTTTGAGGTCCCCTGAAACATTTCCGTTGTGGACCGTGCTATATGCAGCGCGTTTGTTAGTTTGCAGCGCCTTCGTGTGTTCGCAGCGCGTTTCTGAGTTTGGTTGTGTTGTGAGAATTTGCAGCGCGTTTCAGTATTTGTGTTTGCGTTGCGAGGATTTGCAGCGCCTGTGTTGTCAAACTGATGAAGATGTTTTCATAATTTGTTGTCGTTTTTTTCTGTTTGCATGTGTTTTCTTGTTTGCAGCGCGTTGACCTCTCTCGGCCACCGTAGTATAGACTAGTGCACATGAAGTATGTACTTGTCATGTTCACTGTCATTACATGGAAAGTAGGAGCACACAGGGCCGCTGCTGGCCAAATGGGTGCCCTAAGCAGAAATTAACTTTTGTGCCCCCTCCCCCAAATATTACGGAAGTTATTTTTGGTCAAAAAGGTAAATAAAGAGTGAAATAGCAAGAGCAAGAGCAAGAGTTTTATCAACAAAAAGAGTTACCTCCAATGGCTATGATTTTATTAATACAGTTGTCTGATTGATTTATAAATCTCAGAATCATACAAAAGGAAATTAAGCAGTTTTACTATGATAAAAAACATGGTTATCTGCCTTTTTATCTATCTTTCTATCATATCCATGCTTGTAAATTGTGTTTTATAGAATATATAATATTTGTATTTTTCTGTATTTTTTTTTTAATATATTTTTATTTATGTTTTTACCTGTACATGCACTGTACATGTGGCAGTTTTGACAATAAAGCAGACTTTGACAATAAAGCAGACAAGGGTTATGATGTCCACATATTTTTGTTGAGGAAATGATAGGAAAGATTATGTGGACATTTTAATTAAATGTTTGGTCAATGTTAAACAAGGAATTCGATCATCATGTAAGTGTAACAACTGCATTTACCAGGCCTTTGGTGCCCTTTTCAGGCATTTCTTTTAAAATTGTAATGTAAACTGTTAATTTTGTATTAGATTATGTATTTTAACACTGTTATTTAATGACACCATATGGTCAATATTAATCAATAATCATAATTGCCTCTGTGTTTTACTATAATGCATTTTAAGTCATTTTGTTTACTTAGATCTACTTGTATTCATATTAAGAAGGATGCGTTAGTCGTGAAATTATTACCGACATTAAAACACTATTAACGTCGACAGAATAAAATAAAGTTTCACAGGATTTTTAACGTACCTAAGTACGTATGCACGGGCTTCATCTTGGGCTTTTTTTTTTTCTTTCGTTTCTCGGCGCCGGATTGTTGATGTCTCTTTCCAGGACCAGGCATATTGTTCATCAATTATTATCATCATTTTGGCCAAATAGGCAGCCGTAAACAGAGGTAAAGGCGCGTCGCTGCGCGTCATCACGTGTGCTTACTAGCCTATTCTGCGTTCACAGAAATTGCAATATTAAACGTTTATATTTTTGTTTATTTGTATATGTATATTATTAATATTAATTAATTTTATTCATATTATTAATATTAATTTATTATTATAACAGGCTATATAAAAACTAAAATAAATAATAATAAAAAATAATAAAAATATATTTTTTGAGCAGCTGGGATGGTGCCCCCTGGGAGTTGGTGCCCTACGCAGACTGCGTACTCTGCGTATAGGGAGCGGCGGTACTGGGAGCACATATTTTCTTCTGTTATGTCTTACGAAAGAAAGAAAGTCATTCAGGTTTGGAATGACATAAGGGAGAGTAAAAATGGACATTTTGATTTTTAGGTCAAACTGTCCCTTTATTGGCAGGATTCCCATGCTAACTTACCTGAGTGCTTCATCTCTGATTCTCTGTGTTTGCTGATGATGGAGGAGAGAATGTCTATCTCTTCATCCAGCTCTGGGAGATGGCTGACCTTGACTGCTAGGGTAAGAAAGTGGGACAGAGAAATAACATAAAAGTTATGAGAAAGAGAGGAAGGCTGAAGACTGAGAATAAGTGAAAAATTTACAGTACTTTGGCTGGGTCAAGTCGATTCAATTTGATTTGATTTCCAATCGATTTGATTCAATATGGTTATTTTGGATATATATTAAATACAGTACATGCCAAATTTTCTCAAAGCTACAACTAATGCTGTAAAATATACATAAATTGGTACTACATTACTATAACAATGAAGGTTAAAATTAACTGATTTGTATACAAATGCTTAAATTACTTAAGTTTTTATGATAACAAAGTTATACTACCTTCTACTTAAACATAAATGAAACATTCAAGAACAGTAAAAATTATAATGAATATGTTACATTGTGCATATATTTAGCAAAATGCTCCTCTTTAGAGCTATTTTTTCTAGCTAACTAACAAGAATATGTTTTTTTCTGAGGTAAATGTGACGTTACACAACACTTTACAAACACAGCTGAAACACTGATTACATGAGACAGGATATGGATTTCGGTAAGTTGTATTCCTTCTTTTAACATACCTTTGGCTGTTTATTCATGTTTATTTTGTGCTGAAACTGGTATTAAAGTAGAGAAGATGAAATATTACGGGGGGCAGCCGTGGCCTAATGTTTAGACAGTCGGACGTGTAACCCAAAGGTCGTGGGTTCGAGTCTCAGGTCCAGCAGGGATTGTAGGTGGTGGGAATGAATCACCAGGGTCCTCTCCACCCTCAATACCACGACTGAGGTGAGTCCCTTGAGCAAGGCACCGAACCCCTAACTGCTCACCGGGCGCCGCAGCAATGGCTGCCCACTGCTCCGGGTGTGTGTTCACGGTGTTTGTGTGTGTTCACTACTGTGTGTGTGTGCACTTGGATGGGTTAAATGCAGAGCACATATTCCTAGTATGGGTCGCCATACTTGGCCTCACTTCACCTCCTTTCCTATTCATGTAAATAAGTTCCAGTCTTCAGTGTCACATTATCCTTCAGAAATAAGTCTCAATATGTTGATTTTTATGTTGAATAGAAAGTTCAAAAGAAAAGTCAGAAATCTTTTGTAACTTGTCTTTACTAACATGTCTTTACTGTCACTTTTGACCAATTTAATGCAGCCTTGCTGAATAGAAGTATAGTTTCTTACAAAAACAATAAAAGAAACAAAAATCTTACTGACCCCAAATGTTTGATTGGTAGTGTATTCGCAAATTATACTATATACACACAAGGAACCGCATTCATAGCCATTTATCTTAGAATTAAAGAGTTAAAGCTATTGCTCTGAGCTAGAAGATCTAAAGTGGGAACTGCTAAGGTAAGTTAAATAATAATGCAGCAAGGAATATGAGATAGATCTTGGCATAGTTTGTACTGCACTGGGTATAATGTGCATGCAATACTGCTAATATACATATTTATGAAGATTTAAAATAATTCATCATAACATGCACCAAAAATGTGTGTGCTAAGGTGTTATGAGCTTGTGTAATACAGTGCATATGCATGCACTGCAGAATGCGTGAGTGTGTGTATTCGTACTGCAGTGAGTGTAGGCGGATTTGGTCAGTGGTTCTGTTGTGTGGTGCTGCTATGCGTATGTGGGCAGTGGGGCGTACAAGCGGGCAGGGAGAGAAAGGGGAGGGGCCTCTACAGATTCATGAATGAAACCAGTCACCACGGCAACCACTGAGAAAGTGCCAAGAGCAAAAACTTCATAAGTGGGATAGGAAAAAAAGATGGAGTGCTTGAGAGAGAGATAAAGAGGGTGTGTGTACGTGTGTGAGAGAGTGAGAGAGACATGGATGCATTAGCCATCAACCATGAAAGTTCTATTTTTACCAGTGTGAGCTAAATTTATTTAATAGTGTCAGATTATTTATTTTCCACTCCAAATAATGTGGAAAAGCAGCTTTTGTTTGCTGTGGACTACACATTTAAGGGATACATTTTTTTCTAGTGACCTTGCAATTTTGTTAATATCCAGACTAGATAATTGGCATTGCAATTTGCATGTTTTATATTCGTATACTTGCATAAACAAATGCATAAATTAACACATAACTAGACACAAAAATGTGACCCTGGACCACAAAACCAGTCATAAGAGTCTAGAAGATGAACTAGAGATTTATACATTATCTGAAAGCTGAATAAATAAAATTTTCATTGATGTGTGGCTTGTTAGGAAAGGACAATATACAACTATTTAAAAATCAGGAATCTGAGGGTGCAAAATGCTTCACTTGGCGCTGTGTTTGTTTTGGGACTGGATGATGAGATTATCTGCTGCGATCTTCCAGCCAGTAAATTCCCCTTGATCGAGCTAGTCAATCTCATTCTGTTTTTAAATGGGTCTGATTTTGAAGTGGAAGAAATTTCAAATACTTTTCAGTCTCATCTTCCAGTCCCCTCGCAAACACAGCACATCGCGCCAGCCCTCCATAAGCCAGGACCCCCCACATACCGTGCCAACGGTTCGCACCGCCAGCCCAGTCCCAAATCTCCAGTCATCCTCCAAAGCTCCGCCGCTGTCCTCAGCCCGATGCGGCCGGCCTCCTCCCTACTCTAGTCTGCCGGTCGCCACCCAACGCTCAAGCCCGCTGGCTTCCTCTCCGTGCTCAAGCCCGCCAACGGCCAGGCCAGCGTCAGCTCACAAGATGGCCGCCACGTCAAAGTCAGCACGCAAGATGGCTGCTACGCCAGAGTCTGCACGCAAGATGGCTGCCACGCCAGAGTCTGCACACAAAATGGCCTCCGTTCCTGGGTTCCCGGCCAAGATGGCCGTCAAGCCTGAGTTCCCGGCCAAGATGGCCTTCAAGCCTGGATCCCTGGCCAAGATGGTCTCCGTTCCTGAGTTCCTAGCCAAGATGGCCGTCAAGCCTGAATCCCTGGCCAAGATGGCCGCCGTTCCTGAGTTCCCGGGCAAGATGGCCGCCAAGCCTGAGTCCCCGGCCAAGATGGCCACTAAGCCTGAGTCCCCGGCCAAGATGGCCGTCAAGCCTGAGTTCCCAGCCAAGATGGCCGCCAAGTCAGAGTCTGCACCCAAGATGGCTGCCGCCCAGTCAGAGTCTGCACCCATCAAGGCCACCCTACCAGCTGCTGTTCCTGCACAGTCAAGTCAAGTCACATCTGTTGTTCCTGCACAGTCAAGTCAAGTCACAGCTGCAGTTCCTGCACAGTCAAGTCGCGTCACAGCTGCAGTTCCTGCACAGTCAAGTCGCGTCACAGCTGCAGTTCCTGAACAGTCAAGTCAGGCAGCACCTCCTGAGTCAGGTCAAGCAGCACCTCCGGAGGCAAGTCTAGCAGCACTTCCTGAGGCAAGTCTAGCAGCACCTCCTGAGGCAAGTCAAGTAGCACCTCCTGAGTCAAGTCTGGTTCCGTACAGCCTCCCAGAGTCTCCACTGGTTCTGCCCAGCCTTCCAGAGTGCCCTCCGCTGGTTCCACCCAGCCTCCCAGAGTCTCCGCCCTCCAGTGACCGCTCGCTCAGAGTCCACTCTTCCAGAACCTCCACTGGAGATGCCCAGCCCTCCAGAGTCTCCACTGGGGTCGCCCAGCCCTCCAGAGTCTCCGCTGGGGTCATCCAGCCCTCCAGAGCCCGCTCGCCCCGAGCGTCGTCCAGAGCCCGCTCTTCAAGAGTGCCGTCCAGAGCCCGCTCTTCAAGAGTGCCGTCCAGAGCCCGCTCCTCAAGAGCGCCCTCCAGAGCCGACGCCTTCTCCAGCGTGCCCTCCTACACGCCCTCCAGAGCCGGCGCCTCCTACAACACGCCCTCCCGTGCTCCCCTGGGCAGGCTACGCCCTGGGTTCTCCCAAGAAAATTTTGGGTGGGGGCTACCCCTCTGATCCACCATGGCCTCCTGGACTGTTTGCTTGGCCATGGCTTTCTGAGCCTCCAGATCCACCATGGCCTCCTGGACTGTTTGCTTGGCCATGGCTTCCTGAGCCCCCAGATCCGCCATGGCCTCATGGACTGTTTACCCAGCCATGGCTTCCTGAGCCCCCAGATCCGCCATGGCCTCATGGACTGTTTACCCAGCCATGGCTTCCTGAGCCCCCAGATCCGCCATGGCCTCATGGACTGTTTGCCTGGCCATGGCTTCCTGAGCCCCCAGATCCGCCATTGCCTCCTGGACTGTCTGCCTTCGGGGGAGGGGGGGGGGGGTAATGTCAGGATTATAGTCTTTTCTGTCATGTTTTCTTAGTGGTTTTCCCCCTCTGTTTCTAGTCCTAATGGTTTAATCGTTACTTCTGTTTTGTTTTCTTCATGTTCTTTGTTTGTTTTCACAATAAATATCAGTGTTTATTTTACTCCGGTTCCAGCTTCTGTATCTCCACTCCTCATCCTGCTATATCTGTGACAGATCTTTACTTAATATCCTAATAATTTTAACTGAAAAATCTATCATTTTGACACATGCAATGTATTTTGGCTATTGCTACAAATATACCCATGCTACTTATGACTGGTTTTGTGATCCAGGGTCACAAATAAAAAAACTGCAAATTAAACTCAACTCAGTGTTCACTAAACTCTAGTGAGTCATGGGTTTCATTTACTAAACATGTATTATCGTTGCATTTCCTGTTTGTGGATGCAAAACCTGTTTGTGGATGTTTTCAAACATAAATCATGATTAATCAATAATTGCATACTTATGAGAGTCCTAATGGGTCTCATTTACTAATAATTGTGTACAAGTGTTCTTGTGTGAAAAGGTTTTCATGTTCAAATTTCTGTCATGCCTCATTGTAACGCTGATAATTCCAGACTGCTCTACTGTAAGTGAAGGAGCACTAACTCACAGTTATGAATTTACATAATGCATGCCCTAGCCATCTCCATATAAGGACTTTCCGCACAACCTCTCTCGTACAGCCATTCATCACTCTCTGAAACACATTCTTGCACTCTTGCATGAGATCAAAATCTTTAAAAGCCAAGTGTGTCAGTCTCAAAACCGATTGAAACACATAAGCAACTTTTAAACAGACCTTTGTGGCACCAATCCCAGCTACAAAAGACATTTTTTTTTTTATTCTGAAATGAAAAATATCACTTAGTTATTTCGATTTCTAATAAATAAAACAGTTTTTAAGACCACCAAGACTTTTAAATACCTGTATATGTGGTTTAAGTCAGTGTTAAAAGATTAGTTCACTTCCAGAATAAAAATGTACCTTAATGGACTTCTATGGGGATCACTGCGTTAAAGGTCTAAATTGCAGTTGTAATGCAACTTCAAAAGGCTCTACAGGATCCCAGCTGAGGAATAAGGGTCTTATGTAGTGAAACGATTGGCCATTTGTGAAAAAAAATAAATAAATGCTCGTTTTGCACTTTGACAGAAGTAGCGACCCAGTGTTTACCAAGTGAACATGCAAAGAAAGTCACAAAAAAAGATAAAACAGCGATGGCGAGGAAAAACTAAACACATGTGAACTTTTCAATATGTGTAGTCGTAGATGCACATCTGCAGCTAGTGCAAGATGAGCATTTGTGGTTAAAAAGTATATATAATTATATTTTTTTTAGAAAATAACTAATCGTTTTGCTAGATAAGATCCTTATTCCTCGACTGTGATCGCGTCGAGCACTTTGAAGCTGCATTGAAACTGCAATTTGGATCCCTATTGACGTTCACTGGAGAAAAATACTGGATTTTTTTTTTCCTCAAAAACTTTAATTTATTATTTCAACTGAAGAAAGAAAGACATGAACATCTTGGATGACATAGGGGTGAGTAAAATATCAGGACACTTATTCTGGAAGTGAACAAATCCTTTACGAATTAAATTTAGAATTGAATACATTTATTTTGCACATTTCTTCATCTGTCATCAGCTAATGTGAAACCATTCACACATCGGTAACAATAAAAAATGCATATGTGCAAAAAATATGTGCACAGTTAGTAAATAAAAGCCAATAAGTTTGGTATAAGCTAAATAACCAAATAAGCCATAAACACACACGTGTGCAACTTTATATCAGTCATTTATCTATATACAAAATGAGCAGCTGTGTCTGTCATGAGAAAAAGAAATAATGCAGCGCGTGTGAAAAATGTGGGAGGCCTCTAAGGTCTTCTAAATGAACTGTAGAAAAGAAGGCGAGAGAAGAAAAGGGCGCTGTTCATACTCCTGCCTGTTGAATGGTATCGATTAGGTGTAGACAACAGCACTGCCCTCCTAGGGCAGAACTGGAAAATTACCGATCAATAATCTTCCAAGGTTGTAGTCAAGATGAACATTTTAGTTTTTTTCTACAAACTGAAAGCTTAAAACGAAAACGAAATGCTTGAGAATATTTACATCTAACTGCTGCTTGTTGGTATGGTTAAAGCTAAGTGATTTACACCAACCCCATTTGTCAATCCCTACCACTGCAGTGTAGAAAGAGACCGCCTGAATTATTTCATTAGCCTCCCTCCCTCCCTCCTGTTGCATCTGCAGCAATGTGTGGGTGGAAGAGGGGGAGAGTGAAGCCAGGCTGGAAGGTTGCAAGGAGTGAGAGGTCTTCCACTGCAGTCTAATGCGTATGATAGGGAAACCCTGAAAATGCCATGTATCAGATCAACAAGTGAAACTGACTGTAATCACTGTAAACTGCTTTCACTGCTGCCGCAAAGACATACCACAAAACTAGTCATAAAGGTCCATTTTGTAAATTGAGATTTATACATCATTTGAAAGCTGAATAAATAAGCTTTCCAGTGATGTATGGTTTGTTCGGATAGGGGAATATCTGATGCAACTATTTAAAAATCTTAAATCTGAGGGTGCAAAAAAACTAAATATTGCAAAAATCACCTTTACAGTTGTCCAAATGAAGTTTTTAGCATTGCATATATAAAAAAAAAAAAAAAAAAAAAAAGTTTTGATATATTTACAGTAGGAAATTTACAAAATATCTTCATGGAACATGACCTTTACTTAATATCCTAATGATTTTTGGCATAAAAGAAAACTAATTTTGACCCATACAATGTATTTTAGGCTATTGCTACAAATATACCCGTGCTACTCATGACTTTTTTTGTGGTCCAGGGTCACATTTACCAAAACAAAAGACTGTACAGATGGTTTATTTTATATTGCTAAGAATGAGAAAAAGTATTATGTGCAATTTGGTGGGAAAATGTCAGTTTCTAATTAAAAAGAGTTTGGTTAGTAAAGCCATCACATTAATGGAGCGCAGTGTTAGTTCTGGCAGGATGCTCAGTCGACGTCTACCTATAGGAATACGACGCCAGTCATAATTCCCTTTATAAGGTCCTTTCAGTCATTATTCAGCAGCTATCACTTTGCTCAGGAGCTAATCACCCACCTCCATCCCCAGCTTCTCCACTTGTCCAGTAAAGACTTGGCTTTGATATTTCTTGTTGAGTCAGACCACAGAATTTTGTTGGTTCTGTTCTATTTACACTATAGGGGGGCTATTTATGCTCTTCCTCCAGAACAGAACCATAATAGAGTGCGGATCGGGCCGCATTTTTCTGTCCGAGCCCGGCCCGCGTCCGACAGAGCAGTAACCGAACCCGACCCGAGCCCGACAGGCATTAAGATATTTATGTCCGAGCCCGATCCCACATTCACATTTCAGTTTTTCCCTATTCAAGCTGATAGAAGTTGGCCTTGCATGTCAGAAACAGCTGCCTGGAGCCACTGAAAATATGGCCGCCAAGTGACCATACTTTTCTGAAAGACACTTTGGTATGACTCAGTCTGAAGTTGACAATACTCACCAGGGTGATTTCGTCTCCTCATCACACACTTCCCTCGTTTGTTCTCCACAAATGGGTCTAGGCATGGACCGCAGTGTGAAGAGCCAGGCTGACAGAAGTGCCGTCGCTCCCGGGCACAATCCAGACTACGAGGACAATGTCCCACAACTGTAACAGAAAAGACGAAGGCACTGGTAAATGACCTACTTACACACTTTCCATTAAGGTTGCCTTACTTGAAAGACGAGTACCAGTACAGTGCTGAAATCTGAATCTGTGAATGGAAAATATATAAATATCTAATTACTTCATCCTAAAATGTTCAACATGCAAAATTGTCTTGGTTCTCTTAGTATGTCTAATTTGAGATGCCTTAGAGCAAGCGAGCTGCAGCTTGAGTGATCCTCACACATTATTGTTTAGCTTCCACGGATGCAACAAGAACATGTCAGGCTATTTGTCATACAAAATAATTGCACTAACAGCTAACAGCAATCAGCCTGTTCATGTAAGAATAGCTTGTTCTGATCTAGTGCATTGTGTCTTGTTACTGTTATGATGGAGAGCTCAGGAACGACAGTGCATCAATAAAACAGCAGAGCTACTGTACGTGGGCAATGCTGCTGAGGGCAGAACTGGGGCAGCAGGTCGAATGGCAGAGGAGATCCAACACCCACAAGTATCAAAATATGTCCGAGAACAACACAGCAGTCATGTGTCTCCCACTGATTGTCAGCAGGGATCCATGCTGAACAAATGTTCATCATAACACCGCAAGTGCAAGAATCATTCTAACAAACAACGTTGGTGGAGCTTGTAAAGCTTTGTTGGTATTCAGTAGGGAGATCTGAATAATAAACTCCTTGTAATGTGAGTGCCTTGTTATTAGAAGGCTGTTTATGCTTGAGGCAAAAGATGAAAGATGGTAAAATTAACACAGTGGAATGCAAAAATGTGTTATTGTGAAAACAACTTTCACACAAAAAACTGGTTGAAAATATAAACAGAAGGGGGCCTTTTTTTACTTTGTACAGTTCTATGAGGTCCACTTATACTGAAGATTTTTACATAAAAAGCTCTGTTTAAATAGGTGTGGCGGATTGTAGACTCAGAAGTAAAAGCCCACTGCTATGGTTGGCTAACTGTTGTGTATGCTTGACAGCCTACATCCTTTACAGATGGACACTGCTGTGATTTAGGTTAAAAACTCATAAATACTCAGTATTTGTCAAACAATATGTAATAACAGACAAAGCAATAATGACCACGCAATAAAAACAGTTACACTTTTGTGGTGGAACATTACTGTCAGATCCTATATATTTGGCACAGCATCTGCTTTTAGTTTAAATCTTTCTAAAAATCCTTTGTCAAATTATGCCTTGTTTGTAAACGAATCTGCATTAAAATGAAGTGAACAAAGACCAAGTTTTTGCTGATGTGTTCTGGAACTTTTTGTTTTTCGTTTGGTTTCTACATAGACCTGCATTCGACCCTCACGTTTTTTTTACACTACATGCCTGAATCGGTGGGCAGGGCTAAACAGGCAGTAATGTATAAGCAGGCGTTGACCTTTTTCTGCGGAGGTGGTGTTTAGCCACATTATTACATCACAAAGTGGCACATTCCAAAACCACCAAAATCATTTTGGCAGATTGGCTTCAATATAAGCTGTTCTCTAACGAGAAAGTTTTGAGTTCTGAAACTTACAGAGTTCCCACACCTTGGTTACATTCAAATTCAAGGACGTTCCAAGTCCAATACCCTCAAATTCAGGGACTTAATGTGAAACACTTAACGTAACTAATGTAAACCAAGCAAGCTAGTATGCACAGGCCATGAAGTGTTGGCGAAATAACACATTAGTGGACTGGAGGGAATAATACGTAATTCTGTCCAGAAAACTTCTTGCACAAAATAAATTCAAGCACTTTCAAGGACCCGTATCTATGTATGTTTTCAAAAACTTGCCAGGGCCTTAACATTTTTTTTTTTTCAGATTCACCAATTTTCAAGGACCCATGGGAAGCCTGCTTACAGGATGTTTTTATAGTACAATGACCTCTTATGTCAAAAGATCAAGCTAATTTTGATTTCTCAGTTCATAACCCTTTTAAAAACAGCACCGTGCAGCACATTTCGAGGTTTAATCATGTTAAATGTAAACTAAAAGGCAGATGGTGATATCCAACTAGATCTTACATGATCTTTTTCACAAGGTGGCGACATTGTATGAATTCATTCAATGTGAATCATACAAAAATGTAAGATTTTTAGAAAACAGTAAACCTGAAAGGGTTAGTTTACCCAAAAATGAAAATTAGCCCATTATTTACCTACCCTCAAGGCATCCTAGGTGTATATGACTTCCCTTTTTCAGTAGAATGCTATCAGAGTTATATTAAAAAATTGTTCTGGCTCCTCCAGGCTTTATAATGGCAAACACCCACCGTGTTTCTTCTCAACAGTCCAAAACAAGTCCAATAAAGCACATCCATCCATAATAAAAAGTGCCTCACACGGCTCCGGGGAATAAAGGACTCCTGTAGCGAATCAATGAGTTTTTGCAAGTAAAATACGTAAATAATCACTTCAATCTAGTTAGCGCTAATAGTTGTACACGGAAGCCACTCGACTATGTGAGTCTGGTGAAAACCGACGTTTGTTTACAGAAGCAAAGTTTCCTTACTTAGCAAAGGAAAACCATATTTCTCTTGGCTTATATCGATTTTTTTTTACAAATCCTCATTTTGTACTTCTAATTCATGACCCCTGTTTTCTTTTGCTCTCTCCACTGCACATCCACAATCGTCACTTCATTCGCAACGCCGACACCTACGTCATCTGCCCGGAATGGCTTCCGTATACAACAGTTAGCGCAAGCTAGAGAAAAGGGATTATTACATTTTAAATATGGATATTTTTCTTACAAAACACACTGATTCGCTACAGCAGGGCTTTATTCACCTTCCGGAGCCAGGTGAGGCGCTTTTTTATTATGGATGGATGCACTGTTGAAGAAAAGCACCTGCCCATTGCCATTATAAAGCTTGGAGGAGTCAGAACAAGTTTTAATATAGCTCCAATTGGATTAGTCTGAAAGGAAGTCATATACAGCTAGGATGCCTTGAGGGTGAGTAAATAATGGGCTACTTTTCATTTTTGGGTGAACTAAGCCTTGAAGTTTCTCCCCCAGCCCTAAAAATAATCGTCACTGGGGTTTGAGCATATCGTAGAAAAAATACTATAGATATTGTACTATTTTGCCAAAACAAAAAATGTACAAATTGAAAATAGTTGCTTTCCTAACTATGCATGATTACATTTTGTTTGCATTTGAAAACTATATTACTATCATATTATATCATTGTTCATAATAAAAGTGTCTTTTATCTTATTTCTGCTCTTACCATTTTAAAAATGCAATAATCAATTCAAAGCCATGTGCAACATTGACTTTGACATGCATAAGGGGGTTTCAAGCATCTCACTGCACTTCACGCCTATAAGAACACCTCTTATGTATGGTAAAATCATCACAATGCACAGCCTTGAGTTCTACTTCTGAAAGACTCAGCCATTGAAACCTTGGCTCCTGTTTCCATAACAACTGCTATGGCAACTGAGTAGGTGTGACATCATCAGGTGTGAGTCACTGCCAATGCAGTAGCTGAAAAGGGGGCGGGGATGAACTCTTTTGAACCAGAGCGAGTCAAGGGAGACAGTGAAGAAAATAAACCACAACAATTGACAATGTTATAAAAAATGTATTATTTAAAAATAATGCGTGCAATATAACTGAGCATCATGCCTATATGTATTCATCCCATATCGCTTACACAGTCTTTTACAGATCTGTGTCAGCTTATTAATTGCTATTGATTTCAATGCTCAAACCAACAATCACTGCCTTGCAATTTGCTTTTTACTGGAACTGTCCATTACGTGCACAAATGTGAAGAAGTGACTCATTAAACTTACAATGCATCAGCAATGATGGTTTTTACCAGAATCTCTCATTGTCACTGTGCTGGAGGTGACGCAGAGATGCACATGAGTGTTTAAAGCCGAGCTGTTCTCTGTTGTCTATCAGTTTCGGATCTTAATCTCATTAGGAGAGGAACATCAGCTTTTTTATTTGACAGTCTCTCAATCACGCGTACAGGCACAATTATGTACGCTGCTGCACAAACACACACATTCATTTCCTGCTCTTTATCACTCTTAGAAACACAACAATCCATTTGTCTAAAAATCTCGTTCTTAAGCTATCAATTTAACATCAATCTTCCGCATGATATTGAGATGACTATCACACATGCATCTGCATGTGACCATCTTAATTAAACCATGTGACGGACCAAGTAGCTGAAGAATAGTAGGTTCAATGATAATGTCAAGATACATAAAGATGTGTCAAGATAAATCTTTTTCTATTCTGTTTCATTCTGTCCAGCTGTGTTCGAACACAAAAAAATTGCTTTAAACCAGACTACTCTAATTACACATTCAGACATCCAGGTGACGTTTTAAAATACTGTATGTAAATTTGCACATACTTAAGCCAGAGAAGTTCTGTTGCAGTTTTGTAAGACTTTGTAGTTAGAAGTGATGGGAAATAGATCCGCCATAATCTGTGTTACAACGCAAATCTAATACCTACTTCCAAGCACATCCCACTCGCATACACACACGCTGCTGTGGAGCACTGCTATCATCTCTCACTTCATCCTACTCCTGCCAACAGCCAACAAAGGCCAAAGTGGCTCTGCTGAGGGTGGAAAGTGTCGGTGCCTGGCCACGGTTCAGACATGCATCAAGGTGACCCAGTCATGCTGGTCCTGCTGTGCAGAGTAAAGATGACACTCATCCAGACCAGGACAGACTGAAAAAGGGCCCAAAACATAGCTGACAGAAGGACAGTTTCTAGATTTGGCTAAATGAAGAGCTGTTTTTTGGCATATTGTATTTTAAACACAGCTGGGATTTTTATAATTCACCATCACTCTAAAGCAGGGATTCCCAAACGTTTTTGTCAGCTGAAACCATCTGACCTAGGTTATTTGCTGAACTGTTTACCTAAAGTAAACTGTTTGTATTTAGATTTTTTTTTTCAGTCATACTTCATGATTTGATGAATTAACAGCAATCCACACTATCCCTGAAGTTTCCTCACAAACCTCAATTTGAGAAACTCAGTTTTGGGAAAAGAGCCGAGGTAATTCTTGTTTGTATGGAAAACCATTTCCACCACTTACGGTTATTACAACTTTTTATCTCACAATTCTTATTTTTTTCTCAGAATTGCATGATATAAACTCACAATTCTGAGAAATCAAGCCAGAATTTCACAATATAAACTCACAATTCTGACTTTTTACTTAGAATTGCGTGGTATAAACTCGCAATTGCGAGTTATAAGCGAATATATATCTCACAATTCTGAGAAAAAAGTCAGAATTGTGAGAATAAAATCAGAATGGTGAGATATAAACTCGCATTTGGGAGAAAAAAGTCAGAATTGCGAATTTTGCAATTATGACTTCATACCTTGCAACTGCGAGTTTATTTTCAGTTAAATTCTGACTTTTCTTCTCGCAATTCTGACTTTATTCTCGGAATTGTGAGATATAAATTCAGAGTTATGAAGTCCAATTTTGAGAGGAGAAAAGACTGATATGTTCTCAACTTAACTCCCAATTGCATGTTATAAAGTCAGAAAAAAAGGTCAGAATTTTGAGTTTATGTTTCGCAAGTCTGACCTTATAAAGCGCAATTGCGAGTTTATATCTTACAATTCTGTCAGGACCACTATCCCGATACCTCTTTTCCCTTCCTGATACCGATTCCGATACCTGGGCTCACAGAGCCGACACAGAGTACTGATGGGTGTCTATATATACAGCTGTAGATACTACTAGCCCTGTATGAATTGATAGAATTATTTTATGGTGTGCTTCAGACTTATCTTTTAATAAAACATGAACAAATATATACAGTGAACTAGAGTATTTTTATTATCATGACATGCATTTGACAGTTATTTTTTTTATAGTTAGCAATTAGCATTACTAATTCTGGTTTTCTGACGTACATCAACAGAGAATTCTGGGCAGAATTTGAAAGATTCTCACTAGATCTCGCAGCAACCTTATTCATTGTGCAGGGAATTCAAATGCTTTTCACTGGATCATCTTTGGCTCCTGGATAAAGCCGTGCAAGTTTGTTTGCGTTGCGGTTCGAGCTGATAAACAGTCCGCGCTGCGAAGCTCAAACATGGCGTGTTTTCACTTTCGTTTCATTTGCCGTTTGATGTTTCTCATGTGCAACAGAAATGCCAGCACTTATGAGCTGAACAACGCGGTGGTCGCCAGGTAGGTTCTGATGCTGGTTTAAGCTGAACCAGCAAAGGACCAGCTTAAACCAGCATCAAAACATACCTAACCAGCATCCCACCATCAAAACTACCTAACCAGCATATGATGTTTTTTTCATCAGGGAAGCCGTTTTTTCTATTGCTGTTTTGTAAAATAGTCCTTTTTCAAATTGCCTGAAAAACCACCGTAAAAACTTTTTTGTGATATATGGGAGTTTTTGTGCAATTGACGCATTTCCATTAGGCAAATTTTTTTAAATTCGCAATTTCAATTTGCGCAATTTAAAGGGTAATGGAAACACAGCTAGAGACGCACAGAATTCATATTTAAATAGTAGTTTTGCGGCTCATAGGGCCCTACATATGAGACATGTCGCCGTTTTACTGGCTAATTGGTCCAGTCTGAAATACTGCCAATTCACGAGTTCGCCCTTACATCTAATCTGCTTGAGCGAGTAATAAGCATATTTTGGCGTGCTGTCCTGGGTAAGGGTTCCGGGCCCGGAATACAGGCCAGACCCAGAGAACTCCCCCTGCTAGTTTAGGATAGAAACAGATTAGAAGTGGGGAGTAGGGGTGGAGGAGGGATGCCAAGAAACTGTCGCTGGATGGAGGTAAGACGGCTGGCAATATATAGATGATGCGCTAATTCAATGATTGGTTAAACGAGTTGCACCTGTGCCGAATGGATTGATTATCTGATCGTGCTCCTCCCGAACCTTGTTAATAAAACATCATACAGTGGACATACTGCTAGCACATTTGTATTTCTTCTTCCCTGCTCTAAACAGTCGTAAACAGTGGTGGCAACACAGCACAACTTCCTGTATCGGAATGGTATGTGGGTTTAAGTACTCGTTGATATTGATGCTAGAATTTTTTGTGGTATCGGTGGCATTTCCATATATATATATATATATATATATATATATATATATATAATTGTCAAAATCATTGTTAATAATCATGATTATATTTTGAAGCAAAATAATTAGATTAACTGTTTAACCATTACCATGCAGCCCTAATTACAACATGCAAAAATCAAATGAAATCCTAAGATGGACTAGCCCACCCTTGTCACAAGATGCTGGGATAGGCTCCAGCATCCTCACAACCATACAGAAGAAAACAGTTTGCAAAATGGAAAATAAAATAAAATAATGAATGATAGCAGAGTGTTTTTGTTAGCCTCCACAAGACACTTGCTATTTATATAGAACTCACTCTCTCTGGCTCCACAGTATAAATGGACATGCTTTACATACGTAATTACGTTGCTATCCACCAGTGTTTTAAGGTCACCTGAGGTCTAGGATGGACCAACAAAGTCATGAATGCTTTAAGCAGGAGCAACATATCTACATCTTTTTGATATTGTCACTACATTTCCAATGAACTTCAATTGGCATTCTTGTGAAGCATTATTCGCCTAGCAACACCATTCAGTGAACACAGAAAAACGAATGATGTTGTTATTCTTCGCTTCAGACTATGCCAGTCTTTCAAAACCTTGTACACTTGCTTCTCAATACAAAGTCTGAAAAACACATTGAAGTAATGTGCACTGCATGACGCATGATGTCACTCTAAAGAACTTGGCGTTCTATGTGACATGACAAGCTGATTTAGGAGGGCACAGAGCTGTGGGTTTTTTCTCGTCTTTTGGAGGTGTTGAGCGCCTTGAATTCTCTGACATTGTGCAATGTCAAAAAAGATTATAATGTTACAGCGAGTCAATACGCATGCACATTTAAAGCTGACTCAAACTGTAAGAACACAGGGTAAAATAAATTGTTACAAACCTGTCACTTCTCATCATTTAGGTATTTTCCCTGTTTCCTGAGGTTTTATGCTAATGTTAATCCTTTCCTCTGTAAACCATTACAAAATTTATTTGCATAATTTGCAGCTATGGATAAAGTACTCCACAGAAAAGTGAAGAAAAAAATGACATAAATGAAGACATAAATGTATATTTATTATAAATATTCTAACATGCTGATTTGGTGCTCAAGACACATTTCTTATTATCATTGTTAAAATCTTTGCTGCCTAGAATTTTTGTGGAAACTTTTAGTTTTTTTTTTTTTTCTAGGGTTCTTTGATGAATAGAAAGTTCAAAAGAACAGCATATATTTGAAATAGGAATCTTCTGTAACATTTAGGCCTGGTTTCACAGACAGGGCTTAGACTAAGCCAGGAATAGGCCATGGTTCAATCAGGACATTTAAAAAAAACTTAGTATCTTCCAAAAACATCCCAGTTTGGTCGATACACTTGTGGACAGAGAAACACAACATCTGCTATAAATATATAACAGCGCTGTGATTATTATTACTGACCAAGTCTGAACTAGGACTGGGCGATTCTTTCGATTTTTTCGATTAAGTCGAATTTATGTTTTAAGACGATTTAATTTTTTTATTAAATCAAGGTATCGCGATTTTTTAATAAAAATATTATATACATACATATATATATATATATATATATATATATATATATATATATATATTCAGAACGGAAAACAAATAGCGCGTTCTGGTAAAATAACGCGAGTCACTAAGGGGACATGATTAGCTGCTTGCTTGCAAGTTAACCTGTTACATTACTGTACATACAATTTCACTGACCACATAAACAGAGTAGAGAGATGATTGAAGACAATGGCGAATTATTTGCATATCAGGGCGACCTAATTTTTTAATGGTGCGACTAAAAAGAATCAAGTGTAGAGAGAGTGTAAATAAGAGACTGAATGGGCAGTAGCTTCGTTTATTATAATAGAGCTTTGTGAGATTGCGAACTGAGATGAGTGACAGCTTTTAATCATTTTTAAGGGAGTTTGTAAACGAGATATTGGTTTATTACAACAGTTAAATAAACAAGAAGTTATTATTAAGTGACTTACATCGTCTGACTATAACACTATTGCCTGATTTTGCTCTATTTCGTCGTCAAAAGTAGTCTGAAACAAGTCACAACTGAGCCGCTGCGCATCTCCACTCAAACACAGCGGTGTTTTGTTTATGAATGAACGTGCGTTTTTAAACGAATCTAGTGAAATGATTCAATTTCCCATTCATAAAGACTCACTTGCTTTATTTCTGAGTGAACCATCCGTTCGAACGAATCAAATGAATATGATTCAGTAATTAAATCAGTGTCTTACCACCACCTGCTGGCAGATCGTTTCAGTTATTTAAATCATTTAATATTTCTGCGTTCAAAATTGTATATTTTTGTATACGATATAAGTGCAAGAGAAAAGCATGGAAATATATATTTTCGTCCCATCTCATATTTATTTGTCTTACAAACATTTACTGTGTCTGGTATGATAAGAATGGGGTCTGGTGGAAAGCGATCACTGATGCAGTTGCATTGTATATTGCAAAATATATGGTGCCCACATATATTGTGGAAAAGCTGGGGTTTCTTTACATGCTAAAAGTAGTGGGGGGGGGGGGGGGTCGATTTAAATCGTAAATTTTTTGTGGAAAAAATCGGGGATTTTATTTTTAGGCCATATCGCCCAGCCCTAGTCTGAACACAATGAAACAGCCCATTTAGTGAGAGTGGAGTTCAGAAATAGTATTCTTTCATCAGCTGCTGTCTTGGTGAACTGTGAATAACCATAAAAAATGAAACATCTTCTTTTTTTAGCCACCGCACACTCTTACATCACTGTCTGCTTCCTGGCCTCAGACTGGTGCTCATGTGTGAATACATTTGTCTTATTCAGGGTAGACATTAGGTGGCCAGTCTTCTTTCTAAATTAGTAATGAGCTGAAATCCATTGTGTCACTTAGAGGGGAAATGTAATTATCCAATTAATCAACAATGTGCAGTAAAAAACATGACATGTATCTATTATTGTCTCAGTCTGACAATAAGAGCACCAATATGTCACTTAGGAATAATGTAAATTTATGTGCAATGCAAAACAACTTCCTCTCTGACGTATTCTGTCCTTAAATAGACTTATCACTGAAAATGCCACTCGAGGACAGCAACTCTACTTTTAGATCTAAAAGCAATATGGACTGAGAGAGTGCTGGGCCACAACAGTTCAAACCAGGAGAGAGAGCATTCTCAGGTGAGCATGAAATTATCCGACACACGTGCAGCACTTCAGACACTCTACAGACACTCTATAGATCCTTCAAAAAGGAGCCAGAGAGATTTCACATATGCATTATATCAGTGTCAGGCTGATAATTTCGAGTGAACTGCTATGTAACATACACATAGGAAATTACTTTATAACAAAACAAATCTGTGTTTGAAATAATGACTTTTTTCCTGAATGACTGAACACCACATTATAAGAGAGAGGGAAGGATATATTTTAAGTATATATGGGCCAGTCTACAGAACTGGAGCAAACTGCTGTCCCACAACCAAAAAACACATTTAAAAAGCATTTAAGTATTTAAATCTTAGATGTTTACTAAGATCCTTCTATCATCTATTGAAACCCACGATAATATTTATTGACATTTTTTTTCAAGACGTTTCCAACTCTGGACCAATTCTGTAAAATAGCTCATATACATATTTTTGCTCTTTAAAGTGATTTTAGCAATACAAAGGTCTAACAAAATACTGTTACAAAATATTTCTATTTAAAATTGTTGTTCTTCTGAACTCAAAGAACCCTAAAGACTATACGCGGTAGCATATCTCCCTGTTTTTCTCTTTTACAATTTTGAAAGGATGGACTTTTATTACAATGAAATGCACAAGTCACTTTAACATTGGTCTTTTAGGTTTTCTTTTAGGACTAATTCATCCCATTTATTAATGTATATTTATATATTTATATGTATGAGTGTGAATGTAGATGCAATTTCATTGTATGTAACATGCAATGACAATGAGATATTCTATTCTATTCTATATTTTATGGGGAAAGTATTACAGGATTTAAAAAATGAAATAACCAATGTGAGAAAATTACGCCGGTTACAGGTTATGAATTTTGGTTTCTGATCATCCAGCATCATTTAACTTTTTTGTCTTATCCTTTCACGAGAAAGCCGTTTTAGCAAGCAAAGAAGCTGGCATTTGTTTATGTACATCTCATACTCTATAACATTTCATGATCCAGGGATCATTCCCAAACCTAGCTGACTTCCCTTTAAATTACCACAAAATACATTTCAGAGGTCTATAGCACAGATGCACTGAACAGTATCTCAGCAGCAACCCTAATACATTCTCTTAATTTCTTTACACTGTAAAAAACAATTTGTTGAATCAACAAAAAATAATTTGTTACATGGCTGCCTTATAATTTTTTAGTTCAGTCAACTCAAAAAAGCTTAGTCAACTTAAAATGCTAAGTTGTACTAAGTGACAACTTAGATATTTTAATTGATTCAACTTAAAATTTTAAGGCAGCAGGATAACAAATTATTTTAAGTTTACTCAACGAATTGTGTGTTTTTGTTTTTTTACAGTGGCACTGTTGAAAATGACTTGAAATATTTATCTTTGATCTCTTAAATGGACTCCGTGGCCACTGGTGCATTTTTCTATTATTATTTTTTGTAATGTCATGATTTTTCCACAACTAAACACGTTGAATAACAAATACATTGTTACATTGTATGTAACTGTGTCAGTAGACAGTGAACATGTTGTGTGACTTTGGCTTGCTGGGAGATTCTGATTGTAAATATTTTCCTGCCAAACATGTTGCTATGATACACGCCAATCCGTGAGCTGCTGTTAACTCATAATTAGTGAAGAACAGGTATTTAATTACTTAAACATGGGTATCAGTTTTGCTGCAGTGGGTTTCTGAGGGTTAAAAGAGAAAAAAAATAAGCAAAAACAAAGAATACAGAAAGCAGAAAGCAAAAAGTTAAGACTAGTAAGAGGGCAAAAACAGAGAAAGAAAAAAGAGAATAATAGCTTAGAATGAAAGACAAGAGACAGCTGGAGAATATTCATGATGCATGATTGTGTTGAGTGGCAGCTGTAACCTTTTGTGTCTCAGTACACATTTCTCTATTGTGTCCTGTTCTTACATCAAAAGAAAGCAGCAAAACTGAAACAATGAAGAGTGACAGAACAACTAAATTATACTTATTACACCAGACACCTCTCCTGTTGTTAAAATATACACAAAGATTACAGAGCACAAAAGAAAAAGACACTCAACTTGACGGCAGATCTCTTCACTTTCAAAGTGGTGCGGTGAGAATTTTAGATTTAGGCTTCTACTTTGAAGCGAGATTAAAATGACAGAACAATCTGAAGTCTCACACTCACGAGCACAGGAGGATTACAGTCAACCCGACGGGCTGCTTAAAACATCTCACCCTCTTTCACGGTAGCTTAAGTCTAACCTGACTGCGCGTATTCACACACACTCGTACACACGCAAACACACACGGTTCATCATGTGAGATCACAAGAGGAACTCAAACACACAGGGAGCAGTTAGAAACAGAGAGAAGGTGATAAAGAGAGAGAGAGAGAGACAAACTGAAAATGAGAACGACTTCCTGCACTCCAGGCATTAAATCAGAGGATCTCATACAGGAGGCAACATCAGCAGAAAGCAAGCACCAGAAAGACAGACTCAGACAGATAATAACTGCATTTAATCTCTTAAATAAGTCAGAGTGCTTAAATAAAGGCCTTGAACCACGTGCTATAATTCTAAATACATTTCATACACTGCAAAAATCAATTTTTATCTGTATTTTTGTCAATCTGTTCTAATAATATACATATTTAAAGTGTGTATTATAATTATGCAAATAATAATAGTCAGCGAAGACAAATAAACTTTATTTAATGTAATTTATTATCTACTGCAGGTCTATCTTATCTTACGCAGCTTTTTGCTTCACAAGACTTTCTGACGGACTGGATTACTTGTGAAATATTGCAATATTTGTATGAGCTGTTTGGCCTGAGGGTGAGTAAATGTTCAGCTGATTTTCATTTTTGCCTGAAGTCTTCCTTCAATTATGTTTAGCTTGAATATTTACACTGGAAAAACAAGATACTGATTAAGACTTTTATCCAGTGTCACATTCAGCTTCTTTGGCTTAGACCTTGAAATCCTCATCCATAACTGGCATTCACTTATTTCTCTTGTGGTTTCTTCTTTTGCCTCGTCTTTTCATCCCTCTCTTTTGCAACAGCAGCAACACCTACCTCTTCCTTCTGCATCTATCTAAATGATCTATATTATATCTCTGTGCTCTATACAAGTTCTCTGAAAGAAGAAACATTCAGAGCGCTCATTTTTGAAGGTTACTTAAATTGTCCTCATTCTCATTAGATGGTCAATTATCGACTTCACAGCTCCTCTACAGTGCGAGCAAAGCCCTGGCAACTCATAAAAGCCGAAATAAAATGTCTGTGCTTCTGGTTTAATATCATCCAGCAAGCTCACAGTCACTTTATGCAGTTTTAACTCTCTTCATCTGTTATTTAAACTACCGCAGCACAGAAAAGATAAGTCTAAAGTCTTAAATACGAAAATTTTGTACATTTTGAAGTTACATTCTTCTATCTAATGCACTTTGAGAGTTCATATTTAAAAGCTCCAACCCATGTGCTTAACAAAGAAAAGTCGGTCAACTTGTACCTGAACTTTAAAGGGTACTCAACCCTATTTTTAGGTGTGGTATACTGTCTCACACTGGTGTTGAAAGAAGCCAAACAAATTAGAATATAACAAATTATAATAATGACAACAATTTTATATTATTGTTATTCTTATGACAGTAATAGCTATATATTATAAAACAATTGGACTGTAAAATAAATGAAAATGAATATTTCATAGGTATATTATTTTTGCTTTACACTACAGTAGAGAAATTACAATACTTCTTTCTTATTTTCTACACTTGAAAGAGATATTTTGAATTCGGACTGCAGTACTGTTACCCATTTAAACTGCTGGTTATTAGCAATTAATACTGCATTTTTAAGCTTTTATTTAGACAAAAACGGCAGTAGAGCTTTTATTTTGATGGAAAACTCCAGCTTCAGTCAAAACTCACTACAAATCGAGTAAGATACTGTAATCATCTGCCACGAAAATAACGTGTTACTGATGGCTGTTGCGTACCCAAATGTGTGCTAAACTAACAGCAAAAGCAATAAATGAGTTCACTGTGAACTGAGCTGTTCTGAAGCGCAGAAAACACTGGATCATGAGCTGATCGCCTGAACGAAGTGCACGCTTCGCTTGGAAACACGTAGTGAAAACACTAATAAAGGGATTAAGCCATATTGTGCTTTCAGTTTTAGTTCGTTTGACAGATTCTGTGCCAAAGCATAATGACCCAAAACACAACTTTAAAGACCTTTTATGTAGAATAAGTTTAAAAATATTTTAAAAACAACACTTTTTGCCTGGAAAACCTATGGTTTCATATTGTCATGTGACCACGATGATATCAAGACAGTTTTGCTATTGCAATACCACGATATTGATAATAACGATTTATACTATTTATACCGCAATAAATAGGAATGAATAAAATGCGATACTATTTTGTCTAAATAAATAAAAAAATATGTTTTTTTTTTTTTTACCAGCTATTGTTACAGCGCTGATAGCATAAATAAATTAATCACCAGTGTGTATTACTTTTCCATGTCACCTTCACCATGATATCCCTGTTTACTTACCCTGTCAACAAAATTTTTGACAGCTCTAGGGCTTTTGTGAAAACTACAGAACTTCACATTTTTGTATCCCCATATACGGACAGTCTAATCAAACCCAGTGCGTTATGAATGTTGCAGTTTCTTATCTTTTTTGCAACAGCCATTTTTCTCTTTTTCTCTGCTTTCCTCTGTTTTCTCTAGTTGTGTAGCACTAATTTATACAAGAAAATATGTTACTACTCTGTAGACAGCTAACTTTTAGTAAAACACTATCTCGTCTACATTGAATTACCTCTGAAAACTAATAATTTCAATATGCTATATAAGGGAATTTAGGCATGCCAACATTATATTGTACAATATGAAAATTGGATATTAATTTTGACATTTGCTAGATAAATATTACCTTCAACAATGTCATTAACTAATGTGTTTAGGTAATTAAATATATAAAAAAGAAGAAATGACCATAAACAATGAAATATGTCAGCCAGTATATACAGTATATTCAATTTCAATCGATAAAGATCATTTTTAAAAACTCTATTATAAGATAAAAACCATTAATGTATTCCTCATAGTACTATATTACTAATGATCCAATGTTAATTCCTCAAAGAATATCTATATTAGTTCAAAACAACTTGGTAATACAATTGTAGCCTTGGTTGTCTATTCTGCGATTTTTTCCCCCCTATCAGCTAGTGCAGAAAATATACAACAAGAATTACTGATATATGTACAAGGTCTTGTACAATGAAAAAAGTCCTTTGTGGTTCAGTTTTTCCTTGAGTTTACAGACTCTCTTTGGTCTTGTGGTTTGAGGGACTCTAGTGGCCGTCATGTTCTACATTCTTATTGTTCTTATTTATAGCCCAGACCTGAGTGGCAGGAGGAACGTGTCAGGGTCTGGAGTTCTCATTCCTGACTGCCGATTGCCCGTTTCCATTACACAACGCTGAGGGGTTAAAGAATATCCCGTGGGGTGTGGGTGTCAATGAATGATGTTATCAGGACATTACTGCCAAATCTTAAGTGTAGAGTGGGAATGACTAACATACAGGCATGATGACATCAAAACAATGTGAATGTACCCACAAGTGCGCACGGTTCCCAAAATGGACAGACATTTGGATAACAGGGGGTCCACGTCTCTCCCACCTGCGTCACAGAGAAGATTTAGCCTACTCTACTCCCAGTATCATAACATTTTATTACATCTCATATTGAGATCAAATTGGATTTGTTTTTCATACAGCAGAATCATTCATTTAAATCAAAGACAGTTCAAACAAAACCTAAGCCCTGAATGAAACCAAAACTACTCCATTATTATTAATTACTCCAAATAAATCTGATTTAAAAACACTTGAATAGTCCAATTATGACTTTTACAAACACTTGCAGTGCACATGTGTACAGAACAAGCAAAATATATAAAACACATCCCCACTATGTGGCAGCAAAGCTGTTTCAGGGCTATTTAAATAGTTAGGTACTGCTTATTTAATCCAAGAACCCTGTCCAGCATCACGACACCCATAAATGCCATGAAGTAAACGCGTCTTACCTGCCATTGCAGCGCTGACGGCGACTGTTGTGATGAGGAAAGCCTCGGTGAGTAGCGAGGCCCACGGTGGGCTCAGTGATCGCATCCTTACGAACAGTACAACGGCCCGGGGGATCCGGGGTTTATCATTCCCCCGTCCCACAGTTGTGAAAAACCTTTTCCAGCAATTTCTGTGCAATGACCCTTAAGTGTGTAACGTTAGTCGGTAACCGATGTGTTTACGCTGCGCGGGATCATTCAATGCTGCGCGTCCACCGCCGATGCTGATGCTGATGCTGGTGCCTGTGTGCTCTGTGTGCTCTGCGTGCTCTGCGTGAGATGATGATCTCTCTGTGAGCGAGGAAAATACCCGAGCTGTGCGTTCAGGCTACGCAAAACGATGTCGTCATCACGTCAGGATATTTTTTGGTCCTCTCTAAAATAAATATGATTGTAACAAGTGCATGTTGGGATAATAATAACGCTGTGGGAGGATAACGCCAAATGCGGGTGTTGGAGTTCATATGTGTCGAGTAATTAATGAGCAAAATGTTAAAATGTCACGTATAATGTACACTGTGTGCATAATTATTAGGCACGTTGATATTGTGGTCATATTTTTTTCCAAGCACATTTGACCAATTCCAAACCACATCAATCTTAATAACTACTATTCATTTAGTATTTAATTATCTATAAGTGTTATATAATTGTCAACGAAGGCTGGAAGTGAAAAACTCCTTATTCCTTTAGTCTCCATGTATTTCACAACACTTCAGAATGTTATTCTTATTAATTGAGGGTCATTTTTTAGCATTTTTTGCCCAAGCAAAGTCTCTGAGAACCTGACACATTGCACTTCTGGAGCTAAGGTAGGTTGCAGTTCTGTGGCGCTAGAGCCTAAATGGTTCCTGATGGTTTCATATATAATTCTTAACATTAATTCTTACTTTTTTTGCAATTAACATGCATCTTTTCTCCTCCACCTGCAGACACAACGAGCGTTTTTCTGTCCGGTGGTCATGCCTTAACTTTGCAAATTCCAGTATTGCATTAGCATTACATCCTTCTCATGGGCATGTAATAGTTTTTGACTTTTTTGGCTCATTTTATCTGTAAAAGAAAATGTGCCTAATAATTCTGCACACCTGAATATAAGGAGTTTTTCACTTCCAGCCTTCATGGACAATTATATATCACTTATAAATAATTAAATACAAAAGATTGATGTGGTTTGGAATTGGTCAAATGTGCTTGGAAAAAAAAATATGACCATATCAACGTGCCTAATAATTATGCACACAGTGTATAGGCTTATATAACACTAAATATTTAAATATATAGTGAAATAGCCTACATAAAATATTATATTGAGTTACTACTGAGTTACAATAATAATATAAGAAATACATTAGCAGTCAAAAGTTATTGAACAGAGTTTTCATTTGCTCACCAAGCCTGCATTTTTTGATCTAAAATATAGCAAACACATTACAATTATGAAATATTTTTACTACTTTAAATAACTGCATTCTGTTTGAATACATTTTAAAATGTAATTTATTCATGTGATGAAAGCTACATTTTCAGCATCTTTACTCGGTTACTGTTCAGTGTCATGATCCTTCAGAAATCATTTTGCTGTTTAGAAAACATTATTAAATTATCGCAATTTAAAATAGTTAACAGATGTTGAGTACATTTTTTTCAGAATTCTTCGATGAATAGAAAGATCCAAAGATCAGTATTTACCTGAAACAAAAACATTTTATAAAATTATACACTATACCATTCAAAAGCTTTGAGTCATTTTTTTTTCCTTTTTTGGGAAATTATAGAAATGTATACTTTTGAGCAAGGATGCTTTAAATTGGTCAAAAGAGATGATAAAGGCATTTATAATGTTACAAAAGATGTCTATTTCAGATAAATGCTAGTCTTTTAAACTCTATTAATCAAAGAAACCTGAAAAAAATTAACTTTCAACTTTCAGCAAATCAGAATATTAGAGAGATTTCTGAAGGATCATGTGACTGAAGTAATGACGCTGAAAATTAAGCATTGAAATATTTTAACATTTGAGTGTTTTTCTGTATCTTGGACCAAATAAATGCCGGCTTGGTAAGGAGAAAATCTTACTGTTATAAACTCAAATGATAAAGTACATAGGTTTCCAAACAAAAATATACGTTTAGGTTAATGAACACTCAAATGGATGCCATAAACGTTTCTTTCATGAACAAATTTGTATTTAAAAAAATTAGGTGAACGAACAGTTCTCATGATTATTTTTCGTTCACCTCATTTTTTCTCTTTTAAAAAGTGATTGCCTTCCTGTCCTCAAAGGCTTATTATTATAATAATTCAAGTACGGACAGCAATGGAACATTTTTACCCATTTAATGAACCGATTTACTGTGAACGAATTCAAAAGATTCGACTCACTGGGGTGAATCAAAATCATCACTGAATGTTCATCGTGACAGAACGAGCGTGACAAACGTTTGCACTGCCGCCTGCTGGTGTGACAGATACACCAAGCCACATTTTCACATTAAGTCATGTACATACAGCTACATCAACTACTATTCATCAAACAACAGCTTGAAGTCAAAAAATATGCAGTCTCTCAGTGATACTGATTTATTTTTTCAAAACATAATGCAATAAAAACACAATAGGACTTGTGGATACATTTAAAAAAAAGGTTAAGATAATGCGTAGTACCAAGTGCTTTAACTAATAAATAAAAATATCCAATTACGTTAATTAAAAGTTGAAGTCATTCTCATTTCATAGATAAAACTACGTATCTAGTCTTAAACAGAATGGAAGAAATTAGGAAGCTGTTGTGGCCAGACCTTTTTGATAACATTTTGCACATTAATAATTTCAATTTGAAATACAAATATCTAAGATAACTTTCTGGTTCCCTAACAGTGGCGCTGTACTAATATGAATACCAGTTGGATGGCTCTCATCCTTACAAAAGTCGCCTGTACTTAAATCAAAGCATCATAACATGACACTTATTTCCACTAGGACCCACAACCCATCGAGCAGTATCCTCTGCATAAACTAAAACTATACCGTGCATGTGTGACCCAGAAGATACTGATATCAAAATGCAATTACCAAATGCAATTCAAAAAACATCCACAGACTGAACAATGAAAAAAAGGAGGGGAAAAGCACCATATGGAAAATGGCTTACAGTCAGTTATACTAGTTTGACCTGGTTAACAAAAAATCTATGCAGTCAGTTCTGTAATCACAAGAAAATAATGCTTAGTCCACCAGCTGCAGCAACGCAAGCAACTCACTCCAGTCTTAAACAAGCTTACACGAGATGCAGCCTGTTTGGCATTCACTAGCTATGTCTTCTGTCCAGGCAACTCAACAGACTTCCTTATGTCTAAAAAGATGCTTTGATTTACAAACCATCCCACTGATAAAGCAAGCATTAAACAAACCTCTAGAAAAGTTGACGAAAAATAAAATTCTATGTCTTTAGTGTGAATTCTGGCAGTACTACGTATATGCAGATTTCAATAAGGCACCATATACTATTAACACGAGGCATAACGTTGCTGGTTTCCACTCTGACATCAATCTTCCACAGTCTGTCATTCTCCACCACGCATGAACGAAATGACACTAAACTAGGAACGGAGATCTGTAACAAAAGTGAATATCATACTTGTGAACAGAAGGGTGAAGACATTTTGACCTAGGATGTGTTCATATTCGAGCCCAGCTCTAACTAAGAGTGACTTTTTTTTAAGTGCAAAAAAATGACAGTGTGCATGCAAAAAGATATAGACAATGATGTCTATACAGTCAGAGTAGTGAGACAAAAGTGTTCTACAGGCAAAAACGCCACAAAAAGCTTCTGCCACTCAATCAAAAGTCATTTTAGAGCAGTGGGTGATGCATTTACTCACTGTTTACAGGCATAAACACAACAAATGAACAGTTCATGAGATATTTCACTGTGCACTTTCTCCTTTCCCAGTGTCCTCTCCTGTTTCAGAGTCATTGCATTCTTCCTTTTCCGTCTGATGCTCCTCCTCTGCTGCTTCATTAGCGGGCGACTGGAATCCGCTGTCGTCGTGCTGTGATGGAGAGCTGGAGTTCTCCGTGTGGGAGTCTTGAGTGCTCACCGTGATGTGATTTTCCTGTTGGTCTGATGGTGGCACTGCTTCTGCTTCCCTTACCATTGAATCCAAAGACTTCTCCTCTGTGCTTAAAGGTGTATCTTTGTTTTCATTTGCTTGGTTTATTGGTTCACAATCTGAGGTGGGTTTTACCTCCTCGGCTGCAGTTTCCTCTTTTGAGGATGATGACTCTGCAGTTTTCTGTGTCCTGAGTTCGTGTTCCGCTTCCTTTACTGCGTTGTCGATTTCCTGTATGGCACAGTTTATGGCTGAGTTGCTCCCTGTGCCCTGCAGTGACTTTTCTGTTGTGCTTTCTTCCTCTTTTATTGCACTTCCGTTTGTTGGTGGTTTCTCATTAACCGCATTTTTGTTCATATCCTCTTTGGTTCCATTGGGCACTTGCTTCTCTGACTTTTGGGATAATGAGGTGTCTGATTGTACCTCCGTCTCCTCTTCTGGAATATTGCCTCCAGCGGGTACTTCCAGGCATGATTCATTGGGAAGCATAGGGGCATTGCCTTCTATCTGGATCATGGAGACCACCTGCTTCATTCTGCGCCTTTTTTGAGCCTCCGGATCTCCTGCGTTCTCTCCCTCCACCTCCTCTTGGCCTCCTCCATATTCCTCAGTCCAGTCGATTGGAGGATTCTCCCCCAGCAGGAGAAGGTTAGGGTCGCTGTTGGTCAAAACGATGCTGTCTCGGTACAGGTTATGTCTCCTCTGAACGGCTGCTTCCTTCACAGCTGGAACATAGAAGGAAAGTTGATAAGGACAGTGTTAGTATGAAGGTATTTTGTAAAATTTTGTGAAATGAAAATTGACTTCTTTATATCTACTTTTCTAAATGTTTTAGATCTTACTGTGAACGATTCACCCGTGCAAGTTTCCTTTTTTTTGAGCTTGTAATGTTTAAAGACACAGTATGCAATTTTCTCCGCTAGAAACAAAGGTGTAGTTTGATGACGCCGTGATCAGTGTTGCCAAGTTGCGGTTTTCCCGCAGAATTGAGCTAGATTAACACGGTTGCCGCGGGTTGTTTTTCATGTTCGCGGGTTAAAGCGACCCCAAAAACATGACTTTTATCCCCTGGAATGCAAATTTAACCAGGGGAACCCTGCAAAAAACTATGTATTTTACCCCCGCAAAACTAGTTTAAGTAGCAGTTGGGCAGGTTTTGTTGTGAAAACCTGGCAACCCTGTGTGGAATCATGCGAGTTGTCATCTTCAACCCCACAGCCACTGAAATCTGATGGGACGGGCAGAAATCATGTTAACGAATGAGCTAATGCATTTAAAGGTTTATTACTGTAGTATGAAGAAACGAGGCCACTGGAGAAATCGCTAATGAGAGACAAGCGCAACACATGGCTCGTAGCACCGGCGCTTTTATTATGCCACAGTTGACTGCTTGAGTGTGTTGAAAGTTCTGCTATAATGCTACTCTCTGGTTTGTCACCGGTCTAATAAAACGCATAACATACTAAAGTGTACTTCATGTTTCCATATTTTCTACAAAATATGGAAATCAAGGGTGTATTGCGTCATTAGCACAGGCAACACAATGAACAGGGACAGGACACTAGTTAAAACTGCTTATTTCTCTGGATTTAAACATTGTTGGGAACATTTAGGATAATTTAATTAGAAGTCAACAAAATATATAACATTTTTGGACATTTTAATTAAAAAAAATCTTACATATTGTGCCTTTAACCATTATAAGGCAGTGACATATGCCTGACTTTTCCAATCATTTACCGTTGGCTCAAATTTATAAGGCCTCTAATTGATCAACATGATTAAAGCTTTGCTAAAAACCTTTTATACACAATGACTAAAAGTAAGTCTTTGAGAACGGGTTTCTCAAGCCAGGTGGCGCATTAGACCAGGGGCTCATCTCCTGTTTCCAAAATGCATCAAACTGCTTGACAGTTGCATTTACAACACAATTAACTATACAAACTTGTGTAACCAACTATTCCTACACTGCATGTACTTCTGCGTAAAAGGCTGCGCGACGTGCGCGTTGCAGTTAAATACACAGACGCGCACGGGCATGGATATCTGCGTGCACAGTCTTCGGTTAAACTGCGTTGCTTTTAGATGCATCAATTCAGTTGTTGCATATAGTTTAATGTCTTTATTTCGGGATTATCAAAGTAAATTATAACTCAAATATGAGATTTAACTGGGGCACAGCAGATTTTCACTGGGGCACGTGCCCCAGTAAAAAGGGTCTAGCAACGCCCCTGCCCTGAAGCAAACCCGGCGGCTTCATAGCTGCATCCATGTTAGCACGTCACGTTTGATGCGGTAATTTCACAGTAGGCATACACACAGGTTGAAGACTCGTTCTCGCCCCCTACAGTGCAATTCGGCTAGGTATACATCCGCGCTAAAATATCAAGGTGAAAGTCATCATAGCTTCCGTAGTATAGACCCAGCTCCCAACCCAACTTTGAGAATAGATTAACGGCGATATTTTTTTTAGCGCCCGATAAGAGTCTCACGATAACGGCCCACCACTAATTATTACTAATATTTCCAGATGAATGTTTCACAATACAAAAAAGCGATTGGTCACTATTTCCAATAAATCACAACTCTAAATGTTTAGGGCAAAATTTACTAACAGTCTGCGCCACCGCAAACCATCTTTTGGCTTTAAAATAATACTGTCAGGATGTGGAGTGAAGAATTACCCCCGAAAAGGCGTGGACAGTTATTTTTGCACCTGACCTTATTGAATAAGCATTTGTAGGAGTTTCAGTAGTTTCCCTTTCAGACACAAAATGTATGAGTGTATTAAAATGAATCACGCAATGCGATTTACTAACGTTTGCGCTCGTCAAATTACTGGTATTTGCAGCATTATTTAACGCCCTTAAAGCAGGCAGTAATTTGCACTGCTTTTGTTAGATTGCATTGGTCATCATGGAAATGATCTGGCTGTGTTCTTTAATGTGCATATTGGCAGTAAATCACACGCAGAATTTTCCCCTCCCATCAGCACTTTAATGGAATTGCGCTCTAATGCTAATTGAGCCTGTTTAGTAAACCTAGCCCCAATTCTTCTTAGTTTGCAAAGTTGTCATTCTTTAAAAGAAGTCTTACCCATCATTATATCTTTCATGACTGTGTGCAGCACCACTTCCTCAAATATGTTTTCCACCAGAATGAAACGAGAAAAATCCTCAAAAATGAGCTCTTGGAAACGAGGGAGTTCCTGCAAAATCAACATAATAACTTTCAATATTTTCAGTGTTGTTTTAGATTGGATAATGCATTATTGCTAGACCCCAGCCAAGACTTACAGCAGAACATGATGGGGAGAGCTGTTTCAGCATGTAAGGGATGAATATCTGCAGAAGAGCCTCTCTGAAGAACTTCTTACGAACCGTGCTGCTGTCGTAATCAAATTTCTAGAGACCAAATTTAAAAAAACAAAAACAAAAAAACCCAGTACATTTATAAATATAAAACTAGAACCTAATGGGTCAAAAAGATATGATACAGACAGGTTTTTTGTTTTACCTTGATGACACGATCCTGGCAGCGCTGGATGGTTTTACAGAGATCCTCCCCTTCTTGGCCCTCCAAACTCTGGTGCAGGAGCTGCTCAAATGTGTATACCGCATCATCCATTTGCTGCACGAAACAGATGGATATGTCTTTAAGGCTATAATACACTCCAAAACCTTTGCCCAGATTTTTTGCCCTCAATTTGCAGTCTGGAGTCAACACTAGTTTCCTAAAGTTACTGCTCGTCTGTGAATTTTGGCCAGAGTTGACAGATTTCAAAAAATCGGATAGTGTACAATGGGCTCTTACAAGTTTTTTTATATATCTCACAGACTATGATTCCATCTATTCGGGGGATATATTTGATATTTTGAGTTGATTTTAGAGCACATTTTTCATTTTGGTGTTTTTTGTGTGTCTTCTGTTGTTTTTGGAACCATTTGAAAGTCTAGTAATGTGTGATCCAGTCATGTAGTGTATGATGCCATGTTTTAAAATCTGTTAAAAGTCATGTACCATACAGTTGAGGTCAAAAGTTTACATGCCCCTTTCAGAATACGCAAAATGTTCTTCAGAAAAATTCTTCAGGTCCCACAAATTCTTTGGTTTTCCAGCATTTTTGTGTATTTGAACCCTTTCCAACAATGACTAAATGATTTGAAGATCCATCTTTTCACATGAAGGACAACTGAGGGGACTCATATGCAACTATTACAGAAGGTTTAAACACTCACTGATGCTCCAGAACAAAAACCATGCATGAAGAGCCAGGGGTGTAAACTTTTGAACAGAATGGGGATGAGTACATTTTTCTTATTTTGTCTAAATATCATATTTTTTGATTTAGAACTACCCTTCAGAGGCTACAGAAGTTACGTGCATCTTAATGCATGGTTTTTCCCTTCAGGAGGTTCAGTGAGAAGCTTGAACCTTCTGTAATAGTTGCATGTGAGCCCCTCAGTTGTCGCCAGTGTGAAAAGATGGATCTCAAAATCATACAGTCATTGGTTTTCCAGTATTTTTGTGTATTTGAACACTTTCCAACAAATAATTTGTGGGACCTAAAGGATGTTTCTGAAGGCAGTTTATCTGTCCTGGACAAACAAGGGACTCATTTACAACTATCAATTACAAAAAACATTTTTAGAAATTCAACTATTATTTTCTCTTGTGGACTATATGCAAATATCTTATTCAGGTCAGTACTAAATCAACAATAACGTGCATTTTGTATGATCCCTCTTATTTTGGTAAATTAATGAACATTTCGCAGATTCTGAAAGGGGGTGTAAACTTTTGACCTCAACTGTATTCAAGTCTCTAGCCAAAGTGTGGCAGGATTCATGAAAATGTCTTGGATATGAAATAGACACATATTGTAATCAATCTTGCCACAAGGGGGCATATTTATCACACAAGATGGGTGGGAACTAGATGGTGCAACAGTATTTTGATAATTCACAACAAGTTTAGTCTTGTTTCTCCACTCCCTGTGCTTTGAAAACCCATCTCTGTTGTAAAAATGGCTTTTACATAAAGTGCTAATGCATGATTAGCACTTTATATGAAAGACACACCTTTGTTTCTTGTGCTCACAATCAGCAGCCATATGCTAGTCCTTAAAACTGTAGCCATGTAATTTAGTCACCAAAATGAGGTTTAACATCTCTGCCACAACAGCACGTACCTCCTCAGGGCATACAGTTTCATACACAACAAAACCACAAACCAAACCCTAAGTGGCACACACAAGCCACTTGTTTTGCCCACAAAAGTAAGATACCCCCCTAACAGAGATGATTGTGTACTTCTTCAAACCAGCTGCAGTTTAACGAATCATCTTGATTTCATAAACAAAATAAAAATAGCTCGGATGTGTGGTACATATTTGTACTTTGTTGTTAATACCACTGTTTTAGAGTACTTGCCAGTATTAGTTGTGGTTGTTTATAAAATAAATTTTTCCAAGTTTGTTGCTGTTCTTGGTACAAAGTTGACTGACCTCTCGCATTAGAATTTGGGCTCTCTGGACAAACACGGAAGGGCTGGAAACGTCAAAGCGCTGCTGAAGTCCCTCTAAACTCAGAGTCTCTACCTTCTCGTAGCAGCTCTGCATCTTCACAGGGTGAAAGGCTAGCATGGAGATCTTCTCCATGTGCTGGACACCAAAGAAAAAAAGTTTCAGGTCTTGCAAAGTCATGGCTCAAGCAGCCTATTAGCAGTGAAAGTGCAACCAGATGTCATGAGGGGGACTTGACATTACCTCCCCGAGTTTTTCCTTGTTGCCATCATTGAGGAGGTTCTTGCTCATGTCTACCAGCTCTCTGAAGAACAAGTCTCGCACCTCAAAGAAGCCTCTGCTGGTGGGCTCCATCAGTGCCTCCAGGATTGAGCTGATGTACGGCTGGATACTCACCTTCAGAAGCTTCTCTGCCTTGGGCAGCACAAGTGCTACAGACACACAGAAAAAATTGTTTAACATGCTGATATTAAAATTCTGGAATATACAAATATCACTAATTATTTTCATGTTATACATGATACAACACAAAACACTATAATTTGTAAAACGACTTTAATACTTAAAGAAGTCAACAGGTTAAAGTGAATTAAGTACTCACAGTATAAAGTACAGTATGAAAGATAAATACTGTTATATTGCAGTACGTACATATGCACAGCAACTAACTTCAAGACATTCTGCTCTTAAAGGATTCAATCTTTGCCATAATACAGTTGAGGTCAAAAGTTTGCATACACCTTGCAGAATCTGCAAAATGTTAATTATTTTACCAAAATAAGAGGGATCATACAAAAAGCATGTTATTTTTTATTTAGTACTGACCTGAATAAGTTATTTCACATAAAAGACATTTACATATAATCCACAAGAGAAAATAATAGCTGAATTTATAAAAATTACCCCATTCAAAATACATACACTTGATTCTTAATACTGTGTTGTTACTTGAGTGATCCACAGCTGTTTTTTGTGATAGTTGTTCATGAGTTCCTTGTTTGTCCCAAACAGGTAAACTGCCCACTGTTCTTCAGAAAAATCCTTCAGATCCTGATCCAAATTCTGTGGTTTTAAGCATTTTTGTATATTTCAACCCCTATTTCCAACAATGACTGTATAATTTTGAAATTGATCTTTTCACATTGAGGGACTCATATGAGTCATATGCAACTATTACAGAAGGTTCAAACGCTCACTGATGCTTCAGAAGGAGAAACACTTACATGTTTTCCAGAAGACAAAATAAGTGAAATTTCCCAGATCTTAAAAATTCAAAAAGTTTTCACACCCTGGCTCTTAATGCATTGTGTTTCCTTCTGGAGCATCAGTAAACTTTTGAGTCTTCTGTAATAGCTGCATATCAGTCCCTCAGTTGTCCTCAGTGTGAAAAGATGGATTTCAAAATCATACATTGTTAGAAAGGGTTTAAAAATACACAAAAATGCTGAAAAACCAAAGAATTTGTGGGACCTGAGGGAACAGTGAGCAGTTTAACTGTTCAGGACAAACCAGGGACTCATGAACAAGTATCACTAAACAAACAAAAACAAAAAACAGCTGTGGATCATTCAGGTGACACAGTATTAAAATTACCCAGTTCAAAAGTTTACATACACTTGATTTTTAATAAATTCAACTATTATTTTCTCTTGAGGACTATATGTACACATTTGATCCCACTTATTTGGGTAAAATAATTAACATTTTGCAGATTCTGACTTCTGTCATATTCTGTCATCATCCTCATTAATCAAAGTGAAGCTGTCAAAATGTGACATCTGTCGGCCGGCTTCTTTCACAACACCCTTTAAATAAACTTCCTTGAAAGTGGATCACTAGAAACATAATGCAATCTGATGTCAGTTTTCCTCAGATAAATGTTTGGCTGTTTAGATACCAGGTAAGTTACTTGACACCAGTGTTACTTGATAAAGATAAATGAAGGCATAAATTACCAGTTAACGCTACCTTTTATTTTGCTGGTCACATGTTCCTTGGAAGTGATGATCTGGTCCATGTCCGTGCGGATAGTGGTTTCCAGTGGGGGGCGACCTGCTTCACAGCTCTGCACTACTGCTTCATACTGCGCCTGAGTCTGGCTCTGAACCAGGCCATGCACTGCATCTGATATCTGGCCAAAAATGAAACAGAAGCCACTGTAATTCATCCAGGTTGTTTTATAAAGCTTTTGGGTTACATCCAAAGCTGTACAGTATAGCTGTATATTTCAAACCCACATATACTCTGTTGTAAATTAAAATAGTAAAAAGATAGTGTGAAGTACCAGCATCCAATTCCTCTGTCTCTCATGCATCTTGCCCTTCAGTTTAGGGGTTATAAGGTCCCTCATCTCAGGGAGGAGGGTCTCCATGACAAGGTTGGCAAGGATCTGGGAAGACAATCATAAAACACTTTAAAAAACACTTTAACATGTACCTTTATTAAAATCAACATCAGTTCTGAAAAATCATAAATAATGTGTTTAAGTGGCATATCAGGATCATATAGGCCTGGAGGGTGTGTTAACTCATTCTTATCATTTTTTTTTTGTTGATATAACAGGAAACCTGGCTTGCCTGGAGCATGTTTTAATATTACTATTGCCAGACTTGTCTGGAAACCGATCATATATCATTAAACAAGTTAATGTGACATCCTTCCAAAGCCTACAGGACTTCTGTTACTGTACTACAAGAAAAATAAACCTATGTAGGCTTATTATTGTGAACATGGTTTTACAGTCACAAGTTACCTAGTCTCAGCCTCAGACATCACGCCCACGGAACGTTGGCTAAACCTCTGATACATATGGTACGCTTAACTGGAAACACTTCAGGAATGTCGAAGTCGTCATCTGATTAGTTGAATTTGATCGGATTTCCGGGAGACGCGTGTCGCGTTTAATTTCGGTCCGCCGGGAAACAAAGCGCAGACTGATTTACTCGGCGTTTTGCTAAAATGTGCTTATGCAGACGACATTGTTGTTATACACATGAGACGTTCGCGAACAAATTACTGACTTACTGCTTTGTTCTCCCTCTTCTTCGTTAACTTTCGATGCTGGTTATTTCAATGACTGACTTGTTGCATGCCAGTCTGTTGTTGTGGGGGCATTTCCACGCACAGAAACGTGACGCTGAACGAAACGAACTGTGATTGGTTGTTTGACATGTCGATCAAACGGTCTTATGGGCGGGCCTTGGCCAATGAAAGCTGCCATGAATTCCAGACCTTCAGCCATCATTCTGAAGGTCTGGCTACGTGAGACTACAAGTTACCACCCTGGTGAAAAAAACAGCTAAAACCAGCCTAAACTGGTTGGCTGGTTTTAGCTGGTCATAGCTGGAAGGCAGGCTGGTTTTAGAGGGGTTTTGGCCACTTTTCCAGCCTGGCCAGGCTGGTCAGGCTGGTCTTAGCTTGTCAGGCTGGGAAACCACCAGCTAAAACCAGCCTGACCAGCCTGGCCAGGCTGGGAGACCAGCTTAAACCAGCTAAGACCAGCCAACCAGCATAGGCTGGTATTATCTGTTTTTTTCACCAGGGCAGAGGACACACTCCTACGACTTTCACATGATGTCTCCATTTTTATTTGTTTCACTTGTTCCAGACAGAAAACAATGCTGTTAAAGAACTCCGCTAAGAAGGAAAATAATACTGATATTGGCAGGAGGATCACAGGTTAAATACTGACACGCTACATTTAATTTTTTAGCTTTAAACTTCCGAGATACTTCTTTATCAGATTATCTGATAAAGCTGGCCAATTAGCCACAGTATAACCATTGTATAAAAGATTTAATTGTTACAGTTATGCAGGCTGGAAGGTCAGATTCCACTAATGTTATCTACATTTTAGTTTTTCACTTATTGTGTTGTTTATATTAATGTTAATCCATCATAATGTACATATTTTATTTGCAATGACTACCTATACAGTAGAAACCTATAAACCCCCACCCAACCAGGAATAAAATCCTCTCTTTCTCTGACGCCACACAAAAACTTTTCTCCAGGGACACTACAATTTGAAACGGGTCACTTCCTGTGAATCAATTTAGCTCTGACCTTCATCTGTATTCTATTATAACCCAAACAATTGCTGTGTGACGTCCTTTCACCTCCCTACGCAGCGACTTTTTTAAAAACAGAACAAAACAAAAAATCAAAAAGACTTACTGAAGATTTATCATACTGTTCTCAACCTTAATGTAGGGTCACTAGAGATGCAAAGGTATCACAGGACATTTGTATAAACCGAATAGTTTGAGCATTGTTTAACAAACAATCTCTTTGTAAATATTAGCATTTATTTGTGAGGGAAAAAAAATCAGAAAAATAAATAAAAATAAAATATAAATAAGAAAATAAATGTTTATTTGATTTATTTAGAATAATTTATAATATATTTTACTGTAATAAACACAGTTGAAGTCAAAAGTTGACATACACCTTGCAGAATCTGCAAAATGTTAATTATTTTACAAAAATATTAGGGATCATACAAAATGCAAGCTATTTTCTTTTTATTTAGTACTGACCTGAATAAGATATTTCACATAAAAGACGTTTACACATAGTTCATAAGAGACAAATCCCTCATGTCCCACAAATTCTTTGGTTTTTCAGCATTTCTGTGTATTTGAACCCTTTGCAACAATGACAAAGTATGATTTTGAGATCTATTCACACTGAGGACAACTGAGGGACTCATTTGCAACTATTACAGAAGGTTCAAATGCTCACTGATGCTTCAGAAAGATAATGCATTAAGAGCCAGGGGGTGAAAACTTTTGAACAGATATGTGTAATCTACATTTTTCTTATTTTGCCTAAATATAATATTTTTTTTCATTTAATACTGCCCTTCAGAAGCTACAGCTACTGTTCCCCAGAAGACAAAATAAGTGAAATTTACCCTAATCTTCAAATTCAAAAAGTATTCACGCCCCAACTCCTAATGAGAGAGCTGCCAAAGATACATGAAAGTGTTTATGTGTGTGTTTTACCTGTGGAGGCGTCCCACACATCATCTCCCAGGTTCCATAGTGACCATGGGCCTGCCGATAAAGTCGCACTGCATCTGTGAACGCCGGGGTCTGAACTTTACATTCCTCAGGCAGTCCTGAGTGAGAAAACAGGACTTTATCATCATCATCATATGATCAAGTAACAAACCTTTTATTTTTAACAAAACAATCAAGAATCAAACACCATAAGATATTAATTTCTAATGACATCATAACATGGCACAGTTCCTCTTCATTTAGAGAAGTGAAAATACCGGGTGACAAAAAATGAAAGAGGGGTCATCTTTATAAATACGCTCACAGGCACGTCTAACAATTCGATTTTCCCCATCAACCAACAGACAGACTTCAATCTGCTTTGGTCACCGTGATAAACAGGAAGCATTGCCTCATCGGTTACCATAGTAATTCCCTAAACAACGCCATAGTTGCCACCATATACTGAAGAGTCATAGAGGAGTGACCTAACTGATGTGTGAATCGAACACAATTTGAAGATAAGTTGAGTACTCTGACAATCTATATGGCAATTCTGATGACACTCTACTGTAAAAGCCCACATATTGTAAAAGCCTCTTGTAAATATAGTATGCGTGCACAAGTGCCTGAACCCTTACAAAGAGAGGAAGTTCAAGCAGGCTGGGTGTGGGGGGCTGGAGGAGAACAGGCAGGAAGTCCAGCACTTCACATCAGCACAGCTTGACGCTCTTGTGAGTGCATGCACAGATGGGCAAATGTATTTATGAACATGTGGAGAACGTTGTGCGAAAACAAGAAACATGGGTTGTTCATTCAAGCCTAGTCAAATAAAGTAAAAGTAAAGTAAAATAACAAAATAATTGCACATAGGTAAGTGTATTCAAGAACATGTGGAAAAAATAAAATATAAAATAAAACAAATGTTTATGAACATCTGGTCAGACCCCTAGACGTGTTATGCAAATACTAGATATCAAGCATAACGGGCCACTTATTCCTGCTCGGTCACCGTAAAAACAACTGATCTCAAGTCAGATGATCAAAGTACAATGTGAGAAAAATGAGGATCTTTGGTGAAGAAAAAGAAATCCTCTTTAAACACCATGCCCTAATAACCCTATGACACCAATGAGCTGAAAAACACCTTGCTCAACATGAGACTTCGGTTTTATAACACTAGGCTGAGTTTAAGCTTTGAGGTTTTACATTTTTATCCCTTTGAGTCATCATGTAACTGTAGATAAATACTCATATTTATGTGTACAGGAATTTAAATTATTCTGACTATTTCCGCATTTTTGTGTCAGGCTGTCAATCTAAGGCCTTTACAATGACATTCAATAGGCCTTCAAAGAGCAACTTTGCGTCTGGACATTGGAGAGGTTTGAAACCACCTGGACTTAATTCATTAACATGCCTGTAAACCTGTTTAGGAGCCTAATAAAACATTCTCCCAAGACTGGCATGTACCATATATATTATAAAGCTCTGTGAGCCTTGAGACATAGTCAAGCTACTTTGTGTAGGCCACCTCATGACCATGAATTACAGAATTTTCAACAAAGTAAGACTTGTGACCTGCACAGAAGTGTTTTTGCTCTGTTTTAGACATTAAAAGAATAGTTCACTCAAAAAAGAAAACTTGTTGAAGATGTATCCAGCCGCAGGCAATCTAAGATGTATTCATTGTAACAGACTTGGAGAAATTTATCATTACTTCATTTATTAACCAAAAGAGTCCAAACAACAACAACATCCTACAGGTAATTCACACGACTCCATTCCCTCAATTATCATCTTCAGAAGTGAAAATCTGCAAGTTTGTAAGAAACAAACCCATTATTAAGTCATGACTTTAAACTGTCACTTCTGGACAAAATATCCAAGTCCATAATATTATGGAACCTATATTTTAGTCAGAAGCAATGGTTTGAAGTTAAAAACATCTTGATGGATTTCCCTTTTACAAGCACAAAGTTTTTACTCCATAAGACATTCATTGATGGACTTAATCATGTGGATAAGTTGTGTTTTTATTTAGCTCTCATTCTGATGGTACACATTCACTGCAGAAGTCCAGAGGACCCAATAGTGAGCAAGTGTTGTAATGATGCATTTTCTCCAAATCTGTTCTGATGAAGAAACAAAGAAACATCTGTATCTTGGATGGCCTGAGTAGATTTCAGCAAATTTTCATGTTTGGGTGAACTATACTATCATTTTCAGGGATTCTAAAGCAAATCTCTCCCGTAAACTGCAAAAATACAGACAGCACATTATGTCCTACCAGAGAAAGTAATATACTTGACCACTGTTACACCACAATTAAAGGGATAATTCTAAGTCAGAATGTTGGCACCACATTGTGAATGTGCAGCAAAGACTGATGCAGAAAAGAAACAATTGTTGAATAAAGTCATTATTTTTGTATACTACACAGAACCATTGTTCACTGACAAGCTGCGCAAGCAATGAACTACAGCTCTGTGTAGTAAACGCTGCTCTATCTGAAAGCACACACGTGATGGAGATTTACTACTGATTACAGAACTGGCTTTACTAACAAGATGCACATTTGATATTGTATGCAATTTATCAAGCAGTGCTATTTTCTTTACACATAAAAAGGATTCTTGTAGCTTCATAAAATTACAGTTGAACCACTGCCCTTACTACCTTAGCTGTCGGATCTCATCAAAAATATATTAATTTGTGTTCCAAAGATCAACAAAGGTCTTACGGGTTTGAAACAACATAAGGGTGAGTAATTAATGAAAGAATTTTCATTTTTGGGTGCACTATCCCTTTAAGGATGCATATGACTCTGTCCCACAAGCAGCTTTGGGCTTCTCATTTAGGTTCCTTTGAAATGCCCAGCAAAGGCTAAACTTCTTTCACCAGCTGAGATAGTTCAACCTGCCACAGGATCTGCTGATACAGTTCTCCTCTGCAGTCACTGAATTCATCCTTTGCACTATATATATAACTGTCTAGTTCAGCTCAGCTACCAAAACTGACATCAGAAGACTGGACTGCTGAGCAAATCACTGGTACAACCCTTCCTTACTATCAAAGAACTGTACTCATTCAGAGTGAGGAAAAGAGCTGGCAAAATCATTATGGACCCTTCACATCCAGGTCACTTCCTCTTTGAACTGTTGCCGTCTGGTCGGCGCTACAGAGCACTGAGCATTGGAATGGCTAGACATAAGAACAGTTTCTTCCCACAGGCAATCCGTCTCATGAACACTTGTGTAATGCACAATACTATTTATACATTTATTTATTTTTACACACTATACTTCTTATTTACACTTCCTTGCATTTGTACATAACATACCTGTACACACAAAACCATCTATTGTCCATTTTTGTATATTGTTATTCCCCATTCACTTATTCTTTTTACTATCTGTGTCTTGTCACTGTCATTCTGTTTGTGCTGTAGAAGCTTCTGTCACCAAAACAAATTCCTCATATGTGTAAACATACCTGACAATAAAGCTCTTCTGACTAACAAAACAACGGACAACATGGTTAAATTAATTGCTGTTGTATTCCAGACTTTACTGGGCCAACAGTCCAAACAGATTGCTCATGACAACACGGGCAAACATAACTCAACAAGCCAGGATACTTAAAGCAACATCTAGTATAGTACAGTACAGTAGAAATTAGGGATGCGTCGAATGTACAGCAACAATGACGTGGCGCGATCAAATAGAGGCACGCACTAATGCAACCAACCTGTCGGCAGTGTGGAAGCATTTAAAACTGTCAGAGAAAGACGCAAAAATCATTACAAGCACCGACAGCGACAGACTGTTTAGAACTGCATCGCATGTCTTCGAGGACAAGAGAAAGGGGTGGTTGTTGCTGGTTACTGTATGATGACTGAACATTCATAAATGTTAGCATTGTAATTTTACTGTTGTTCTGTAAACTAAAACAAAAAAGTAAGACAAAAATAATGATAACAATCATTACAACAGCTTTATTAATATATTTATTATAACATTCTCCTTTGTTTAGCAAGGCTGCATTTATTTGTACAATAAAAAACACATGGCTAATTCAAGAAGGGGGTCTTAAAGGGATAGTTCACCCAAAAATGAAAATTTGATGTTTATCTGCTTACCCCCAGGGCATCTAAGATGTAGGTGACTTTGTTTCTTCAGTAGAACACAAACTAATATTTTTTAACTCAAACCGTTGCAGTCTGTTAGTCATATAACGGCAGTGAATGGGCATCAAACCTTTAAAAGTAAAAAAAAAAACATGCACAGACAAATCCAAATTAAACTCTGCGGCTCGTGACGATACATTGAGGTCTTAAGACACAAAACGATCGGTCTGAGCAAAAAACTGAACAGTATTTATATCATTTTTTACCTTCTGAGGCACATCAATGTCCGACTGTCCTTAGCTCAGCATCCAGCGTGTTACACGCGTAATATGTGCTCTGGCGTAGTATACACAAACGCTGGAAGCCAACTGTCATGTGTATATGACACTCATTGTTTACACAGCGCACAGAGATTGTGGATATAGCGGCTATTGAAAATGGTAATTACTTGCGCTTATCCTGATTGTTCAAACTGATTAAAAGCTAAAAGATTACGTTTGCTTGCGCAAACTCATCTGGGACTGTTGACTTTTCACCGATTTCCCCTTCCGACGTTTGCGTATACTACGCCAAAGCACGTACACCGGTAACGTGCCAGATGCTAAGCGCGCGTTCAGGACAGTTGGATATTGCTGTGTATCAAAGGTAAAAAAATAAATACTGCTCAGTTTCTCGCAAAAAACGATAGTTTCGTGTCTTAGGACATCAATGTATCGTCACAAGCCACAGGGTTTAATTTGGATTTGTCTGTGCATGTTTTTTTTTTACTTTCAAAAGGTTTGTTGCCCATTTACTGCCATTATAAGACTAACAGACTGCAATGGTTTGAGTTAAAAATATTCATTTGTGTTCTACTGAAGAAACAAAGTCACCTGAATCTTGGATGCCCTGTGGGTAAGCAGATAAACATCAAATTTTCATTTTGGGTGAACTATCCCTTTAAAAAATGGCCAAAGAATATTATTTGTCTAACTTATTTTTAAGTTAAATTAGTCTACAATGTATGAAGTAGACTATAATGTCTACTAGAATGTTAAAATGTTCAGTGTTAAGTAAATATTTTAAAATTGTTGTTTTGTAATTGATTTATTTTTTTTTTTTTTTGAAAAGCAAGACAAAATTGTAAAAAGCACATTTTGGCTATTCAATTTATGCAGTGGTGAAAAAAAAGGGCAAAATACCTGGGGCAATAAACTACGAAAAACCGTGTTCGGTAATCGGCCTTCGGCCCAGTGTTTAATTTTGCTCCGCTTCAGCTAAGAATTTTCATTTCGGTGCATCCCTAGTAGAGATGCATGGGTTGCTCCAACAGCACTATGATTAAGTGGTCTTAAACATTGTACATGTAAATGAAGCACTTCCAAAAACATGCCTTGACTTGTCAGGATCCAGCCCCGATCTAACTCTGTTCAAGCATGCTTGGGTTCACTCCTCTGGGCAACCATTCACACAATAACACCATCCTATTGGATCACTGCTTGTTCCTGGATCCTACTGTCCTGACACTTTGTAGGACACAGATGAGCTGTTATAAGCAATTTAACATATTAAGTTACACATCCCATTTAGCTCTTTATGGAGAAGTGCAATTTGAACCAACACAGTTCTGACACAATGCTCACCCACAACCATAGCGAAGACATGTGCCCGGCTCATGTTTTCAGTTTAGATGCTTTAATTCTCAGCAGATGTTGTGACGAATAATTTCACAGTACCCAATTAAGTACCCAAAACTTGCTTTGCTTTGCAACAGAAATCACTAAAAGTTCAGTAAGTTCGTTCATTCAGAGGATTTGTCAAATTGAACCAATAACTTTTAAGTTTGAGAATGCTTGTTAATGACTCATTAAAAGAACCGGCTCATAAGAGTCATTTGTCCATGAATCAGACTACAGTTTTTATGTTTCTGATTTACTAAAAATAACTGGTTCATAAGAGTCATTTAATTGTAAGTTGTGAATCAAACAACTTAATAAAAATATATTTCTTGTCATCATCTTGTCAAATTAAATTTGAACTGCAAACTCACATACAGAACTCGCATTAAATAAGATTATTTTTGGTGTGGCAAAACTGATTCAACAGCGGCAATGCTCAGTGTTTCAGGAAATGTTGCAATTCACAGGCTCACATTATAGTGACTCATTACTTAACTTAATTACAGCACTAACATAATGAACGTGTTATTTTGACAGGTAAAAGGGAAGGGCAATTATATCAGTGGTCAAATTATAAATAACACCCTATTATGAATCACTCAGACCTACACTCCTCTTGCAGGGTTTGTCTTAACCTGCCATTGTGACCAGGTACAAACTCACAGAAAGAACATATTTTCAACTGATGAATCAGACTCTAGTTACATAACACTACAAAGAGTGTTTGTTCTGCTGTTAAAGGCAATCAATAGTTACTGAACTGTTTGAGCACAGCGTTTAGATACATTCCAGAAATTAAGCACTACGGTTTACAGCATGCTTCATTAAAATCTAACGAAGGAAAACCACTTATCCACTCCTATTAGTGTCTGTGATGAACAGAGAACAAAAACAAGTGCCTCGTTGTTACATTGTCAAAATTTTCAGTCACCTCTCTAGAAGCACACAGTCTCTGCTAACAGATAACCTAAACAGCGAGAATAGAAAATGACAATTGAACACATTTTCAAATATGTCAGGGAACATCTTAAACAGACTAATGAATAGCAAAGAACTTAACCAGAATTGAACCATCCCTTATTTGGGAAAAAGGGCTCTGCAGATGTGCTTGCATTCAGAGCATACTACACGCAGCAGGGATTTGGCTAAGTCTAACACACACACACACGCGCTTTTAGATGGGCGCTTTATTACCCCAGGGGACATTACTGCCCTCGCCGCAAGTGTGCATTCCCTCTCGGCAGCCTCCCGTCCAAACTGAATTATGGGTTAACAGCCCCAGCTGTGACCACTCTGGAATCTGGACTACAGCGGAGAGAAAACAGCTCTAGCAGCCATAGAAGCCATCATAAGATGTCTATGAGACATAGAGAACCTCACATCCAACACCTACAAAAATGTTTACTTTTTACAGAGAGACTATAAAAATGCTACATTAAAAACCAGCAAACTATAATTCTAGAAATAAACTCTAAATGGTTTAACAATCACATTATATTTAGGGTTTGTGGAAGTAAAAACTATCATAACAACTATGAACTACCATATAAGTTACTGTAAAATTGGCAAAATTACATTCCTAGAAGTTCCTGTGTGACAATGTCTGAGTAATGTACAGTTGAGGTCACATCCCCCTTTCAGAATCTGCAAACTGTTAATTATTTTACCAAAATAAGACAGATCATACAAAATGCATGTTATTGTTTATTTAGTAGGGTTTCATCGATCCGATACTCTGGATCGGTATCGACGCCGATCCAAGCTTTTTGAATGGATCGGATATCGGTGATGCATGACCGATCCAAATTCGATACCATTACCAGAGTTTGATTAAATAAATAGCAAGAAATACTGTAAAACTATAATAATTTATACAAGAACACAATTATTTTAAAACATTGCCTTAAAAATAAAATACATTTAAAATGCGTTGAGCTTAAGGTTTCTACATTTTTTTGCAACGTTGAATAAAGTATCACAGACATATCTTAAAATACACAGAAATGCTGGAAAATCAAAGAATTTGTGGTACCTGAAGGATTTTTCTGAAGAACAGCAGGCAGTTTAACTCTTCAGAACAAACAAGGGACTCATGAACAACTATCACTAAACAAAAAACACAGATGTGAACCATTTAGGTAACAACAAAATGAATCCAGCATATGTAAACTTTGAAGTGGGGTCATTTTCATAAATTCAACTATTATTTTCTCTTGTGGACTATATGTAAACATCTTTGATGTGAAACATAGTACTAAATAAACAATAACATGCATTTTGTATGATCCCTCTTACTTTGGTAAAATAATATTTTGCAGATTATGAAAGGGGGATGTAAACTTTTGACCTCAATTGTACGTTACAGTGTTTTAAGTTACATTTTCAGGTATTTAGTTAATGCTTATTGCATTATTTTAGTGTAACACGGTGTTACCCTCATGTTGTCTGTTATAAGACTGCTCTCTGTCACTATCACTTTAAAATATCTAGTAATCACAGTGCCATTTTCAACAGTGAATAGTATTAAACAAAACCATATGAAGGGCCCACCAAGCAGGTGACATAACCACAATAATTTGCAACATATGATTCAATAGACAGGTATACTCTTGTTTAAGGGGCCTGACAAACAGCATATCAAGTAATCTAACAGTGACATCACTGTGAAAGAGCGACACTCTCACAGTAACAATGAACTTTCTGATAACCCTAGGCATGGTGTAACTATATTTACACGAGCAAATACGTGACTATTTGTAAATTTAAATTCAAGCATAACGTCAAGAAACACAACCGAGATTTTTGCGCAATACATGCATGTCCAGTCTGGGAATTGACACTGGCTAGAAGTATGCAACAAATAAAAGGTCTGCTCAAATCACATTTTATCTAATTTGCACAAACATAACACAGAAAGTGACATTTATAGTGAAATACTATAATTTCTGCTAATTATATAAAGCTCTACAGAATTAACGGTCTTCAAGCTCACACACAGAGAACGAATAACAGCCCATCTCAAGCTTTCTCTATGATCTCATCTGACTCTTTTTACAGCCTTGAGCTGTAAAATTCTTTCTATTATCAAACAGGCCAAATGAATACCATGGACCATGCCAAGCGTTCCGCTCGAGTTTCCTTTTTGATAATGTGATGTCTAAAAGAGCTGATTTATGAAAATAACACATCAGTTAATCTAGCAAGTCTGAAAGCGGCTTATCCTCACAAACAATAACCGTAATGAAAGCCGATTACCTGAAGTAATGAGTCATGCCTTAAATATGTGTCTGGTGTTGAAGTGACAGAGGAGAATGTGCACACTAGCAAAGCTGTTTTTAAGAACAGGGTTAAGACTCACCATTGTTAGTGTGCCTGACGCAGTCTTGAAAGACAGCGTTCCACTTTTGCTGCTCTTTTTCCGTCACCACACAGAAATAGTAGTGACGAGCATAAGGATGCCAGAGAATGAGGGGAAACTGCGTCGCACATTTCAGGAATGGAGAACTGCCAACTTTAGCTTTTACACCTGCAAAAAGTATGTTGCATGAGTCAATATTCTATTAAGTGGCCATATGAGAAGATCACAGTCATCATGACTAAAGCTGCACAACATGCAAAGACCACAGCCCATTTTACACTCCATTTCATCATTTCTTATCTAGACTCTGGCTCAACTCTACATTTATTCAAATAAAAAAGGCTGCAAGGTCAATACAATATTGTTTTTTTTTTTGTCGTAGGTTTTTAGTCAAGGTCACAGGGCCAGCTAATAAATACACATGGTTTACATTTTTTTATAACCACATGACTTAAAAATTATACACTACCAGACAAAAGTTTCTGAACAGCAAGATTTTTACGATTTTTAAAGTCTCCTCTGCTCACCAAGCCTGCATTTATTTGGTCCAAAGTACAAAGAAAACTTCAAAATGTTCATTTCATAATTTCAAACTGTTTTTACTATTTAAAATAACTTTTGTCTGTTTGAATATATTTTAAAATGTAATTATTTCTGTGATCAAAGCTAAATTTTCAGCATTTTCAACATTACTCCACTCTTCAGTGTCACATTTATAATATGCTAATTTTCTGTTCAAGAAACATTTTTTTCTATTACTATTATCAATATTTAAAACAGTTGAGTACATTTTTCAAGGTTTTTGATGAATAGAAGGATTAGCATTTATCTGAAATAAAAAGCTTTAACATGTCAGTATATATATATATATATATATATATTTTTTTTTTTTTTTTAGAAATGTATACTTTTATTTAGCAAGGATGCTTTAAATTGATCAAAAGTGATGATAAAGACATTTATAATGTTACAAAAGATTATATTTCAGATAAATGCTGTTCTTCTGAACTTCTATTCATCAAAGAAACCTAAAAAAAAAATTTGACTCAGTAGTTTTCAACATAATAAAAATAATACGTTTTCTGAGCAGCAAATCAGAATATTAGAATGATTTCTGAAGGATCGTGAGACTAGAGTAATGATGCTTAAAATTCAGCTTTGAAATGACACTTTTAAATATATTCAAATAGAAAACAGGTATTTTAAATAGTATGTCAAAATTTTACTGTTTTGCTGTACTTTGGATCAAATAAATGTAGGCTTGGTGAGCAGAAGAGACTTCTTTAAAAAACATTTTGACTGGTAGTGTACATATTCACATGAGTCTTGTGTGACAGAATCGCTTACTAACCTTAACTGTGCAGTTATCTAATCTTTCAACTTCTTGGTCATGATGACATGATCCTAGTAAAACCTGTAAGCTGGTAACTTTTGCATAGTTTTACAGAGCTTAACTTTCCTTTAGGAAAATTCCTTAAGAACTCCCTTACTCCCTGAGGTTTTCCCATCATTCTTTTTTATTTTCCTCTCACTCCTTTAGACTGACCTGGTAGGCTGGTGTTAAGGAGCTCAAGATATTCCTCCATAGAGGTCAGGACCCTGTAGCCAGCACAGTTAATGGTGCCTTTAGGATGCAGCCCTCTATCATGGGCCTAAATTAAACAGAAACAGATAAAGTATAAAGCAAGTAGTTTTATTTCAAATAAATGAATGACACGAGAAATCAAAATTGCCTTGATCTTTTGGCATATAAGAGGTTGAAAATAATAATCTTTGCACATATTTATTTGTTTTTTTTTTGTGCAAAAACCTTATAACATTATAAGTAAACCTCAAGGAACATATTAAAATAATTGTCTCTGGCCATTGATTAATCGCATCCAAAAAAAAAAAAATTGTTTATATAATACACGTGTGTGTACTTTATACATATTGGCCCGGTTTCACAGACAGGACTTAGACTAAGCCATGATTAAGCAATAGTTCAATTAGGACATTTTAGTAATTTTTATAAATGTGCTTAGAAAAAAAAACATTACTGGTGTACATCTTGAGTCAAAACAAAGGCACTGATATATTTTAAGATCAGTCAGTGCAAGTTTATTTCAGTTGAAACAGCTCAGACTTACATTTTAGTCTAGGACTAGGCTTAAGCCTTGTCTATGAAACCGGGGGATTATGTATATATATAAAGACACATATACAGTATATATTTTGAAAAGATATATAATTTATGTTATATATAAATATATATTTTTAACTTCTGGATTTATAAAACAGTTAATAGTGCCTTTGGGATGTAAGATTATCAGCCAATTTATTTTTTTTAAGTTGGCCAAAAAGTTCAAGACTAAAAGATTAGCTTGGCTGATGTATTAGTCCATTACTACTGAAGAGCAATTTATTTTATTACACTCATTACCTGTTTGTTTTCATAATAGTTGATGTTGTAGGAGTCAGGAATAAAGAGAAAACGATTCCTCCATTTTTTGTTCTCTTCTAGATACTGGAACAAAGCCCCTGAGAAGATGGACTTATTCTTAAGAGGCACCTAAGAAACACAAAAATTGAAGCGTGGTTCAAATAACATCTGGTTTAGGCAGAAAGAGAAAGAGACAGTTGTCCCTATTTTCAGTAAGGACCCAGCACCTAATTATACATTATCTAGAGACTGGAAGTACTTAATTTGTATTTACTTTGCCCACCCAGTGTGTCAGTCTACAGACACACACCCCATGGATGAATGAAGTGTACAAAGTGCTCATCTTTAAAGCGTCATACTGTGATAATACTACATATTCCAAATAAACAAATCTATGCGTTCAAACACAGCAATTATCCCCAATTCCAATCTGCTGTTTGAACCACAGACCATCAGTCCTATTAGAAATAACCCTGATCTAATGTTTCACTTGCACCTTTAAAAAAGACAAACAGAGCTGAAAAAGAGGAATAGAAAATGGCTTTACCTTCCTGTGCAGGAGCTGATTCTGAGGACCTCCTCCACCCTCAATGTCATAGCGCATCTTGTTAAAGAGAGCGACTGCATACTGCTGTTCATATAGCCGACCAAACTCTCCCATCAGCTCCCCTGTCCGTGCTAAGAAAAAAAAAAAAAAAAAAACCCCACACCCACAATTAATGAATATACACAGAACTCAAACAACTAGATGATAGTTTAAGTTTTTTTGACCGGTAAAGATGACACAGGCTTCTCCCAAAAGATAATAAGACCATGTACAAGAGGCATCATTGTGGGATTTTTTTATTTTTTTATTTACATTTCAACAAAAAGTGGCATGTCCAAAATTATTCATACCCTTTGCAAACTGTCACAGTCCATGGGAAAGTCCAAAGTTCTATACCATTCCAAATAGTCCAAGCTGTTCTAAAGCATCCTAATTACCCTGATTCATTGGGAACAGCTGTTTTAATCAACTCAACAGGTGAAAAACAGAAGCTCTCTGCTGTTGGTTTGTGCTCACTGAGGACCTGCAGCTGCACATTGTGGAAGCCGCAGGAAAGGGCTAGAAGACCATATTTAAATGTTTTTAAGTTCCCGTGGCTACAGTGAAAAGTATTATTCATTACAGTGTTTCGCACTGTGAAAAATCTCAGAGGATGTGGTCGGCACCTGTGCTGGCCAGGAGGATAGTGAGAGGAAAAAAAATAAGAATCCAAGGATGAATCTGGGCTCTGCTGGTGGCAACATCTCAAGGCAGACAGTATACAGACACTGCACACCGCTGGAGACCAAGGAGGATGCCACTTCTCCAGATAAGGCACACAAAAGCCCGCTTGGCCTTTGCAATGCTTGTCTGGACAAAGAAGACTTCTGGTCTTTTGTTTTATGGTCAGATGAAACAAAAATGTAATTGTTTGGTTACAATGATGTAGCCTTCATTTGGCGTAAAAAATAAGAAGCCTTCAACCTTAAGAACACCATCCCCACTGTCAAACATGGTGGTGGGAAACTAATGTTTTGAGGGGTTTTTTAGCCAGTGGACCAGGGAACAGAATCACAGCAACATGAAAAATGAGCAATACATCAAAATTCCCAACAACAACAACAACAACATCAGGCAGTCTGCAGAGAAACTTGGCCTTGGGCACCAGTGGACATTTCAGCACAACAATGACCCAATACACACAGCAAAAGTGGTGAAGAAATGGTTAGCATACAAAACATTTAACGTTTTGCAGTGGCCCAGCCAGAGTTCTGACTTAAATCCAACTGAGAGTCTGTGGAGGGAGCTGAAGATCAGGGTGATGGCAAGAAGACCCTCCAACCGGAAAGAGTTGGAGCTCATTGCTAAAGATGAATGGCCAAAAACACCAGTGGAGACATGCAAAAAGCTAGTCAGCAATTATAGGAAGCGTTTGATTGCTGTAATAGAAAAAAAGGCTATTCTATTGATTATTGAGAAGGGTATGAATAATTTTGGACATGTCACTTTTTGTTCAAATGTAAATAAAAGGAGTAATATCTTTTTCCACAATGATGCCTCTTGTACATCATCTTATTATCTTTTATGAGAAGCCTGTGTTATTTCCGGTCAAAAAAAAAAAAAACTTGCTGGTTGAATAAAAGTAACTTTAAGTCAGAATTTGCCAAGGGTATGAATAATTTTGGGCTTGACTGTATATATGCAGTATTGTATTACAGGCAAGTTAGACCTAATATTCACATACACATACACATACACATACACACACATATACACAAATAAATGTGAGCATGTATAAAATATACCAAATTAGATCAAAATCATTGTAAAATATATTAGCATGACATAATTTCTTTGAAACACTCATATATCCTTCCAAGTCATGTCATGCTTGCCTGGTAAGTTTCCATAGTAAGTGTAATGCTATAGCTGAACAACTTTAAAATGTAATATTTTATATAATAATAACAACAACAATAACACTGATAAAAAAAAAAGTTAAGCAAACACAGCAATATAAATATTTATATGGAAAGCAGTCCCATTAAGATTTTACATATTGCAGGCCACTGCAGGTTTACAACAGATAGTTACGGTACAATGAATCAATAGACATTAAACATTAACAGCAATTCACACTGAGCTCCATGTATCTGATCAGAAGAGGAGATTACAGTGTTTGAGCTTCACTGCTTTGTCCTTCACATGCATGTAACAGCAGATCAACACTGCAGTTGGCACAAGTACAAAGGCAGCTCCATTATTGACTGCTTTATAGCGGGATGTTTTCCAAATGACTATGTAGGGCGTGTTGTAAAACTTTGGAGGCATTCAGTCTCTTGGAAAGACTGAGGGAAGGGGAACAAAAAAAACAACAACATTCCTTTCCATTTGCTTACAATGCGAAGATGCCATTAAATTAGAGAGGGGCATAGAAAATAAAGCACTTAGTGATGGTACAAAGAAAGACATTAAATGTTAAACTTAGTTATCGAATTGCCTTTGAATGTCCATTGTGATTAGTCTTAAGAAACGTCAGTGAAATCACCTGCACATTAGCTCCGAAAATAAATATAGAATTGGATAACAGTACGGGATATTCCAAGGTTGTATATGATTTTGACCGATAAAATTTAAAATTCCCACAAACAGAGACTCAAACAAATCAGATCCATACTGCTAGATGCTCAAGTTCAACAAGGTCATTAACATCAAAGTTTCCATCAAAGCAAATTATAAACAGACCTGACGCATAGCATTTACATACTTCAGTCTGCCAAGTCAAATGCACACAGGAACACCCTAAAATGTTCCCTCTCTACATGTGTACACTCTACACTGAAGAAATTAAAAGTCTTTGGAGCTCTGCTTATGATTTCTCCTGACCAACACTCAATCCATCATATTTGCCCTATAAAGCCAGAATATGTAATTAAATAAACTGCTAAAGCCATTAGGCAGTTGTGCAGGCAGTACTTAACAGAGGGGGATGTGAAAAAGGAGGCAAGGAGGCTGAGAATGAGGTCACCCTGACCATCTGCATTGTTTTAAAAAGTACTATATTAGAGGCGATGGGAAATACGTGATGATTTCACGTGCCAAGAAAGCTATGGAAAGTGAATTGAACCTTCTGCAGTGTTGCAGGATTAGTTCACTTCCAGAATGAAAATTTCCTAATAATTTACTCACCCCCATGTCATCCAAGATGTTCATGTTTTTCTTTCTTTAGTCGACAAGAAATTAAGTTTTTTGAGGAAAACATTCCTGGAATTTTCTCCATATTACAGACTTCAATGGTGGCCATGGGCTTGAAGGTCCAAACTACAGTTTCAATGCAGCTTCAAAGCACTCTACACCAATCCCATCTAAGGAATAAGGGTCATATCTAGTGAAATGATATAGCGAAAAGATGTACACTACCAATCAAAAGTTTGGACACACTTCCATATTCTCTTTGATGGGGAAGTGTGTCCAAACTTTTGACTGGTAGAATATATACTTTAACCATAAATGCTCGTCTTGCACTGGATCTCTTCACGCATTACGTTATCATGTTAGAAAAGTGAGGGGTGGTTAGTTCTTTGTCTGTGTACTTCGGTTAAAACAATTGGTAGGGTTGGGTAGGGTGAACAAAACTGAACCTCATTTTCTCCTCCAACATAAAATATTGTTTTTTTTACCTTTTTTGAAAAGGGCTGTTGACTTTCTTTGAATGTTCAGTTTGTAAACACTGGGTCGGTACTTCCGTCTACGTCACATGAGCATGATTACGTAACGCGTGAGGTCAAACTAATGCAAGACAAGCATTTGTGGTTGGAAAATATTTAAATTTGCATTTTTCTCAGAAAATGTCCAATCGTTTTGCTAGGTAAGACCGTTATTCCTAAGCTGGGATCGTGTAAAGCCTTTTACAGCTGCGCTGAAACTGCAGTTTGGACCTTCATCCCATTGGCTCCCATTGAAGGAAACTATATTGAGAAAAATCCTGGAATGTTTTCCACAAAAACCTTAAATTCTTTCCTTAAAGAAAGACAGCCATGAACTTCTTGGCTAACATGGGGTTGAGTAAATTATCAGGAACTTGTCCTTCTGGAAGCTAACTACTCTTCGAACTAAGAGTAATGTTGCTGTTAATTGAAATAAAGACGAAATAAATAAAATACAAATATTTCATGTAAACGTTCACTTACATTTAAAAATTTTACATTTTCCCTGGTAAACTACCTTAAATTAAATTAGATAAAAAAACTAAAATTACTATAAAAAATTAAAGTAAAATTACTAAAAATTAGGGCTGGGCGATATGGCCTAAAAATAAAATCCCCGATTTTTTCACAAAAAAAAAAAAAAAAAAACGATTTAAATCGATTTTTCCCCCCTACTACTTTTAGCATGTAAAGAAACCCCAGCTTTTCCACAATATATATGGGCACCATATATTTTGCAATATACAATGCAACTGCATCAGTGATCGCTTTCCACCAGACCCCATTCTTATCATACCAGACACAGTAAATGTTTGTAAGACAAATAAATATGAGATGGGACGAAAATATATATTTCCATGCTTTTCTCTTGCACTTATATCGTATACAAAAATATACAATTTTGAACGCAGAAATATTAAATGATTTAAATAACTGAAACGATCTGCCAGCAGGTGGTGGTAAGACACTGATTTAATTACTGAATCATATTCATTTGATTCGTTCGAACGGATGGTTCATTCAGGAATAAAGCAAGCGAGTCTTTATGAATGGGAAATTGAATCATTTCCCTAGATTAGTTTAAAAATGCACGTTCATTCATAAACAAAACACCGCTGTGTTTGAGTGGAGATGCGCAGCGGCTCAAATGTGACTTGTTTCAGACTACTTTTGACGACGAAATAGAGCAAAATCAGGCAATAGCGTTATAGTCAGACAATGTAAGTCACTTAATAATAACTTCTTGTTTATTTAACTGTTGTAATAAACCAATATCTCGTTTACAAACTCCCTTAAAAATGATTAAAAGCTGTCACTTATCTTAGTTCGCAATCTCACAAAGCTCTATTATAATAAACGAAGCTACTGCCCATTCAGTCTCTTATTTACACTCTCTCTACACTTGAGATACATTAGTCAACGTGCAAAACACATTGAAACCTTTGAAGCTCCACTCAGCGCAAATACAAATATGCTGGTCGGGTCAGTCACACACGGTGCTCCTAAATATTTTTTCATAGTCGCACGTAGTAGTTTTTTTTTTTTTGCCCTTGAACGGCTGGTCACACCGGTGCGACCTAAGATTCTTTTTAGTGGCACCATTGAGAAATTAGGTCGCACTCTAGAGCCCTGATATGCAAATAATTCGCCATTGTCTTCAATCATCTCTCTACTCTGTTTATGTGATAAGTGAAATTGTACTGTAATGTAACAGGCTAACTTGCTTGCAAGCAGCTAATCATGTCCCCTTAGTGACTCGCGTTATTTTGCCAGAACGCGTTATTTGTTTTCCGTTCTGAATACATATATGTATGTATCTAATATTTTTAGTTAAAAAAAAAAAATCGCGATACCTCGATTTAATAAATTAAATCGTCTTAAAACGTAAATTCGAATTAATCGAAAAAAATCGAAAGAATCGCCCAGTCCTACTAAAAATTAAACAGAAATTAAAATGAAACATGAAAAAAACGGTTAATTTAAAATGTTTTAATAAATACTATAATAGTCTGTTATAGTATTTACGACTATAATAGTCTATATTATATTTTAGCTTCCAAACTTTGATTCGAAACAAAAGCTTTAGCACAATTCTCATTTTTGAAATGACAGCAACTTATTGTGATTATTAAAGACACTGCCTGTTTCAGGATTATAGGTAGTGTGGATTAGCTATTTTACACATACAAACATTGATGGTGGGAACTAAGCTGACTGTAAGGGCTGGGCATTTGTTCCTGCAACATTGTTTGCACACTAATCAGGCATCAATCTTAAGCCAACATCCTTAGGCCAAGTTCCAATGCTCTGCTGCAATGCCACATCATTCCTGACACAATTTCACAATCCCTATCTCCTCCAAAATCCAACGAACGAAGCTTGCTTTTCTCAGTTACTGATTTCGACACTAAAACAAACATCTCAGCAATGTGCATGAAGCTGATGGTTGGGAATAAAATCTGGCCAAGCTCTGCATTGGTAATGTGGAGGTTGGGACACAGACACTTAAAGAGAGGTTCCACTAGTGAGGATAATTACAATACCATCATGGCGACCACACAGGGGGCAGATGGCCTTCGGGGGGGGGGAAAGGAAAAGGAAGTTTCTTTGGAATGTGTCCATGTCAGAGCGGATGAAGTGAAAGCTGGGAAATCTGGGAGTTCAGATCCTGGTACTGACAACAAATATGCTCCAAAAGTTAACATGATCAACGAATCACTTCAGGCCTGGAAATTGTCCATGACCATGAGAAACTTGCAGCACATACTCTGCTATATGATGCGTGCACATGACTATATATTCAAAAATCCTTTTACAGTGGAAAAAAAAAGAGGTCTAAGAGAGGTCATTTCTTTAAGTGGTTTAATGAAAACAATGGTTATGAACTAGGCCCCGGGTCTAAAAGAAACCACAAGATAGAGGGCCTGTTCATGTGAATCTCTAAAACTGAGAGCGTTTGTGTATATGTGTGTGTGCTGTTTGTTTATGAGTCACTCACTGAATGAGTCTCATGTGATACTTGGTGCCACTCCTTGTTCCTTTTTAATTTCATTACAAGCTCCAGAAAAAATCAAGTTAGCATTACCGAACAGCAGCCACTTCAAAGAGAGACTCCAAACTCCAACACTTCATTACCCAATGAAACAAACTATAATCACAGAGCAACTCGATTACACTTAAAGAGTGCAATCAGAAACGTCTTTGTAAGGACTAAGACTCTTTCTTTTGTTAGTCATACAAACACAGCAAGCATGTCTCATTCAGGCTTATCTAGTTGAGCTCACAGCAGGAAATCCCAAAACACTTGGATCATGGTCCTGTTTGATTCTTTCAAGAAGAGTATGATCATGGATCATTGGGTATAATACCTGTATTCTTGATTTTGATTGGTTGACTGAAATGCCAAGGGTAATTTTCTATAATAGCACTGCATTAAGTAATGCTGACAGAATTATAGTTGCATATCCAGATGAGATCTTCAATTAACACTTCTGAAATAGTAAAGGCAGCTTAGGCTGTACCTTAATCAGAAGAAACATTTTTTTTTACTTGACCAACAGTTCCACTGGCCCTACCAAAAATTTGATAAATTTAGATTTGTGTCAGAAAATAGTTGTTAAAAATTGAAAATTACTGTTTTTTTATTAATATATTTTAATGTATTAATATATTTTATTTTTCAGCAGCCATTGTTGCAGTCTTCAATGTCACGTGGTCTTTCAGTTATTATTCTAATGATTTTGCACTTAAGAAATATCTTACTTAAGAAATATTGTTAATACACTTAAAGTAAAAATAAATGAATTAATACATGAATTAAAATAAATAAATGAGAAATAGAACAGCATTTATTTGAAATAAAATCACTTTTTGTCAATTTAATGCATTCTTGTTAGATAAAAGTATTACTTTAATTCCAAAAAATATCTTACTGACCCTAAAACTTTGATTGAAAATGTATAATTTCACTCAACATTACATTTGCTTTGGCATATTTGGAATAGATGACTGTAGACTGCTGGATTATTGAAATTTTAATGCACACCCTGCTTCGTGGCCAAATTACCATCTTGGGTGCATTAAATTTTTAATAATTCAATGTCTGTCATCAATTATTTCAACATGAGCTCCTCGTCTAGTTTATAAACATTCCATTAACATTTCTAACAAATGGGTTTTGAATTTGAGTTTGACAGCACAAACAGTTTAGATAAATTATATTGTTTAATTATAAGTATTAATCAAGAAGTGAGCTTATAAATTCCTGAAGTTTATGTAAATACTGTCAGGGATAAATAACAGCGCATATAAAATCTGACAAGGGGGAATTTAGAAATTGTTAAAAGGATAGTTCACCCAAAAATGAAAATGTGATGTTTATCTGCTTACCCCCAGGGCATCCAAGATGGAGGTGATTTTGTTTCTTTAATAGAACACAATCAAAGTTTAATTCAAATCTGCAGTTAATGCAGTCTGTCAGTCATATAATGGCAGTCAATGGTTACCAAATCTGCTCAGACCGATCGTTGTGTGTCTTAATGTATCATCACGAGCCACAGGGTTTCATTTGGTTTCGTCTGTGTATGTTTTTTTACTCTTCAAGATTTGTTAACCATCGACTGCCATTATATGACTTATATGACAGGTTGCAATGGTTTGAGTTAAAAATCTTTGTTTATGTTCTACTGAAGAAACGAAGTCACCTACATCTTGGATGCCCTGGGGTTAAGCAGATAAACATAAAATTTTTATTTTAGGTTGAACCATCCCTTTCAGTTGCCTTGGGACAAAGTGGAGAAACAAAAAATATATACGCTTGATATACTTGTTTTTTGATGACCTGTTGCTCCAGTAAGTGAACCATGCTGGGATGTGATTTATAAACATGCTGTGCTCATCATTTGTTTTAATTGTCCTGAGAGCCTCATTGGTGCTGAGTCCAACATTGAGCAAGCCTGATGTTCATCATGGAAAATTTCCATTTAAAATGACACTGGCTGATGATAAGAGTCAAGTAAAGCCTTGAGCGAAAATCTAATTCTGAAGAATAAGCAGAGGCCTTACAACAAATCTTTGCTTCTTGTTTTCCCACAGTGACACTGCTATTCCAGCTAGATGATATTTCAGACTAACTCCAGACTCGCTTCAATTTTTGCCTAAATTCCAGTAGAGCTGCACAATTAATCGTTAAAAGATCGCGATCTCGATTCGACCCCCCTCACAATCTTAATCCGGCATTTATACGATTCAGCCAATTATATTTTATTTATATTTTACAAAACTTTTGCTAGCCTAATTACTGCACAGTCTGCTGTGAGCTGATGCAGTGACAGGTTCGCCGTTCTCTCCAACATTACATAACCATTTAAACGTCATCTTCAGCGCACATTCTGTCAGATGCAATTCATGACGCCTCTGTATATGTACTGTACAACGCGGCATTCATTCACATCAGATGATAACTCAGCGGCAGAGTTCCACTGGGGACACGCTTTTCAAAATCCCGTTGGTGTCCACCCACTTTCAAATGTTTTTTTTAAAGTAATGTCTTGTATTGTAAAATCCACGCTCAGCGCTGCCGAGAGTTTCGCGGGATCGTTAAAACGAAACCAAAAGTAAAACCCGGACGCGCTTTCAAAAGCAATTTTAATACCCCGCGTTTAGAGAGCGACTCCCCAATGCGCGCAAATTAAGCTACATAAAATATCTAGGCTGTTATTAGTATGTGGGCTATAAGTTGTGTAGATAGCTCTATATCATGCTTGGAAAATTCTGTCTCTATTAGCACTTTGAATACTGAAAGAGTACTTTGATCGTGCCAGATTTATGGACCGGCAGAGCAATGGAACCATACATGAGCATGACGATCCATTAACCCCTTGAATTGAATTGAATCTTAAATCTTTATAATTCATGGACAAGAACATTTAGTAATATGATTTTGATGTACAGTTTCCATGTTAATTCAATGTCTGATTTTAAAATGGCATTCCAAAGGATGAATTTTGAAATTTTAAGTTTTCATCTGATATATCATTTCTTATTTCTAATGTGTAATAGGGAAAAAAGGCAACAAGAAAGTCTGTCTGAGTAAAAGGTCAGAACTCCAGTTATGAAGTAGATTTTTGAGGTGCACTCTTGTCATAAATTAATCTATGAAACTCTTGTCATAAATTATTTTCCTCCATAATTTGTAACACTAAAAATGTCAAATATCTATTTAGGAGCCTTAGACCTTTCCAATGATATATAGTTTGTCATGGTTAGATTAGGATTTATTTGTAAAATGGAGTCAACTTGGGCATCCCACAGAGTGGATGGTGACAGCCATAAAATGTTGATAGGCTAGTGTTTCTAGCTAAGAATCTTTAAATCGCTTTACTCTGACATAATACCTTTGTATTACATTTCTTTAAATTTAAAGCAAAGTTTATTTTGTCTTATTTCACTGCTATTTTACTGTTGTTTGATAACCTTATGTTCAGGGGTAAATCTTTAAAATAAAAAAAAGTTCTCCAGAATCGTGATCTTTATTCTGAGCAAAAAAAACTGTGGTTCTCATTTTATTCAGAATCGTGTAGCTCTAAATTCCAGTCAGCTCTGTGGATGACTAAGAATTGTTCGCTTGAGAAGACGATGAGTTAGCATTAGCAATGTAACAGGGGCTACACACACACACACACACTATAGGAAGTTGAATGGGTTGTGCACTATGACCTCATTATGAAGCTCTATAACAAACATATTGTGTTCAGAAAATTTCCGCTCTATTAGTGTTCTGCGACTTCCCAAGAAACACCCTTCCATGAACATTCCATTAAAGCATTTCCTCAGCCACTCAAAATAGTGGTGTGGGGGTGTCATTTACTTCCCAAACGGACTCAAACATCTCAATCTCCTCACCATGGAAGATTTGACCCAAAAACATGGTTAAACAAACATAAAAACCCAATAAAATACAATGTAATTCAATTAAATACAATGTAAAATAAACATTTGCAGCCACTAAATCTGTCAAACATTGTAAACTCAAAGAAAAGCAGATTTGAGACAGGAAGTGCTGAGGTCATTTTATTCCCCACCCACTATTTTGAGAAGATGACTTCATTCATTCTAGACTACATGAAGACAATAGGGAAAAAAAGTGTGGCTTTCCAACTTGGACACTTTTCATATTGGGGGACTCCCTTTTTACTGACAAGAGAAAGGTGAGGTTATACAGACAACATTAAACAAAAGCCTACTGAAGATGTTTCATAATGTCTGACAAGATGATTACATACACTGACTCTAGGATGATTCTACTACATTCCCATGCATTTTCACAGAACCTTAAAAATGAAGTCAGTCACACCCACTATTAATTAACTTATGACTATGAGAGTGATGCATACATGACCTCCTGAACAAAGGTTATCTAAATGCTGAGTATGACAGATCATCCAGACAGCCTCCTTACTGCTGTTCGGCTCTGCATGCATTCCTGAGATTCCATATCTGATATGTGCTTTCTCTTAAAATGTGCAAAAGCTAAGAGGATAGAAAGTTCTCTCTTGCACTTCTCAAAGCAATCTCAGTTTGAATTTAACAATAATCTTTCAATAAAGCATTTACATTATTCTTACAAGGTTTCAAAATTATAAGCTTTCTGAGTGACACTCCAGATTTTTTGCAGACTAAAATGACAAATAAAGGATTATAAAGTGCAAAAAAAAAAAAAAAAAGTATTGAGAAAATCGCTTTTGAAAATTGTCCAAATAAAGTTCTTAGCAATGCAAATTAAGTCAAAGTGGGGGAAAAATACAAAATATCTTCATGGAATATGATCTTAGTTTCCTAACAATTTTTGGCATAAAAGAAAAATCGATAATTTGACCCATACAATGTATTTTTGGCTATTGCTACTTAAGACTAGTTTTGTGGTCCAGGGTCATATATATATATATATATACACATATACACCAGTAGCTGTCAAATATTTGTATTTACTGTTTTAGAAATTAATGTTACAAAAATGAAATGGAAAAATGAAACAACAACAACAAAACAGCTGAAGTTAGCTCTGAAATACCAAACATTAAAGCAACATTCCCAACAGCTCATGGTTACATCTCAATCTATCCTGACCGTATTGCATTTTATACAACTACATTTGTATTTGATGCCTTTATGACTTATGTAATATTCATATTTATCATTTAAGTCAGATAAATGGTTTGTTTGTACTCGCTATGTTTATACGCCTAGGGTAAATGTTGCTCTTTAAATTCAATTCTAACGGCAAAAACTATAAAGTGAAGTTCTCGGCCTTTCCTCAATCCTGTTCCACCCAAACCACACCTGACCACAAAGTTTTGAAGAGATGCAGGTCACCTAGCCACCCATACTAATTTATTTACACTGCATTATTTTTTGTCAACATTTACTTAAGATAAGATACATAAATTGGTTGTTCAGCTCACATTATCTTCTACATCCTAATGGAGAAGCATACAAGTTTAACGTTCTCTCAATTTTTTTTACTTACTTCTCATAGTATTATTATTTCTGCAGTGTGTAATTTAAAACTTCTAAAAAGTAACAGGAAACACTGTGCCACGTCGCAGCAAAGCACGGGAACAGCACAAAGTTTATTATCCCACGTTTATTTTTTTGGGGGGGAATGTAAACCCTTTCACCATAAACCCCAGCACTGGCCTTAACTGCATTGCAACCCTTTCGCAACACCATATTTTGCATACCAAAACTGATTATCTATCACGTCTAGTGAAGCATCGCGGTTAGTAGACACGTCCATCAGAGCGCTTACCTGTTATAACCTCCCGTTTGCCTTCATCCAGATGAGTTGAGATCAAATCCCCCATCGCGCCGCTGTTAGTTGGCAAATTTGGCTGGATCGGTCAACTTCGTCTCAGAGGAGCAGCTGTGTAGCAGCAGCAGGGCGCTGGTTTCTTATGATAAGATATGAACTGAAGTTGATTTTAGCGGCTCCGCCCCTCTTTTTTACCCAAGTAGTTTAAACGCAGGAAGAGTGGCTGGAGTTACATGCAACGTTAGAGTTGACAGGCACCGCGCTGAATTATCAAAGTCTCAGTTTTCCATTACTTTTGGTTTATGATTCTTTAGTCCCGCGTGAAGCAGTCCTGAGCTCGGTTTCTGCGTCAAAACACACATTTCTTGAGACACATGAGCGTGCTGAAGGCGGGGTTACAGGATTCTGAATTCACCTCCAATTAGAGGCGGGGCTGTGCCTCGAACAAATATTTGAACGAATCATTCCCATCAACTCTACATGTAACGTTACTGATTCATGTTGTTCACTTTTGAAAGGGCTTTTAATTCTAACTTCAAAGACTGACTATAGTATGAGTAAAGGTGACAAATAGCACAAATAGGAATAAACGAAGACGCCCCATGCAATGAATGAGTCATCAACGAATTTAATAAATGAGGGCAAATGTCTATTATACTAGGCTATAGACAAAAAGTTGGTATAATGACGTCCTAATTATTAAGTTCATTGTTATTGTCTTTTTTCTTGATTAAAGCACAAAATCTTCCGAAACATTCAAAAGAATCGACTCACTTGGATGAGTCAAATTAATCTTAAAGGGGTCATCGGATGCAAAACTAACTTTTCCATGTTGTTTGAACATTAATGTGTGTTGGTAGTTTGTGTACACAACCACCTTACAATGATAAAAATCCACCCAGTGGTATTTTTTTTTTATCTTTAAAAGTAATATCCCCTTCTTGTCATTGTGACGAAACACAATTGATTGACATGAGTGTTTTACCTTAGACCCGCCTTCACCGAGCTGAAACAGTCCGAATAAGATCATCATTGTCAGTGTGGACTCAGGTGCAGAGGAAGACTCTAATTGAGCGATTGAAGTGTTCTGTTGTTGGATGTAATAATGAACACAGCAGTTATCATTTACTGAAGATGCAATTGAAAACTTTACTTTCGCGTTTAAAAGGAAAGCGCGATCTCGGTCTGCATATCATATGCCTCTGTGTTCCTGCAAATCGTTCCTGATGCAGCTTCACCCACAGCAGAAGTGACTATGAAGATTTTTTTATGCATCTTCGTAAATGGCCTTTCTTAATAATATGCTTGTTGCCAAGTTTCGCCACTAAATGCAGCTAAATGGCTGAAGTAAACAATTATTGCTGCGTCTGAAATCGCATACTGCTTCAGTAGGTACTACATTTAAATTTGAACGTACTTCCCGACCGTTAAAAATGTACATTCTATATAGTATGAATATGGGTAGTATGAATGGAATTCGGACGTACCTCATCCACTGCGTCTCCACTTTCCGCCAATTTTCGAATATGACGACTCCTGTCCTGGAGCCTGAAGTGTCCATGGTATGCATACTGCAGAATTCGGGCGGAAGCAGTCATCCGGGTACTTCTCGCCTACTGTATTTCGAATACTATGGCTGCGTCCGAAATCGCATACTACCCTACTATATAGTACGTGAAAAGCAGTACGCGAGGCGAGTAGTATGTCCGAATTCATAGTATTCGAAATTCAGTAGGCGAGAAGTACCCGGATGACCTACTGCTTCCGCCAGAATTCTGTAGTAGGCATACCATGGACACTTTCCTATCCCATGAGGCTCCGCGGGAGGAGGCGTCATATTCGAAAAATGGCGGAAAGTGGAGACGCGCATAGATATATACGTAGATGCCTCATCGGGCCGCTCCAAGCACGTAGATGAGGAACGGTCCACTTGACATCATTCACCATATAGTAGGTTTGCCAACGGCTGTGCAGGACTGTGGCATTTCGAATATTCAGTGATTTACCATAGTCAGTTACATAGATCTATGGGTGAATGACGTCAAGTTGACTGCAGTGAAATGGCGGACGGCTTACGTATAAACGGCCCATAGAAACAGTCACTATTGAGGCATCTACTTATATGTATCTATGGAGACGCGGCTCTTTTCAAGTGTACATTTTCGCGCTGTTGTGATGACGCAAGACAAGTGACAACATCAATTTGGCGGATGTAGTATGTCCGAATTCCATTCATACTACTCACATTCATACTATATAGAACGTACTGTTTTAACGGTTGGGTAGTACGTTTGAATTTAAATGTAGTACCTACTTAAGTAGTATGCGATTTCGGACGCAACCTATGAATTCGGACATACTACTCGCCTCACATACTGTTTTTTGCATTCTATATAGTAGGGAAGTATGCGATTTCGGACGCAGTGTATGTCTCGTAATCCCAGAGAGGGGCGGGGCGAGCAGAGCTCGGTGGCATTTAAAGGGGCCATGTCTTAAAATAAACTGAGTTTTTGCAGAGCTGCTTTTGACAAGGTAAAATGCTGTTTTTTTTTTCACATTACTATTGAGAATTTTTAACCAAAGTATATTATAGACTTTTCATAAAGAATCATATGAACTTGTGGAAAATGGGCATCCGATGACCCCTTTAAGAGATACAATAAAAATGTGTGCAATGTGCAAAAATACACAAATAAATAAAACTATGAATAAAGCATCCAATATAATTTAACTTACTCTAACAAAACTGTTATTTTGAATGAACTGTTTATTTTTACTTTTTTTTTTTTGCTAATTAGGATGGTTTTGCATTTACTTTTACTGTTTAGCAAAAAAGGAAAAAGGATAAGGAAAAGAAAATAATCTGTAAAATTTTACTGATTTTTTTGCATTTACTTTTACTCTTTAGCAAAAACAACCAAACACAAAAAAATCTGTAAAAAATAAATAGTTTATTCAAAATAACAGTTTTGTTACAATAAGCATTTTTTTTTTCTTAAAGTAAAGCACAAAATCTTCTGAAACATTCACAAGAATGAAATCACTGGGATAAATCAAATTTCTCACTACCATACAGAGCTTGATTTTAAGAGATACAATGAAAATGTGTGTAATGTACAAAAAAAAATAAACTATGAATAAAGCGTCCAATATAATTGTATTTATTCTAACAAAGGTAGTATTTGAATAAATTATTTATTTATTACAGATTTTTATTTTATTTATTTATTTTTTTGCATTTGCCTTTACTCTTTAGCAAAAACAACCAAACACAAAAAATCTGTAAAAATAAATAGTTTATTCAAAATAACAGTTTTGTTACAATAAGATATTTTTTTTCTCTTTAAGCACAAAATCTTCCGGAATAAATCACTGGGATAAATCTAATTTCTCACAACCATACAGAGCTTGATACTAAGAGATACAATGAAAATGTGTGTAATGTACAAAAATAAATAAATAAACTATGAAAAAGGAACCCAGTATTATTATTTTTCTTATTCTAACAAAGCTGTTATTTTAAATAAACAATTTCGTTTTACTGTTTTTTAGTTTGTTTGTTTTGTTTTTGCTAAAGAGTAAAGGTAAATGTTCTTTTCATCTATGAAATACTAGGCAAAATATCAAAAATATAATTTATAGGGAGATTTAAAGACATTTTCATTAAAATAGTGGCCACTTGTACTGGGCAAAATAAAAAAAAATTAAAGACGACGTCGCCCTCTAGTGGGTGCTAGTGCACTTTTGTATTCTTACAGAAGCAGAAGCACAACTACTACAGTTATTGCTCTTGGAATATTTCGCAAAAGTTAATTTTTCTAGACTTAAATTTGAAATCCATTTTAGCAGTTCATGGTAAAACATGGTAAAACAAATCGCTCACAAAAACAGTCAATGCTTGATTAGAGCATGATAGAAACTGCTGGAAGGCTGTAGTTAATATGCACAACGTGTGTGCAGTTTAGAAGACATGCAGCATATGTCAACAGCGGAGCTGCGGAGGCGTGTGGTGGGATTAGGCAACGACGCAAGCACCACATCCCATTTACACCAACTGTAGCTCTGAGTGCGCGCACACTCTGAGTCCAGCAGGGAGACGAGAGAGTGAGAGAACAGGAGACAGGATGGCATCTCTGGGGCTCAAGGCGATTGTCGGAGAAAGTAAGAAATGTTTTGTTAAAGCTAATTCAGGGCTTAAATTGAAATGTCTAATTTGTGGTATTATCGACATCTCCTTAGAAGTTTGTACTTGCGTTATGCGTTTAACACGTTGAGTGAAATGCTATTAGACCATTCACCAACAAAATAGTCCTCATACAATAACACTGCTCTTCCTAAATCTTTTAAATGTATTAATCTCATATTATATTATATTATATTGCACTATGCAAATAATTGTGATGTAGCTAAAAGCACACTGGAGATACACAGTAATCTGTGTAACGTTAGTCCTATGGGATTAAGGATCTAGATATGAGGGGAATCTCATAGTGCTGTTGGATTGAAGCACAAACAAATGGAAAAATAGACCTGAATACAAATAATACAGGCAGGAATTTGTTCTTAGAAAAGCTATTTAAAAAAATATCTATCTATCTATCTATCTATCTATCTATCTATCTATCTATCTATCTATCTATCTATCTATCTATCTATCTATCTATCTATGCATTATGAATGTGATTCCTTCACACCATAATATTATTTCACTTGTTTTATCTATAGACTCAATGGATGTTAGATTTTCCTATACTCCATCCCTTACAGTTTTACAGTTTTACATTTTTTTTAAGCTATCATTATTTTCTTGCTTTAAAAGCAACCATGAGGATTGACGAGATTTTCCGGTGTTCATAACACAATCTTTGATTCCTTCTTTCATCGCATCCAGACTTCGCTTTTCGCCATCTGCCCTTTGCCATTCTTTCTTGTTATTTTTTGTTGCCATATATAGTCCTGGTGTTGATTAAATCTTAGAGTTTCTGAGGAAAAACATCACCAATTATCAGGTGTGAGTGTTTGCTACTTTCAGATCAAGCACTACATATTCATTACTGCATGAACATAGCAGGCCTATATCAAAAATACTGCTTGAGGGTATTTGTCTATTCTTGTTTTTGGACATATTGGTTTGTACTATTAAAAAAGGTATTATCAGTTTTTAGTCTGTAAGTATCTAAAAAACTTTCAATCCAGTTTCCACACTTTATGTTATTATATTAATCACAAATCTCACCAGCAACTGTTTTATAAACAAAAATTTTGTCGGCCTGGATGTTGATTTGTTGTTCGACGTTTTCAGTAATAGCCTGTGAGGTTCATCACGAGTTTATTTTAATGCAACGACACCTCTGGGTGTTAGAACTGACAGATCCAGCGTCAGTAGCTGTGAAATGTGTTATATGACTGCAGGAAGCTGTTGCATTTGGGATCTCGCCATTTATTGGAGCTTTTAAAAGGCCAGTAAAAATGATTCAGGTCCACATCCAGTGGCAGAGATACAAAGAGAGAAAAAAAAAGAATGAGAAAAAGAGAAAAAAGAGTGACAAAGAGCATGAGAAAGAGAGATAGAGGAAGAACAAAAATAGAGAGGCTGGTGGTGTAAGAGGATTGGGAAGAGATTAGGCCTGCGATTGCTGGGTCTCTCTCACCCCACACAATATATGTCATTTAAAACAACAAATAAAGTTGAACATTTTCTTATCTGCTGTCATTAACATGCATGGTATTTTTGATTTCTTTTTATTATTTGATTTCATACAATTTTCTTAATCATTAACTTTCATTAGCTAAACACTAAATCCAAAGAGTAAAAAAACACCAAAACACACTGGACAAATTACAAAAAGCATCCTCATTTCATACTTCAAACAATGTGAGAACCAGCAAACCATATCAAACCCCAAAAATGTGTTGTTTAGTCTCTGCAGAGGGTATGGTGATGTTTAAAATGTGTTCAAAAAAGGAGAGAAGGTTTAGACTCAGCAACACCTCTACCTGATACTGTTTGGCAAACTCTGCATAGTTGTCTCGGTGGACTGTGAGTGCGAGAAAAAGTCTGTCAGAGTGTATGATTATGCACTGTTTTAGCACAGATATATTTAAAGTGATATATTGTCTCAGATATATTTAAAGTGTGGCAGAAATGCTTACATTTTCACACACCTGGAGATTTCTTACTCAAACTTAATTTAGCTCAAAGTACTTTCAATATATTTATTTCTCAACATTCTTACCATATGTTGAGTATGAAACATAATATTTAGATATCTGTCTCAGTCAATACAGTAGAATCATTATTTCAGATTAATCTATAACATATATGTGACCCTGGACCACAAAACCAGTCAAATTTGTAGGAAAAGCAAAAAATACACTGTATGGGTCAAAATGATACATTTTCTTTTATGCCAAAATCATAAGGATATTAAATAATGATCATATTCCATGAAGATATTTGGTAAACTTTCTACTGTAAATATATCAAAACTTAAGTAATATGCATGGCTAAGAACTTAATTTAGACAACTTTAAAAGTGATTTTCTAAATATTTAGATTTTTTTGTTTGGCATCCTCTGATTTCAGATTTTCAAATAGCTGTTTCTCTGCTAAATACTGACATATCCTAACAAACTATCAATGGAAAGTTTATTTATTTCGATTTCAGACTATGTATACATCTTATTTTCAAATTGACCCTTATGACTGGTTTTGTGGTCCAAGGTCACATTTCTAGCATTGTAACATCAATATTACGCAGTCACATTTTGCAGAAATCATGCTTTTTTTTGCTTCGTTCTACAGAGATTATGAATGATGTCATTAAGAAGGTGAAGCAGAAGGGAGAATGGAAGGTATGCAGTACATCAATCTCACCATCGTTTTATGTAGAATATGTCAATCATTCTGAAAAGGATTATTGTTGATGTGTTGTATTGTGCAGCACTTGTGTCCAAACACAATTTTTATTTAGTCGATGCAAAGAATTTTGAAACTAACTTAAATTAAAGATGATTCTGGTGTCATATTAGGCCTTCTTAAAAGACCACCCTAAACCAGTATTAAAATTAACCCAACAACAGCATTTAAAAATATTGTGTTACACTGGTCTTTGATTTGTTATGTGTTGTTCTACATACAGTATATCATGCATGCTGTTCTTTCTCAGGTTTTGGTGGTGGACAATCTGAGCATGAGAATGATCTCATCATGCTGTAAAATGACAGACATTATGTCTGAGGGAATCACAAGTGAGTTTAACTCCTGTAAAAAAAAAATGCTTTAAACAGGCACAACCTGCTTAACAGTAGGCTGAAATTGACCATTTTATTTTATTTCTCCAGTTGTTGAGGACATAACCAAGCGGCGTGAGCCTCTTCCTACCATGGAAGCCATATATCTCATCACTCCATCTGATGAGGTAAACTGTCTTGTGTATTTTTATATATAAAAAACAGAGCTTATATGTGACCCTGGACCACAAAACCAGTCTTAAGTAGCACAGGTATATTTGTAGCGATAGCCAACAATAAAGCTCATGTTCCATGAAGATATGTTGTACATTTCCTACAATAAATATATATATAAACAATATTTGATTAGTAATTGGCATTGCTAAAAACTTCATTTGGACAACTTTATAGGTGATTTTCTTAATAGTTTGATTTTTCAAACCCTCAGATTTCAGATTTTCAAATAGTTGTATCTCGGCCAAATATTGTCCTATCCTAACAAACCACACATCAATGGAAAGCTTATTTATAAAATGACCCTTATGACTGGTTTTGTGGTCCAGGGTAACATATGGTAGTTTGTATCGTAACCCAACATACACAAGATGATATGCAATCAATTGTAATTTCAGCAAGGATGCAGTAATTTGATGAAGAGAAAAGTAAAGACATTTGTAATGTTACAAGATTTCTATTTCAAATAAATGTTGTTCTTTTGAACTTTCAATTGATTCAAAAAATCTATATTCAAAGAATCCTAAAAAAAAAAGATTCATCATTCAAAGAATCTTGAAAAATATGTCACAGAAAAACAAAAATATTTGAGTTTTCAACATTGATAATAATGTTTCTTGAGCATAAATCAGCATTTGAGAATTATTTCCAAAGAATAATGTGACACTGAAGACTGAAGTAATAACTGAAAATTCAGCTTTGTCACCACAGGAATAAATTACATTTTACAATATTGTAAGAAAACTGTTATCTCAAATTGTAATATTTCACAATATTAATGTTTTTCTTGATTTTTAATCAAATACATACAGCCTCTGTGAGCTTTAAAAGACTTTAAAAACATTTAAAAATCCTACTGGCCCAAAACTTTTGAATGGTAGTGAATACAGAATTTTTATTATAAATGAATAAATAATATATGTCTGTATTTTCAACAGTCAGTTGAGGGACTCATCAATGACTTCAGAGATCCACGTAATCCCATATACAGAGGGGCACATGTGTTCTTCACAGACAGTGAGTGTGTTTTTTGTCTTTTTGCAGATATTTATCTAGGATATACAGTATATCTCACTCAATCTCTGTTTTTATTTTTGAATTTAGCAATCCCAGACTCTTTGTTCAACTTGATAAGTAAATCCCGTGCCTCTAAAGCCATAAAGACACTGACTGAGATTAACATCGCCTTCCTGCCCTATGAATCACAGGTGAGTAGCTTCTACACTACATCCTGAGACTTCCCAGGACCCGGGAAAGAAGGGATGATTCTTAGGAGGATGTATGGAGATGTGGGAGGAAGGGTAGTGAACGCATGAGCCCTGGTTGTATCATGCTGGAACATTCGAGAGCAGCTCTGGTTGGCCTGTCTCTGTGCCGCCAATCCTCTGTTGTTGCCCTCTATAATTAATCCCAAGGAGTGGCTGAATCAGCCCTCCCTGTCCTAACTCTAATCCAGCTCCCCATTGGCTAATGCCCCATCAATGAATTACCAGGCAGCCAATGAGAGAGAGCGTGGAGTTGGAATTTGGTTGGATGTCAGTAGGGTTATGTTCATGTGACAGATGGGGCAGTATGTTGAGGCTAGTGTGTTAGGATAGAAAGAGAGAGATACAACACTGATATGGATTATAGGTCAAGCTGAGGGAAGAAAAGAGGATAGTGCAGTTATTATGTAGTAGTAGATTAATCTGAATACCATGTTTTTGGCCGAACAGGTAGAATGTACAGAACATAGCATACATGTACTTGGAGAGGCGAGGCAGATGATGTGTCAATGAGTTACTACTGTTGTGAAAGAGGATTATGGGACAGTAACAGCCATTAACATTCATCCTTGCTAAAGGATTTTAGCATTTAGCTGGTTCCCCTGTGCAGATGGACAGCAGTGAGATGCAATTTGCCATAGTACAGAAAAGTTATTTGTTAAAAGTTGCCTGTGGCACTAAATCACAGTTACCAATTAGCAAGCAGGTACAAACTTTAAACTGATGTGAATTGCCACTGCTATTAGTAATATTTCAATAAAAATGACTGAGAACATGGTGTGTAGAGTTGGTCAAACCCGTTTATAGTTTTATTTAAGATGAATTTTAGGGACTGGTTCTCAGCCGGGGGCTGAACCTCACTAGGGGGCCTCAGGACACTTTCAAGGGGGGCTGCAAGGTGGTTTAAATATATATTTTTAATAAACAGTTGAGGTCAAAAGTTTACAACCCCCATTCAGAATCTGTAAAATGTTCATTATTTTACCAACATAAGAGGGATCATACAAAATGCATGTTATTGTGTTTTTAGTATTGACCTGAATAAGATTTTTCACATAAAAGATGTTTACAGGAAGGAATGCTCCAGATGCTCCAGAAGGAAAAACCATGCATTAAGCCTGGGGGTGTAAACTTTTTGAATTTGAAGGCCAGGGTAAATTTAACTTATTTTATCTTCTAGAAACATGTAACTATTTTCTGTAACCTCTGAAGGGCAGCACTAAATGAAAAAAAAATGTGATATTTAAGCAAAAAAAAAAACGCCTATGTCTCCAGTCCATTCTGTCCAAAAGTTTTCACCCCCCGGCTCTTAATACATCGTTTTTCCTAATGAAGCATCAGTCAGTGTTTGAACCTTCTATAATAGTTGCATATACATCCCATGGATCTCAAAATCATACAGTCATTGTTGGAAAGGGTTCAAATACACAAAAAAAATGGAAAACCAAAGAATTTTGGATTTTTTCTGAAGAACAGCGGGCAGTTAAACTTTTCAGGACAAACAAGCTGTGATCATTCAGGTAACAACATAGTATTAATAACCAAGGGGATGTAAACTTTTGAATGGGGTCATTTTTATAAATTTAACTATTATTTTCTCTTATAAATATCTTATTTAGGTCAGTACTAAATAGACAATAACATGCATTTTGTATGATTCCTCCTATTTTGGTAAAATAATTAACATTTCACAGATTATGAAAGGGGGATGTAAACTTTTGACCTCAACTGTATTAAAATGATTTAAAAAATACGACAAAATAAGCACTCAAATAAGCCAAAACAGTTAAAAATCAAGATTTAAACTGACATAATATTTGTTGTTTTCATTTTTCCCTCTAACAATTGGCTTTTTCAGTTAAGAATAAGGGCTCCCATAGTCTTGGAATATTTTAAACATGTGATTTCTAGGATTCTAGGATTTCTAGGAAGGAAATAAATAAAATCATAAAATAATAGGAATTTTTGTAATACATTTTACATGTCAAAAATGAGTCAACATGTAAAAATAATAATAACAATAACAATATTAATAATAATAATAAACCTTTATCCTGTAATGACGGAGTGAAAAACCTGCATGCTAAATTATTTTATATAAAATAAATAAATATATATAACAATTATTTATATAAAATATAAAATTATATACAATTGTATTGTTTATATAAAAAGTAAAAAAGATTTATATAGATTCATATTTTAATAAATATTTTAATTATTTTGGGGACACCTAGTTTCTGTTAATAAAAAAGTCAGATATTTTGTTATTACAGCCATAGGGATATCTTCAAATATAGTCTTGAACAGTGAAGGGCATTGAATTCACAAACGCTGAGAAATACTGATTTAAAGGAGGAGTTCGATTTCAGAACAAAAATTTACAGATAATGTACTCACCCTCTTGTCATCCAAGATGTTCATGTCTTTCTTTCTTCAGTGGTAAGAAAAATTATGTTTTTAGAGAAAAACATTTCAGGATTTCTCTCCATATAATGGACTTCTATGGTGCCCCCGAGTTTGAACTTCCAAAATGCAGCTTAAAATGGCATTAAAATCTTGGATGACAAGGGGATGAGTACATTATCTGTAAATGTTTGTTCTGAAAGTGAACTACTCCTTTAAAGGGACAGAACATGTTACCTGAAGAACATATTTTTATAGTTACATGAAGCAGTTCTTTGAACCAGTGAGATTTCACTGAGGGCAGGACCAATAAAACCAAGCGAGTGAGAAAATGTTCTGTCAGTCTGTTGGAATTAGGGCTAGGTAGGCCAAAAAGTAACCTGGAAGATTAAAGAAAAGCAATTAATAGTCACTTTATCTCACCACACCTGGTTAGGACACAGTAATAATGTTCTACATCTCTAATGTTCTTCCCTATTTAACAGTATTTCATTTATACTAAATCTGAATTTTTTTTTTAACAATTGCAATGTATGTTTAAAGCTGCAGTCCATAACCTTTTTTTGTGTTCATAATTTATGTTCGCCTGCGAAGTAGCCCAGTACCTGTGTGATTCGTCATAGACATAAACAGAGAGCAGCTCTGGCTATAGTGTTCTTCCGCAAGATGCATGCATGTCTGTTTATTAACTGCTAGAGCGGTTAGGTTACCGACTGCAGCTTTAAACCAACTATAGTACCAGTTAGACAGTATGCAAAATTTCAGTGATGCAGCCTCTAAATCAATTTTTGAATACATCTGAGTCACTTTAAAGATCTAAACTGTTAAGAATAAATGCATCTATTGTTGTTTTCAGGTGTTCTCAGTGGACAAAACAGATGCCTTCCAGGATTTCTACAGCCCGTTTAAAGCTGATGTAAAGAACCAGGTGTTGGAGCGTTTAGCAGAGCAAATAGCCACCCTGTGTTCCACGCTGAAAGAGTACCCAGCTGTTAGATACAGAGGGTGAGACAGGAAGAAGAAAGACACACACAAACAGCTCACTGTCAAACTCGCATTCTCATAAACACCATCTGCTGACTCATATCTGTAATGCAAGTCCAAGCATCATCAGCCATCTGCCAAAACAATATAAAAACCACAAGCACACAACTGTTATTTAAAAATCTGATATAACAGATCATAAGTGTCTAGTGATTAGATTTCATCTTCAGTGATCATTAATGGTCAGCGAAAGTCCGCATCATGATTGATGTGTTGCTGTGTTTTGAAGAGATTACAAAGACAATGCAGTCCTGGCCCAGATGCTTCAGGATAAACTGGACGGTTACAAAGCGGATGACCCCACTTTGGGAGAGGTGAGTCTCAGAGTTTGTAGCACAATATTTTGTCCCGGGTGATAAAAATAAACTGCTTCTGTCTGGCAGCAGTGACCTTAATTTCTCACTGTCTAACTTTAATTCCTTGCTCTACTGTTTTGTGCTCCATCTTTGTCTCTTTCTTTTTTTCCTCTCTTTCACAGGGACCTGATAAAGCACGTTCCCAGCTATTGATTCTAGATCGAGGTTTTGACCCTGTCTCGCCACTTCTACACGAGCTTACATTTCAGGCCATGGCCTATGACCTGCTGCCCATTGAGAATGATGTCTACAAGTAATAACTCCAACAGTTTGTAATTCATCTGTATACTGCTCTGAGGTCACTCAGATCATTTAAACTGACCTTCGGTCAATTTCAAGTTTTTTATTTTTCATGATGTTAATAGCTCCATCCATCACCAGACTCTACACATGTACTATATGCAGCTTACTGATGCTAATGGTGCATATGTGTGTGTGTTAATCAGGTATGAGACCAGTGGAATGGGTGACACTCGTATGAAGGAGGTGCTGTTGGATGAGGATGATGACCTGTGGATGACTCTGAGACATAAACACATAGCGGAAGTGTCCACGTAAGTTTGTTTAGCCCAACGCAGGTTCACATTTATATACACACTACCATTCAACAGTGTTGGCGGGCAATGCATTACAAGTAAAGCAAGTCACGTAATCAAATTACTTTTTTAAAGTAACTAGTAAAGTAGAGCATTACTTTTAAATTTACAATAAAATATCTGAGTTACTTTTGTGTGCTGTGTAAACATAATGTTACTGTAGTTCTAGACTAAATGTGAACATGAATTAACTCTCACTCGCAAAAAACAGATTCAGTACTCATCAAAATGAATTAAAAGAGTGAAATGCAAACAGAATATGATGCAAGCCTACAAAAATTAAATATGTTAAATATCACAAATATCCTTTATGTATTTAATCCCATTTTATTAACCAGTGTCTTTGCTGCTGACCTTTGATGATCCTGTTCAACCATACTAATAAGCAAAAATGATTTTAGATAAACAAACATGTGCTATATTGTTTTTTTTTTTATTGCTGAAGAGTGTTGAACCTTCGTCTCCTGCGTTCTACTGTACAGATGTGAATTTACTTTTCCTTCAGCCTGAGGCTTATTCATTTTACTTTTTGGTGTGAAAGGGCTTTTACATTTGCTAAAAATATAACTTTTTATAGTTAAAACAAACAAGCAAGCCCTGCCGAGATTTGAAAAGTAAAGCAAAAGTAACGCAAAAGTAATGTAATGCATTACTTTCCATAAAAAGTAATTAGTTACTTTTTTAGGGAGTAATGCAATATTGTAATGCATTACTTTTAAAAGTAACTTTCCCCGATTAAGTTTTTTTTTTAAATAAGTTTTTTTTACACATTTATGTGATCAAAGATACAGTATAAACAGTAATATTGTGAAATATTATTACAATTTCAAATAACTGTTATCTATTTCAATACATTTTAAAATATAATTTATTGCTGTGATGGCAAAGCCCAATTTTTAGTCACATGATCTTTCAGAAATCATTTAATTTTTTTTTTAAATGTGTTTTTTTTTTTTTTTTTTTTTTGTAAATTATTTTGCCAGCCACATTTTTTTGGTTAAATAAACATTACTTTAGAATACTACTATCAGAAAAAGAAAAACAATTCTATTTTATATTTTTACATTAACAATGTAATCAATATTCTATTTATTAAAGTCAAGTATGAATCTCAAGTTAGTGTTTTTAAGCAGTTTACATTCCAAAATAATAACTCAATGCATAAACCATTTAAAAATGTATTTTATTTGTTCTTATATTCAGCTATTATATTAATATATCATTTTTAACTATTTTTGAATTTTTGGATCATTAGTCATCAAAGCTCGGTACATATTGGTAACAGACACTGACATTTACTTTAAATTTCACCAAGCTAATTATTCACTACAAACTCCCACAGATCATGTTTTTAAGCAATTTTAAGTCTTATTTTGACATAACAAAGTGGTTATATCTAAGTGTGTGAGTTGTTTATATACTTTTTTTAAATGAGTCTTCCCATTAACGCTATTATATTGTTCATTAAGACTGATCCTGCCAAGAGGCAGGATTTATCGCAATAACCAATCACAGCCGAACATAACATCCAAGTAATATCCAATCATATTGCGATGGAGGCATTGGCTTCTCTCACCTCTTACATCCCATTCATTATCACTGCATGCTTTAGGGTGTCTGTTAAAACTCAATGGGCTCAGGGGAGGAGAGAGAGACATGGACTCCCGCTGTAGCTTTACCTGCTGGTGTCACAAAACAAATGATTTATACACTTTCTAATGATATATTTTATAATATTGCCATTGTTTTATTTTTGTTCTACGATTTTTTTCTGAAAACAGTTGTGCTGCTTAAGTTTAAAATAAGTTAAATACAGCATAACAGTTTCTCTCTTTTAGGGCTGTGACTAAATCACTTAAGGACTTCTCTGCAAGCAAAAAGATGAACACGGGGGAGAAGGTGTGTTATTGATCACTGCTCAAAGATAACTGCAATTTCCTAATTATTTCTAATAACTGAAAAAAATATTTTTGCATCTGCCAGACCACCATGAAAGAGCTCTCCCAAATGCTTAAAAAGATGCCACAGTACCAGAAAGAGTTAAGCAAGGTACTGAGATCATTTACAAGTTTTATATGAATTAAGTCAATATTGCAGTCTTTCTGATGGTGGTTTTGTAATCTTGCAGTATTCAACTCACCTGCACTTAGCAGAAGACTGCATGAAGCATTACCAGGGCACAGTGGACAAACTATGCCGTGTCGAGCAGGTAGAGCTTATTTTCGATCACTCTGTTTGCTTAAGGCCTCACATTAGTTAGTGTTGATAGTGTCTATGTGCTCTGTCATAGGATCTAGCTATGGGCACAGATGCAGAGGGTGAGAAGATCAAAGATCCCATGAGAGCCATCGTACCCATCCTACTGGATGCCAATGTTACCATCATGGACAAAATCCGTATCATCCTGCTCTACATTTTCCTCAAGAATGGTGAGAAAGCTGCAAAATGCCCAATGCTTTGTATTCTCTATTTGTTTTGTTGTGTGTGGGTGAGATGGGGGTGGTACGTTTGACATGTACAGTTTGTACACTCAGTCATTACTAATATCACACAACAGTGAGCAAAACTTGTCATAATGCAGGGCTGTGAGAATTTAGAGCCAGTTCAAACTATATAATTATGTGAATAATTATGTATAATTAATCCTGGTTGACTGTGTGTGTCTCCTAGGTGTGTCAGAGGAGAATCTCTGTAAGCTCCTCCAGCATGCTCAGATTCCTCCGGAGGACAGTGACATCATCTCTAACATGGCCCATATGGGGCTTCCCATCATTTCTGAGGTCAGCTGATCCTCTATTTTAATATTCTTTAACCCTCATGTGGTGTTCAAAATCCTATTACACCTATGGTGTTCCCGGTCAAAAATGACAGGCCTATAAAAAATAGCTTATAAATCACTCATTTAACCACATTTTCACCCAATCTTGGATTCAATCTTTTTGTCAACTTGTTTTCTGTCAATTAGGACTGGTTTTATATTTCTATTTGCATCTAATTGATTGTGGGCCTCATTTATCTGAGAGTAGGCATCTAATTTTTTAAGTAAAAAAATCATTATTTTTGAATAATTTTGGAAATATTAAAAAAATATGAACAAATATTGGTTCTGTTGATCACACTAGTCTACTTTAATGGTTCACCAGGAAGTTTGTTTTGAAAAACTTTTATTTTGTAAAAAAAATGGCACATAGTCACACTTGTGGTGTTCCCGGTCAAAAATGACAGGCCTATAAAAAATTGCTTATAAATCACTCATTTAACCACATTTTCACCCAATCTTGGATTCAATCTTTTTGTCAACTTGTTTTCTGTCAATTAGGACTGGTTTTATATTTCTATTTGCATCTAATTAATTGTGGGCCTCATTTATCTGAGAGTAGGCATCTAATTTTTTAAGTAAAAAAATGAGAACATCACAGTTCCAAAACAAAATGTCATAATATTTTGTCTGGAAGGTGTGATGAAACAAGAACATGAAAGAGAGATTCTTTTGAAGCAGGGTCACTGCAGTCACAGCCAGTTTGTGCGTGAGTGTGAGTTTAGGTGTGTGAGTGTGTGTTCGAATGTGGTAATGGCAGATTGATGAATGGATATTAGATTAAAAAAAAATTATCACTGTGAAAAAGAATGTTTCTTTCAGAAAATAGTTTGTTTGTGTGTGTGTGTGTGTGTGTGTGTGTGTGTGTGTGTGGCATATGTGTGGCATGTGTATCCATGCATGCACATGTCCAATGGCTCTATGTCTGCAAGCACACATATACATATGTGAACATGATAAACATGCTCCTGACAACTAAATTTTTCTCTAATTTTCAGTCTCCCCCATTCACTTTCAATGACCAGGAGCTCGGATAAATGACTCCTACAATTAAACCGTTTGAAAATGAAATACAAAACCAGTCCTAATTAAAAGAAAACAAGTTGATAAAAAGATTGAATCCAATTTTTGGTGATAATATAGCATAACAAGTGATTTATAAGATATTTTGTGTAGGCTCGTCATTTTTGACCGGGAACACCACAAGTGTGACTCTGTGTCATTTTGTACAAAATAAAAGCATTTCAAACGAAATTTCCTGGTTAAACATTAAAGTAGACTAGTGTGATCAACAGTGCAATTTATTTTCATATTTTTCTCAATATTGCCAAAATTATTAACAAATAATGCTTTTTTCACTCAAAAACTGAGGTGCATAAGCTCAGATAAATGACTCCTACAATTAAACTGTTTGAAAATTGAATACAAAACCAGTCCTAATTGAAAGAAAACAAGATTGAATCCAATTTTTGGGGATAATATAGCATAACAAGGGATTTATAAGCTATTTTGTGTAGGCCTGTCATTTTTGACAGGGAACACCATAGGTGTAACAAGGTGAAAAAAACAACACAAAAAAGTAAAAAATAAATAAATAAAAAATGTGGACAAGTTGTTATAGTCTCTGTGAACAAAGTCACTAAGTTTCAGTTCAATGCGATAACATTAACTAGTATTTTCAGGAAAAAGAAAATCTTCTCCAGTCAAAAATGACATGAACACCACATGAGGGTTAAAATACAATTTATTCCTTTGATGCAGTCTTAAGTGTCACATGATCCTTCAGAAATCATTCTAACATGCTGATTTATTATTAGAATTATCAATGTTGGCAACAGTTGTGCTGCCAAATATTTTTTGAAACCTGTGATACTTTTTTCAATATTCTTTGATGAATAAAAAGGTAAAAAAAGTGGAAAATGGCAATCTTTAATAAAAATATAAGTCTTATATATCACTTTTTATCAATTTAACACATCTTTGGTGAATAAAAGTAATAATTTCTTTCTTAAAAAGAATTTACTGACACCAAACTTTTGAACGCTAGTGTATATTGTTAGAAAAGATTTCTATTTTAAAGAAATGCTGTTATTTTTAACTTTTTATTCATGAAATAATCCTTAAAAAAGTATCACAGGTTCCAACTGTTTTCAACATTGATAATAATCAGCATATTAGGATGATTTCTGAAGGATCATGTGACACTGAAGACGAGTAATGATGCTGAAATTCAGCTTTACTCACTTAATATTTAATAACACTTACAATTGAATTATATTGTTCCCTGTAATCTAAAGTAAATCTCAAAATGAAAAATATAGTTATGTGACCCTGAACCACAAAACCATTCATAAGGGTATTATATTTTTAAATTAAGATTTATACATCATCTAAAGACTGGATAAATAATCTTTCCATTGATGTATGGTTTGTTAGGATAGGACAATATTTGACCGAGATACAACTATTTGTAAGTGTGCCAAAAAATCTAAATACTAAGAAAAATGCCTTTAAAGTTGTCCAAATTAAGTCCTTAGTAATGCATATTACTAATCAAAAATTAATTTTCGGATATATTTATGGTAGGAAATTTACTAAATATCTTCATGGAACATGATCTTTACTTTATATCCTAATGATTTTTGGCATAAAAGAAATATCTATAATTTTGACCCGTACAATGTATTTTTGGCTATTGCTACCTAAGACAGGTTTTGTGGTCCAGGGTCACATATGAATTTTATAAAGCATTAATTTACTTGAAGCATCAAAATACATAGAATATAGAATAAAAATATATATCTAAATAATTCTCAGTTTTTCATCCATAATGTCTGAGGTCAAAATGCAGCTCTTTAAATATGTATCCACAGCAAGTAACCACACGTAAAGGAAAGAAATCTGACCGCAAGGAAAGGATCAGTGAGCAAACATACCAGCTCTCCCGATGGACTCCTTTGGTCAAAGACATCATGGAGGTGAGCTGAAATATCAGTACCTGCCTCACTTAAGATATGTCAACTTGCTTTTACTTTTCTTTTTAATTTCTCTTAATTACACTATGACAGGATGCCATTGAAGACAAACTCGACCCAAAACAATACCCTTACATCTCCACACGCACGGCATCCTCAAAGACGACCACAGCTACCAGGTAGAATCTGTGTTACCTGCACAAACATATGGATTCAGTATGCAACATCTTCTCATTAATCTAGTGATAATACCACTGCTGTCCATTTTCAGTGCACGTTATGGAAACTGGCATAAAAACAAGAGCCCGGGAGAGATACGCAACGGCCCACGCATCATCGTCTTTATCATCGGGGGTGTGACCTACAGCGAGATGCGCTGCGTCTATGAGGTCACACAGGCCAACGGCAAATGGGAAGCTCTCATCGGTGGGTTGCAGTGCTCAAGGGCCCTTTCTGACACCTCAAAACTATCAATGACTCACCATTTCAGAGACAACCATCACAACAGACAGCATTATACAGTTCTGGCTTTCTTTTTATGGTTGTGTCACTGTGCCTTTAGAAATTAGAGGCGATATATTATTTATATTAAAAATATAATATCAGACTTTGCATTATAAATATACCATTCAAATGTTTGGGGTCATCAAGTTTTTTTTAGTTTTTTACTCTCCCACATATCTTCCAAGATGACCATTATGGACCATTATGGGTCATTAGGGTCATTTTTTTAAAATTGAGATTTATACATAATCTGAAAGCTGAATAAATACACTTTCCATTGATGTATGGAATGTATAGATTGATTTGTGAGAATAGGACAATATTTGGCCGAGATACAACTATTTGAAAATCTGGAATCTGAGGGTGCAAAAAAATCTAAATATTGAAAGGCAAAGTGTCCATATCAAGTTCTTAGCAATGCATATTACTAATCAAAAATTAAGTTTTGATATATTTACGGTAGGAAATTTACAAAATATCTTCATGGAACATGATCTTTACATGATTTTTGGCATAAAAGAAAAATCGATAATTTTGACCCATACAATGTATTTTTGGGTATTGCTGCAAATATACCTGTGCTACTTAAGACTGGTTTTGTGGTCCAGGGTCACAAATATGAATTATTGAGCATCAAAAGCATTCTGCTCTAGGAACATATGGGTTATGGTTTTAAAACAATCTGTCATTTGGCTTGACAGTGAATATACACTGTAGCAAGTGACAGAAAAGATAAATGCAACTGGCCCCTGATCATTTTTCTGACCTCCCTCACAGGCTCCACCCACACCATCACTCCTGTTAAGTACCTAAAGCACCTGCAGCACCAAGACTTCCTGGACCCTAATGCAGCCCCCGAGGACCAGCTTCCTGAAGATGATAAATGATCAAGACAAGAAAAATGGTCAGATCTTTTTCATTTTACATTGATTAAATTGAATTTATTTTAAATGACAAGTTCATTTAATTTACTCACCCCCTTGTCATAAGATGTTCATGTCTTTCTTTCTTTAGTCAATAAGAAATTATATTTCTTTGGGAAAACATTTCAGGAAGTATCTCCATATAGTAAACTTCAGTGGTGCCCAGAAGTTTGAACTTCCAATATCCAGTTTAATTGCAGCTTCAAATGGCTCTAAACAATTCCAGCCAAAGATAAAGGGCCTTATTTAGCAAAACAATTGGTCATTTTCGAAACAAATTGACAATTTATATACCTTTTAACCTCAAATGCTCATCTTGTCTAATGGTGCGTTCAAGTCATGTTGGATAGATCGCATTTATGAGTTGGACGCACATGAATGCCACCACAAAGTCGTTTTATGAGTGGGAAACACAAAATTTTCTTTAAGCCCAGAGTTTCCGAGTTGGGGCGTGTCAGCGAAAAAACGTGTCAGATGCACGGGACGCAGCCAAAGACATTAGATCTGCAATGTCTGTATTGATCGAATGTATTGAAATGAATACAATTATTTTTTGTAATGTACAATAAAACTATTTAAGTTACATATTGTGGCGGGAGGGGCAAACGACAGACACAGTGGGTGTGGCGTCAGGCCTCGGAGAGGCTTTTATTAAACAGAAAATAAGGGAAAGTGAGTCCATAAAGTAAAACAGTGTCCAAAATAAAAGGGGAGTCTGGTGTCCTCGGGTGCTGGGGCAGCGTGACGGAACGGTAGTGTTCAGAGGGGAAGGGTCCAGGAGAGGGGCGGAGTCCGGCGGCCGCGGGCGCTTTCCATGCTAGCGCCGGGGTGCTAGGGCGGCGGCATCTCCGGCAGGCTCATCCCTCTCGAGCTGTCCGGCGCTGGGGCGGCGGCTTCTGGCGGCCTCAACCGGACCGCGGGTCCGGCGGCTCTCCAAACTCTTGTGGCGCGGGATTCCCTCTTCACCCCCTCCTGGACCCGCGAGGACACCAGCGTGCATGCACGGGGGAAAGAGACCGGTCTCCCGAGGAGAGGCGCGCTCGGGATTTAAACAGCGGCGGTGATGAGGCTTCATTTACATCAGGTGTCCCCATCACACGCCGCCAGCCCGAGCCGATTACACGCCCCTCCTCTCCCCTACACACCCACTCCCGTCGGGAGCCTGGAGAAGGGCGGCGAATACGGGACGGGGTGGTGATGAAAATTAGGGGGGCGGGCAGACGCCTCGCCACATTCCCCCCCCCAAGCGACATCCCCGTCCTAAGGTCGCCGCCCACGCAGGAGTGCTACCTTCCTCATCCAGGCTCCAGCGGTCGGAGTGGGCGGGGATTCCTCTCCAAGGCAACGCTCCCTCTCGCCGCGTACCGGAACAGGGACAGAAAAACCGGTATTAGTCGACAGCCTCAACCAACCGCAGGATAAGTGACTAACTGAAACATCACTTACCCTTCTTGCGGCTGGGAGGCCGTCTCCGTCGTTCCTCCGTCCCTGTCCGGGTTTTCACGAACTTTTGCGAGCGAGAGGGGATGACGTCATCAGGTGTTGCCCACTGCGCTGTCTAAGCCCCGCCTTGCCCGCATTCTCCACCACTGTGGCGGGAGGGGCAAACGACAGACACAGTGGGTGTGGCGTCAGGCCTCGGAGAGGCTTTTATTAAACAGAAAATAAGGGAAAGTGAGTCCATAAAGTAAAACAGTGTCCAAAATAAAAGGGGAGTCTGGTGTCCTCGGGTGCTGGGGCAGCGTGACGGAACGGTAGTGTTCAGAGGGGAAGGGTCCAGGAGAGGGGCGGAGTCCGGCGGCCGCGGGCGCTTTCCATGCTAGCGCCGGGGTGCTAGGGCGGCGGCATCTCCGGCAGGCTCATCCCTCTCGAGCTGTCCGGCGCTGGGGCGGCGGCTTCTGGCGGCCTCAACCGGACCGCGGGTCCGGCGGCTCTCCAAACTCTTGTGGCGCGGGATTCCCTCTTCACCCCCTCCTGGACCCGCGAGGACACCAGCGTGCATGCACGGGGGAAAGAGACCGGTCTCCCGAGGAGAGGCGCGCTCGGGATTTAAACAGCGGCGGTGATGAGGCTTCATTTACATCAGGTGTCCCCATCACACGCCGCCAGCCCGAGCCGATTACACGCCCCTCCTCTCCCCTACACACCCACTCCCGTCGGGAGCCTGGAGAAGGGCGGCGAATACGGGACGGGGTGGTGATGAAAATTAGGGGGGCGGGCAGACGCCTCGCCACAATATACAAAATATTATATTATTGTATAATTATCATAGAATATATACTGATGCACCTTCATAAACTTAATAAAAACAGAAAAAAACGCAATGATGCACATTCTTTATTTATCATTTTGTGAATGCAGTTTTAAAAAATTGTTGAATTTTAATGCAGAAAAGGTAAATCGCCATATTGTTCCGACCAAAGTGACTTGAACGCACCTGACGTCGTAATGATGACTTGAAAGTCCTAGGAGCACTTGAACGCAGCATTAGTCTACATGAAATTTTGTTTCCGGTTCAATACAGGTAGGGTATGTCGAAAAAATCCCATCTTGTTTTCTTCCCCAACTTCAAAATCGCCCTACATTATGGCAAGCTGTTTTAGCCTAAACTATATACTATGCGTTACTCATTGTAACTGCATTTTTACTAGTAACAATTCAATTAGAGAGCTCTATAATTAAATTCCTACTAGTAACAATGCCAATTATATAGCTATCTAAATCAATTTTTACTAGTTACAATTACAATAAGAGAGCTCTCTAATTCAAGTATTACTAGTAACAATTCCAATTAGAGAGCTCTAAAAATTAATTTTTACTAGTCACATGTCTCCATTGACTTCCATTCATTTTAAATTACAGAGCTCTACAACAATTTTTACTATTAAGAATTACAATTAGAGAGCTCTACAATTGAATTCTTACTAGTAACAATTACAATTAGAGAGCTCTCTAAATCAATTTTTACTAGTAATAATTCCAATTAAAGAGCTCTCTGATTCAATTTTTACTAAGAATTCCGATTAGAGATCTCTCGAATTCAATTATTACTAGTAAGAACTGAATTAGAGAGCTCTTTAATTCAATTACGGATCTCTGCAATTAAACATATCTTTAATGTGGTTTTTTACTAGTAAAAATTGAATTATAGAGCTGTGTAATTGCATTTTTTACTAGTAATAATTAAATTAGAGATCTCTAATCGAAATTGTTAGTAAAAACTGAATTAAAGAGCTCTCTAATTAGAATTATTACTAGTAAATATTGATTTAGAGAGCTCTCTAATTGGAATTCTTACTAGTAAAAATTCTGTTGTAGAGCTCTGTAATTAAAAATGAATGGAAGTCAAAGGAGACATATGACTACTAAAAATTAATTTGTGGAGTTCTCTAATTGGAATTGTTACTAATAAGAATTGAATTAGAGAGCTCTTTAATTAATATTGTTACTACTAAGAATTTAATTAGAGAGCTCTCTAACTGGCATTGTTACTAGTAGGAATTAAATTATAGAGCCCTCTAATTCAATTCTTACTAGTAAAAATGCAATTACGACAAGTAACACTTAGTATATTTTAGGCTAAAACAGCTTGCCATACTACATCGTTTTGAGCCATTTGAAACTGCATTTAAACTGCATTTTGGAAGTTCAAACTTAAGGGCACATTGCAGTCCACTATATGGAGATAATTCCTGAAATGTTTTCCTCAAGAAACAAAATTTCTTATCGACTGAAGAAAGAAAGACATGACATCTTGGATATGAGTAGGGGGGTGAGTAAATTATTTGTACATTTTTGTTCCGGAAGTGAACTTCTCCTTTAATCAAATTTGCCTGATTTTCTCTTTCTTTCCTTTTAGAATGCGGTGACGTCATTGCCCTGACTCACTAATCTGATGATCCAACCAGAAAGTCAGAAGACAGAATCTTAACTCACACACCCATACAATATTTCAGGTAGTTTGTCACCCTTTAGCACTCTCCTTGTCATTCAGCAATATGCTATAGTGAAGTATATTATTACATAATTAGCCTCTGTTACATTTATAACCACCTAAATATTAGCTTCAGATTACATCAAAGATCAGTAAAATAGAAAATTATTTAGGTGTTGGTAATATGGGACCAGTAGACTTGAGTGTACCTCATAGGTAGATAAAACAATAACAGAAGATGATTTGAACACTGTCAATGTTCAGCATAGCAAATTGAGTTTAAGATTGCACTTTCCTCTTCTGTAAAGTTATTCTGAATTGAATCAGTAGTTTGGCCTGCTGTGCAGTGTCTTGTTTCGTGCAATTTAATACTGGATGTCCCATTGTGAATATCAACTGCTTCGTGTTATTTTAATATTGTGGTTTGGAAATAATAGTAGCTAGTCCTGTATATAGACTTTGTTATTATAGTAAAGCCTCCCTTGTTGATACTCTATTTTTGTTTTACATCTTAAGCACCAAATGACTGCTCCTTGTGTAGTAATGTAGTATGATTGCTTTTTATGTTGTAATCTGTTATTTACACTAAGAATTCAAATTCATGCAGTGTAAATACACAATATATCTGCCATATTTAAATATATTTAACATGTTTAACACATCAGAGGTTATGAAGTGCAAACTATTGTCTTGTGCATATAGTAAAATAAACTGGCTCCTGTTAAACATCTTCCTGACAAAAAAACCCTCACCTTAACATCTTGTCATCATTATAACAATCTATTACAGACATTTTCAAACACTTTAGAAAGAATAATGCTCAAAACAAAAATCTGAATGGTGTCACATTATTGTCACTGCCTTAGAAGTACTGCAAACCTTTGAAATTAAAACCAAAAAGTGCTTCATTTGAACACATGAGGGCACCAAAACACAACTTCACCAGAAAACAGAGCTGGATGAACACATTTTTGGCTGTTAACAATATAAATTAACCAAGAAATACAAATAATAATTTACAGACATTTAATTCAGTCTTTAAATATTTATTTAAGTCTCTTTTCCAGTTTGGCATAAATCATAAATATTTCAGGCATAATATTGATACCTTCGGATTGTGCGCTGTCTTTATATGGTGTTGTTCTGTAATCAGCCTACGATAATTTAGTTCCTGTAAAGTTACAATATTATGTGTTTCACATTGCGAAGTACAACAAATGACAAGCAACAAAATAACAAAAAGAAGATCAACTTTATCAACTTAAAGACAGAGTATCTGCATTTAGGTATGTGGTGTATGAATAAAACATCTGAAGGAAACAACATTTGGGGTTGAAAAACGTCTCAGGTTACGTATGTAACCCTAGTTCCCTGAGAATAGGGAACGAGACACTGCGTCCTCTAGAGGGCGCTTTTGGGGAACGCTGCAGCGTGCCTCGAGTCTGAAGAATGCATAGAAAAACTACATGAAATGGCCGGCGCCAGCGTATGACGTCACCGCGGCGCGTCAGTCGCTGCCGTTGCGTCACTACCGGGCGACCATAACATAAAGAGGCGCCCGTGCAACACAATACATCTTCAAAGTCTGAAGCTTTATCGTCCGAAGCATGGCGAAGAAGCCTAGAGGACGCAGTGTCTCGTTCCCTATTCTCAGGGAACTAGGGTTACATACGTAACCTGAGACGTTCCCTTCCGAAGGGAACTCTCACTGCGTCCTCTAGAGGGCGCTTTTGGGGAACGGTATACCAACACTGCCATGCTGAGGGGAGTGCATGCTAAGCCAGCGAGCACTAAGCAACAATTCTGAGAGGAATTGCCCCTACTAGGACGTGGTGACGGCTGTCAAAACGTTACCCCTCCCGGCCAGAGGCCTGACCTGTTACCCACTTACCAGACTGGGTAGAACCCAGGGCACAGCTCAGGCTTGGAATTATAGTAATTCCTTCTGAGGGAAACGGCTAAGCTTCGATGGAAACTTAGACTTGTCAGAACCAGAAACTACCGCAACATAGGGCCTAGTTCCCTCAGGAACTGGCTCCCATATGAGGGCAGAAACCTGTCCTGGGTCCGTTCAAAGGGCCACTAGTAGTGGCGCGCCCTAATAGTGGATGGTCAGCAGACATCAGCTAAGATATCAAAGGAGTCGAACCCAGGGAACCGGGGTTGTGAGCCGACTCCAATAGATGGGAACAAGGCAAAACGTGTGACCCATACCAAAAAGGGATTTAAAAGAGGAACCCAAACTTGGTGGGAACCTACCAACACGTGGATTTTATAGAAGTGCCCCAGGTGTGTGTGCACTTACCACACTTGTGGTTTTAACTGGAAGACGCCCAGGCATAGCGTGGGACGCTTACCGACATGATCGGATTTAAGGAGAGTGTTTTCCCAGAGGGTTTCACTATCAGCTCCATGCCGTCTGAAGAGACGGAAAGGGGATAACCCTGAAGGTGAGGGGATTGCCACACTAACCCTCCCCTGGACAGAAGCTCGCAAGCTATCTGTCAACAGAGAAGAACATGGAGCTGAGACCATCCTGCAATAGTGGACGACAGTGGAGGACAAAAATCCTGACCCTGATCCACAGGGAGAATCGCTTCTCCAGAAGGGGGCACTGCTGTCTTTTTAGGGAACCCTTAATGAAAAGGGGAAGCGTGCACAGCCCGGTCCACGCGACCTGTATGAAGGTCTGGCAATCTCACGAAGGTGGGTTGGCGCTCATAGAAGACCCTTCCCAGAAGGGGAGCTGCACAACCGAACAGGAGCGAATGCTCTCACTGTTACCCTTCATAGAGGGGAGCATACATCCAGAATAAAGGCTGGAGAGTAGAAACCTGAAGCATGAAGGTCAAGCTCCTACCCTGGGAAACAGGGAGGAGAACTTGGCCACCAAGGAGTGGTGCTCTTATAAGTGAACCCTGGAAAGGGGGCACGCCAACATCCTTGTAGCAGGTCCATAACTCTCAAAGGTCTGTCCCTGGTAGATTCCTACCCTCAGGAGGGAGGAAGCATTCAGTCCTGGGAAGTTGCTCTGAAGGAAACCCTGAATTAGGGGAGCTCAGGTCCGTTCCAGCAATCCTGCGCACAGGGAGGAACGTGAGCTCTTAACCTTAACAAACCCATTCCTCAGAAGGGGGAGCACTCAGTCCTGGGAAGTTGCTCTGAAGGAAACCCTGGATTAGGGGAGCTCAGGTCCGTTCCAGCAATCCTGCGCACAGGGAGGAACGTGAGCTCTTAACCTTAACAAACCCATTCCTCAGAAAGGGGAGCACTGTTTGCCTTGAAAGTTTCTGGGAAGCTCCGAAATGAATAAGGGCAGCTTCCTAGTTCAGACACTTCGTAAACCTTTCCTCAGAAAGGGAAGTGGAACTAGGCCTGGGGAGCGAGAATCGATCCTAAAGTGACGGCTTTCTAAGGTGTTAAACACCGAAGGATGCTCAAACCCTCTGTAGGGGAGACATTCGACAGCCTGGGTGTAGATCCTACATCAAGTGCTGCTTCAGCCCTCAGGCTTAGAATGAGGCGACTTGGAGAGAGTCTCAAAGTAGCGCTCAGATAAAAACCCCTTTCCTCAGAAAGGGGAGCGCACACCGAGAATCAAGACCCCAGCTGGAAAGCGTGTCACCAGGTGGTGCTCAAATAAAAAGCCTTTTCCGCAGAAAAGGGAGCAACCAAACCTGCTCCGAGTCCGCAGCGAGCACTCCGGACTGCTGGTACTCCTATGTAAGTGAACACCTGTCTCAACAGGTGTAGACACTCAGTTTCCATAGAAACCGTATTTAGGAGAGGACACGAAGCGGATCCTCGCACGCAGGCCGTCTGCAACAGAGTTAAACATACTAGTGCAATCTTAAATATAAATATCTTAAGATGCTTACCTAGGGAGAAAGGAAAAATTTCCTTTTGCTCGTTTAACCACTGAAGGGAGAAGCCCGATTGTGCTGGAACGAGTGTTGTGTAGACGGACACCACCATACAACCGGAAGGGAGGGGTGCTCCGTTGAGATGTTTCCACATTCCTTTTCTGAGGGAAAAACACAACACGCAACCCAAACCCTGCAGGCAACACGCCTATCCAGCCATAAGGGGGGCGTAACTAGGGAGTTATGCTCCTGTCTCAACAGGACATAAGTCTACACTAGGCCTGCAAAGGACAGCATAAGCATACCAAGGGCAAACCTAAGAAAAACTTAGGGAGCTTACCTTGAAGAGGACAGAGGTCCTATGTGTAATATATGCTGTAAGGGTTGATTTACCGCACAGCCTGTGGAGTGGAGAGGGCAAACACTGCCGTAACCTTAATCCATAGGATCAGAGGGGGCGTCTGCCGTAGACTCGTCGTATTTCTTCTGTGAATAGAGAAAAACATACACAGGTCTGAGACAGTATGAAGTTCCTTCACGTAAAAAATGGATCATACTCACCCATTTAAAAGCATCCTGTTTCATAGAAAGAGGCGGGGTTTTTTTTTTTTTTTTCAGAGACCGCCTGATTCCAGACCGTCCGAAAATTAGGGTTCTATACAGGTAGAACCCCCAAAGGACATCATGGGTCCGGGGAGTGCAGGAAGCTTAAATGGAGACAGGGGAATTAATATGGCGACCCGACTGGACCGAGGGAAGGAGAGGTATTACTCTGACCCCTGCGAGAATTTTGTCTCGCTTGGATGACTTCCCTGAAATCCTGTCTGTCACCTCTCGATCCGCGTCGCCTCCTAGACCTGCTCGCAGGCGGGGGAGGAGCGCGGGATGCAACACTAGCCTTCTGCACCTACCTCCGTTCCTCAGAAGGAGGCGGAGCAGGACCCCTGTGGTGTTCGGGCTAATACCTGGACCTTCGAGGGATAAAGGATTTTTCAGCAGATCGGCTGGGTAGGCTTGGAGCACTGCCATGGTGTGCAGTGCACCCACCGCCTGACCTGCTGCTGCATACGCTCTGCCGTTCAGCAGGGCCGGAGAAGGCAGAGAGGGAGTCTTGAGAGAGAAAGCCCGCCCTGTGGAGAGATAGCATCTCTTCCACAAGGGGCGTCCTCTCATAGCCGTGGTCGCGCAAACCCTCGATACTAGCATAGTTCGCAATGGACGAACTATGAATGCGCGCCGCGTACGGCTTTTTCCAGACCCTCTCGATTTCAGTATGAAGATCGGGAAGGAATGGGAGACTCACCAGAGCTGGATGGTTATGGCCTGAAAAGATATCGCTCGTCAAGGCGACCCCGCGGCGCTATCTTTCTAGCCCGCTTCCACAGCAGGACAAGCCTGGCCGTGGTGCGGTCCATAACCTCTGGCAGCTCTTCGTATGCAGGGCAGGAAGGTAGAGAGGATTCAGCCTCAGCGTCTTCATCCATCTCTAGCATTTCCTGCTCTTCTTGGGTGGAACCCAAAAGAGCACTTGCTCCTGGATCTGATGACGTCAGCGATAACGCACCATCATCAGCTAGGAGCCTGTCGTCGTCTCCGGCTGGCGAGAGAGAGAGACCCCTCTCAAGATCGTCAGCCAGTTCCACTTGCGAGCCCCACGAGCTCAGTTTCCTCCGTGCCTCGGCAACGGCAGGACCCGAACCGCGAGGGGCAAGTGGACGCTCATCTTTCCTCAGAAAGAGAGACAGACGAGACCGGAGCTTCTTCATAGAGAAGCGCTCATAATGTATACACAATGCCCCCTCAAGGACATCGCGTGTGTGCTCTTAGCCCAAACAGAATATCGCAAAGATCATGTGTGTCATCAGGTGTCAAATAACGCGGACACGGATGAACACACCGTTTAAACGACTTGCTAGTGCTTGCCATGATAGTAGTTCAAAGAAAGGATTCTTACCGTTTCTTCCCATGCACATCCAAACCGGGAA